>NC_048596.1:185242503-185581119 GCF_003668045.3 Cricetulus griseus | reverse complement strand
GGACTTACCAGGACCTGGTTTCTGTATTTTCACACTTCTGAACCTCAAGTACAACTAAAACCCATCTTTGTGGAATTCCCCCCAGATAAACTCCAAATCATCCATAGGACTGAAAACCAGTTCTTTTGGCATCATTATCTAAAGTGCAAAGAGCTGTTACGAAAGATGTGTTAATGAAGACAGTAAATTAGTAGTTGAGAACCGATTTCTTGTGTCTTCAGTTTTCAACCCAATATAACGAAGATGAATTCACTTCTGCGAAGATGAAAAGCACAAACCAAACTGTAATTCTAGGAGCTGTTATTATGAACTCTCAAAACCAATTGCTAACAACCGTGTAAGCCCAAAGTCCATAGCTGAGGGCCATAGATTTTCCCTTTGTTTTCTCCATTTTGCCCTTTAAGGAAAGGCTGTACTTACTTGTTTGTCCCCAGGAAAAATTAGATATCAGGGCAAAGCTACTGTTTCTGAAGAATGACCAGTGATATCAGGAGGGGGTGGGGATGCCTCATTCCCCATAGAGTCTTAGAGAAAGTTATTGCTTTAAGGCAGATAATTCCCATGTATACACATGGTAAGACGAGACAAGCTGTGCTTCATAGAGTTAATCTTCAGAAAAAGATATGGATCCTCAGGCAATGTTTGCGAACAATGAACAATGGGTTCCATGGGGTGACTGTATCAGCCAAAATTGCTTATGTGTAAAGTGAATACCAGTATGTGATTAGCAGCTCATAGATGATGGTAGAATGGAACTTCAGGTATGTGATCATTTATTTTCAAATACACTAAATCTATAACATATTAACAAAGAGGGAAATAAATATGGCATAGAGGATTTCAAACATTATCTAAATTACTCACAAATGATAGATGATGAGGAAAGTATAATTTAAGAAATTTAATACAAATGACACTCAAAATGCATAATGTAACTAGAATTGCTTTCTATTCTTAAGAAGAAACCCAGGTACCAGGTACTGTTCACTATCTCTTAAGCAGTTGTCATAGTTTGTCAAGGTTCTTACAATAGTTTTCTAACTAGTCTTCCCATTTGTACCTACCCTAGACTACTGTATGTATGTATCTGTCTATCTATCTATCTATCTATCTATCTATCTATCTATCTATCTATCTATCTATCTATCTCATAAAAATGTGCTTCTGCTACTACTTAATGACTTCTGCAGAGTCGAGGAGGCAGAGACAAATACTTATGGAGGTCAACAAGTCTGGGATTTATGTACAGTTCCCAAGAGGACAAAGATCCAATGAGGATAAAACCCACAAACCTGCCTAGGGCAGTGCTAAGTGGCAACTCCCTAACGCTCTGTTCTTATTTATTTATTTACTTATTTATTTATGTTCTTAGAAACTGAGGGTTTCAAGGAGGTATTAAAACAGTTTATAGTCATCAATATTTATGCACTATAAGTAAAAGCTCATAATTATCTAAAATATCAATACATTTTAACATAAAAGGGCATCATATAGTGTGTTTTAGTGAAAAATAAGCATATTTTTTACAAACTAATAATATTAATGAGAAAAGTAGTATTCTTTTACTTTTGACAATTCTTGTATTTTCTAACTTAATAGAAAATGTCTGTTATTTTTTATTTGCTTTGGAACTCAATTTGTTGCAATGTTATATGCCATAGGACTTCTAGAAAACTCCACCACACACACTTTAGAGAAAATGAAGGTAAAAAGGCAAATGACATCTTCATATAGTAATGAACACCGTTTTAAACCTACAGTCTTGGTGTTATTACCAAGTTGCCTAGCTAGTTTAAGCTTGTATCAGCACTAAGTCTTTGGATAAATACCAACCTACATGGATAGAGGGTGAAACTGCACAAAGTAGGGAAAGAGCTCCCAGGGAATTGTAAACAGAGCAATACTTAAAGCTCATTAGGCCAGAAGACAGGCAAATGCTAACACCCAACATGGAAAGATTGTGCACCATAATTACAACATTCAGTGGAAGCCCCAAAGGTGCCAAGCTTGGCTAGTAGTAGCTCTAAACAAATTCTTGAGGAAACATTACTTTTGATTAACAAAACAGGTTCTCACACCTCAAAAAAAAAAAAAAAAAACCAGACCCAGAAGCAACTTTACCTACTTTATACACATCCCTAAAAAGGGAGACACCAAAATACAGAGTCAACAATTTAACAGTGATAATATCCAGCATCCAACAGGAAAAATAAATAAGACATGCCAAAAAGCAGAAAAAGATGGTTTAACACTCAAAGAAACATAGTCACCAGAAGATCTAGAAATAACAGAGATAATGGCAATAAAACCAAACCAAGAACAACCTTTAAATAGCAATTTGTAAAGCTGGATATGGTAGTTTTTGTCTGTAATCCCAGCACTGGAAAGGAGAGGTAGGGATACTATTGTGAGTCTGAAGCCAGCCTCGATTCTTATGCCACCAAATGAAACCTCCAGTACCAGGAATGGCACTCGTTAACTACATGAGGCCCCAGTGGAAGCAAATATCTCGGGCTATTGCCGAGGCTATTGGTTGTTCTCTACAAACTGATGGTAAGACCTTATTGCTGAAACACACACACACACACACACACACACACACACACACACACACAACAAACATGTGCAAGGTCTCAAAGGAAAAAAATTAACATTAGGAAAATATAGAAGATACAAAAAACCAAATGGAAATTTCAAAGTTGGAAAAACAGTATTAAAAATGGTTAGTTTATTGCATGAACTTGCAAGCAGAGGAACTGAAGACATTGGTAGAAATGATCCTAATTGACTCACAAAGAAAAAAAATGGAGAGGGAAAAAAGAATCGAGACTTTGTGACATGTGGGGACAATATCCACTGATCTAACAGAGAATCAGTCTCTGGAAAAGAAGAGGGATGTTTATATGGATATCTTCATATTTCATAAAAGTATGGATCCATGGAGTTCAAGAAATTAAAATTAAGCTGATAGACCTGAATAAAGAAATCTGTCACGTTCCCACAGGCTCAGTATCTTCAATGCTTGGTCCCAACCGAGTGGCACCATTTGGGGAGTTTGTAGAAACTTTGGAAAGTAAGACTTGGCTGGATGACATGAGTCACTGGGGACAGGTCCTGGGGGGATGTTATCCATCCCTGTGCTGTTGGATCCTTTGCTCCCTGGCTAGCTATGATACGGGTTGACCTTCTCTGTAACACATGAACACCATGATGTTCAAGCACATTTGGAGCCATGTATCTATAGCTTGAGCCATCTGAAACTATGAGACAAAACAAACCCTCTTTTAAGTTGTTTGTGTTGTTTGTGTCAGGTATTTTGTCAGGAAGACAAGAAAGCTATCTAATAGAAATACAAATGTAAACACCCTGATCTCTCCCCTTAGCCAAAGAATTCATCTTAAAATGGATCATCTTCAGTGTGCTGGGGATGTGGTGGTGGTGGTGGGGACATTGCTGGTAACTTATAATCTATTCTAGGTTTTAAGAATTAAAGTAAAATGAAGGTGATTTCATATAAACAAAAGCAAAATAACTCAATCACCAACAGGTCTAAGCTAAACTAAGTAGTTAAATAAACACACAATAGAAAGGAAACAAAAACCTAGAGTAGATAATAAGAAGAGGGATCAAAAATTATGCCCCAAGAGTTAAATTTGTTTCTACTTCCATACAGTTTTGATGACTTCATAGCCGAACTCCCTCTTTTCTAGATTGTATATAGCTAATGAACTGAGTAATTGTAACAATATGATCCACTTAAAAGATATTCACTATGTGGCCATCGATAGGAAAATGTGTGTGGACTCAGAGTTTAACATGATAACAATTTACTGTATTATGAAGTTTGTAACCATAAAGACATACAATGTTTGACACTAGTAGCACTTTCTTGCCTCTACACATGGCAGGATTCATGCTTTTCCCGCCTTTTCTGCATCCATCCCTCTACCCTTCTTTTCTTTTCTATGTAGACACCTAAATGTTACAATACCATTTGTTGAAAGCTGATCTCTTCCTCATTTGACTCAACCTAACATTTTTGTCAAGTACTAACAGGTATGCTCCTAGGCCTGACTCTGTTCCGCTGATATGCAGCTTTATCCATATCCAAGTACCACATCCAGGACTTGACTCTGTTCGGTTGATATGCAGGTTCATCCATACACAAGTAGTGCATTGCCTTGATTACTAGAGCATTGGAGGGGGCTGTGAAATCAGTTAGTGAAGGCCTCCAATTGTAATCTTTTGTCCATTTCTTTGCACATATATTTGCTAATTTCTACATTTTAAAAGCATGCTGGAATTCTTTTTTTGTAATTACATTAATTCTAGAGGTCAATCTAGGGAGAGGTGACATCTTAATGATGTTGAATACATTAATCCATAATTACAGCATGCCTATATTTAGTTCTCCCTTAATTCTCTTCAGAATATCATAAAATGTTCAGGAAAAGTCTTACACAAGTTTTGCTAAGCAACAACCTTGAGATATACCCACATTTGACAAGAATTTTTCTTAGAAAAAGCTCTATGTTATAGTGATAGAAAAGATAAAAGTCAGCTGTGTTAATTTTTGATTAAGTAGCTATAATCTAATTCCTAATCAATTGTGTTTCCATATTTCCTGTTTAGTTAGCCAGTAGAAAGCATCACAATTTATGGGACCATTAGTAATCATTCAGTTACATCAAATTCCATATATCTTTTGTGGCTAAGAATTTATTTATTATTTATTTTTCAATTGCCCTATTCGTTCATTGTATCCTCCAATAATTTTATATACATATATCAGTATATCTATCTTCTCTTTTCTTACTCTTTTTTCTTCACTTTATCCCATTAATGAAGGCACCCATAGGTTAATGTATAACATGAAAGGTGAGAGGAGAGAGGAGACTCAAGTAATAAAATAACTGTTCTATATGGTACTACTGAGAGGGAAAAAAGTAGAATATCTGAAAGTAATAGGTATCATGAAGATCTGTTACACTTTATGAGAAAATGTAAAATGCAACCAAAGACATGTTGCTCCATCCTAACAAAAACAAAACACACAAACAAAAAGCCAGAGAGTCAGAAGAATCGTTATTTGCTTGAACATAGCACAGAGTTCATTTTAAAGGCAAGCAGAAGCAAGCTAATCTCAGAGTTAAAAACTCATCTGAAGAAAATGGACACACAGTTGTTTCTGGTTCATCAAAGAAAAGAAAACACAATCTGTGCCAGATTATATCAAAGCAAAACAACTACCATCTTGGAGTATCCGGATACAAAACATGTCTACATTTGTTTACAAGTTCTCTGAGGTATGGAATAAGTTACTTCTATGATACTTTTCTTAGACTATAACTAGGCAAGAAACCCTCCCTTATGATTTACTATGTAATGTCTATAACTCAGTAAACCACAAAACATTTAAATTATAGGGAAAAGGTGTTCAGAGAGGAAAGCCTTGAGCAGAACTAGATCAAGAGATGACAAATATGTTGATACTCTATGGGTATGCTAGGGAAACATGTATCCCAGATGCAGAATTCTCTGATGGCTTATCAATAGGCAACACATATATGAAGAAATGAACACCAATGAGCCTTAAGATAAGACATTCAAAATTATGCAGAATGGGAAAGAAAGGACAACCAGAGTGGAGTTAAAAACCTGAGAGACCATCTGCAAACGTTGGTGCCATCTCTAGCAGTCCAACTCATGCACAAGTGTAGGAGTCCCAGAGAAGAAAGGAGAAAAGGAGAGGGAACAAATACTGAGTCATAAAAGTACTTTTCAAAAATAAGACTAAATAACACAAATTGAAGAAAACTTGTCTTATTTATTTTTCTAATGCTGTGAGAAAACGCCATGACAAAGGCAACTTGTAAAGAGAGTCTTTAATTGGGCTTATGCTCTCAGAGGGTTAAAGTCCATGATGGGTGAAGCAAAGAATATGGTAGCAGGAGCAGCAGAGAGCTCACATTTTGGTCTACAAGTAGGAGGCAAAGAGAGAACACTAGGTTACCCTTGAACTCACAGTGATCCTCTTGCTTCAGTGTCCTAAGAGTAGAGATTACAGGTTTGTACCATGACATCTAACCTTGAGAGAATTCCCTGCAATTACACCTACAGTATAGGAAGATACTGCAGAGGCAGTTTGATATACAAAGAGGCAAAAAGAAAGCCTGTGAAAGTGAGAGGAGAGCAGGAAGTGGCCAAATATTTATACTACAGGAATTACAGAAGGAAAGGACATAGACGACCAGCTTAACATGATGACAGATAACACTCAGCAGTCCTTGGGAGATGCAGAAAGTTTAAAGGCCTCAACAGACTCAACCCAAGAATGTCTTCTCTAGGGCACATTGCATCAAACTGTCAAAAGTGAAGGACATAATTCAGACATGAAAATACCAATAAAGGAATTACCATAGACTAGCAACTGATTTCTCAGCAGAAAGCTAAAGGGCCAGGACAGAATGAGATGACATGATGCTTTCAAAGTGCTGAAATTAAACAAAACAAAAACACAACCAACAAACCAAACTTCCAGTCAAGAATTACAAGTACAAGACTGATCCAGACCCCTGAACATGGATATCAATAAGGAGGCCTCTGCACTCCAGGGAGCCTCTGGAGGTGGATTAGTATTTTTCCCTAGTGCAAGAAGGGACTTTGAGAGCCCATCCCATGAGAAGGGATACACTCTGGCCCTGGACACATGGGGAAGGGCTCAGGACCAGCACAGGAAGATTTGATGGACTTTGCAGAACCCCCGTTGAGGGCTCTACCCTGCCTGGGGAGTGGTGGGTGGATGGGGTTGGGGGTAGGTTGGGGGGAGGGAAGGAGGGATGAGGGTAAGAGGAGGGAGAGGGAGAAGGGACTTACATGTGATACAAGCCTGTTCTCTAACTAGAACTAATAAATAAATTAAAAAAAAAGAATTATGTTCAGCAAATCTCTCCTTCAAAAATGAAGGAGAAACAAAGTTTCTCACATGAAAGAGGAAAATGAAAGGATTCAACATCACTAGATTGGTCTCATCTAGACGTAAAAGGAAAGCTACCTTGAAGAATCACTATTTACAATCTTCTATGCATCTTCAGCTCATCAAGTCCTACCAGTTTTGTTGTTCAGATATCTTACCACGTACCTTACAAATCCAATCAGTTCTGTCTGTGGCCGTTGCTATGCCCCAGGCCAGATCACTGTTATCTTTCACTGGCCCACAAGAGCAGTGACCTCTTGCTTTTTCAGCACCTATTCTTACCTCTGATAGTCATGCTTCCACATCCAAACCAAGGTGATATTCT
The DNA here is from genome assembly GCF_003668045.3 of Cricetulus griseus. NCBI lineage: Eukaryota > Metazoa > Chordata > Mammalia > Rodentia > Cricetidae > Cricetulus > Cricetulus griseus. Next base: position 185,573,818 of record NC_048596.1, on the reverse strand, counting down.
AAAAGTGTAATCACTTACTTCCTGCTCACAAAACTCTTCAAGATTTTCTACTTGTCCCAAGAGGAATGTTGCCACACTGCATTCTAAGCCTAATAGGATTAGACCCTAACCTCATTACATAACATTCTTCCCCTTATCACTTTGGCCATATTCCAAACAAATAAGGTCTTTAGACGAGACTTTCCCTCTATATTGAATAGCCATTCATTCCATTCCCCCTCTAGGTAACTGTTATGATTCAAATGCAAAACCTTCTCCTACAGGTTCAAGTCCTCAAACACTAGGTTCCCAGATGGCTGTACCATTTTAGGAAAGTTATAGAACTGTTAGGTAAGGCCTAGATGGAGAAGTTGGTCACTGGAGTCAGGTTTTGGGGTTTTTAACTTGGTCCTTCCTGCTTCTTAGTCTGCTATGATGTGAACAAGTCACTGATTCACACTCCCACTACCACGTGTGGCCATGCCTTCCTATGATGATGGGTCGTAACTCCTTAAATAATGTCAAAATAAACTTATCCTATGTTAAGTTGCATCTTGACAGATGTTTATTCACAATGATACTTTTAAAGAGAGAGTTTGCCTGTTTTGAATATGCTTAATTTTGAGTTCGGTCTAGAGATGCCAAGTGGGCTAGAAATAAAGACTAGAGATGGAAATTAAAAGCTCCAAAGCATATGACTGAAGCCTGGGTTTGGATGACATCTTCTAGATGAGAGAGTATTCTGTGATCAAGACCTTCTAGACACAACAGGACTGATGCACATATGAACTCAAAGAGACTGTGGTCTGGTGCACAAGGCCTGCACAGGTCTACGCCAGATGGGGTCCCAGCTCTGAGAGAGGAGTGGATACAAGCCCCTATTTTAACAGAGAAGCTATTTCCAATTGACAGCTGCTTGCAAAAAAAAAAAATGAGTTTTCTCCAATGGCATCTCACTGGGGATTCACAACACTCTTAAGGGAAGGTCCCCTACCCAGAAGTAGATGGCCAACACACATACACACACACACACACACACACACACACACACACACACACACACACACACCAAAAAACAAAACAATAAACAAAAACAAACAAAAAATAAAAACAACCCACAATGACACTTAGGGAGGAATTTGGATCATAATCTTTGGTTGGTCTGGGTATTTTTTTTTTTTTTTTTTTTTTTACCCTCGCAGATCTTTTGCTTATATATTATGTTTTCTAATTCTGTCTTTATGGGATTTCTGTGTATGCAAATGTGCTTTAGCATCAGTATGTGTTTCTTTGGCTCATTTTTCTGTTTATTTTGTCCTATTCTGGTTAGTTTGTTTTTTATTTTGTCTTATTATTCTTTTAAGATATCTTTGCATTCTATTGAGAGAGAGAAATAAAGGGAGTGGATTTGGGTTGGTGAGTAAATGGAGAAGACCTTGAAAGTGTTGGGGGAAGCAAAATCATAATCAGAATGTATGTTATGAAAAAATATATTTTCAACAAAAAATGAGGTTCAGTGCTATAGATCAGTGACACAGCATTTGTCTAACATTCCTGAAATTCTTGGTTTAAAGAAACTTGTAATATAAAGGTGTTTTGGAACAAAGCCTACATTTTACCAAATTTTCCTGAGCCTTCTGACATCAAATGACAGTCAGCAACTTTACTTTAATTGACTATCATAATCATTTCATGGATAGGTTCTGTCACTGGTTTCACATTATTTATGAAGAAACCTGTTTTGTAGGCAATGTGAAGCCAGGACAATGGTGCATATTTCTAGTAGTATAGGGAGAGAGCATGGCTATTATTATCTAATTAAGAAATCTTATGTTCCTACTGCTCCTTCATGTTTGTGCTCTGTGCATATAATCACTCCTGTACTGGGGCCCTCAGAGAGTATGACAGTGAAGCCAAACAAAGAAAACACATGAGCTTCATGAGAGCTTACACATCAAAATGAAAGCAATGATGAGAGGAAGTGCTCCCAGCATTAACATAAGGAGTGTTGTGAAGCACGAATGGTCAGACCTAATATTATAAACTGGCAAGATAACTGCCCACTGGAAAAAAAAAAAAAAAAAAACAGAAACTCTCTTCCCTGAGGAGAGATAGCTCTCACTGGGGACCAAAACTAGAGAAAGAGAAATGTCTCTGCAAATTTTAAGGAGAAACTAGTGTTTAGGATCACGGCAGCATAAGGTGTGCTCCAAAAAGTAGACCTCTTTAAATTTACTACCTGACTGTCTCCTTAACCCCACCCTAGTCTAATCTTACTCGCACAGTTCTTCAGGGTCAAAACAGCACCACTTCTGATTTTATTTTTTAGTTATTACAACATACCAAAAATCAAATACTTAATTTTAAGACTATATAGCAAAATAAGTACAATATAAGATCTCAAAATGATGAGCAACAGCAATCCTGTTTCTAGTGTTCATTGTGAATGAACACATATCAAAACATTATATCTCTACTTTGAGTTAAAGTGTTATTATTATTATTCGTCTTATTTCTATGGGTAGAGAAGGTAAGGCTTACACAATTGTTCACTGTAACATAGTCAACAGAAAGTCATGTTGATCTAACTTGGAAGCCCTATAGTCTTAATGGCCGTATCTTGTTTTTCAGCTATAATTGTTCCAAAATGGTGAGCTGTGGATAGACAGGCATTTCGATGCCAATTGTCTATATAGGTTCATTATGTTAAAACAAAATAAGTTAATAATCTTCAGGTTGTGTGTTTCTACAGCCCTTTGGTCTGGGCATTTTTTTTTTAACCTCGCAGATCTTTTGCTTATATATTATATAGTCTATTAAGAAATGGAAAACAGGAGAAAAAAGCAAAAGATTGTTAAATTTATGAACTGGAGACCATGTCCCTTTTGAGGACTCAGATAAAGTAGAGGGCATGGAGAATAGAACAGAATGCAAAGAGGTTCACCATGACATGCTGTCATGCATGTGACGTAGGTTCATACTTTTTTCTTTTTCTTTCTTTTCCTTCCTTTTTTTTTTTTTTTGAGTTATTCTGCTTATACTGACCCTCAAGCTGTCTTTGACTAAGTATCCCACAGAGAAGGATAAGCAATGCTTTACATTCTAAAGCAGTAATTGTTTTGTCTGAAATATATTTTGGTAATAAGGACACAACAATGAACAGCAAGGATTAGAATTCATTTACTTATTAGATTTGTTCCCTTTCTTGCTTGTATTTTTGGAAGGAGGAAGGGTATGTTAGTCAAATGTGTATAATCCAAAAATAATGGTGATTTAAGAAAGCATGTTCAAAAATAACAATTCAAAACATAAAATGTATAAATAAAGGGTCGTGCATGTTCTGATGCTTCTAGAATTGGGAGATGCTTAGAGTTGAAGCACAGCTTTCCTGGCACATGTGTTATCAAAAACTTGGTTTATTAATTCATTTGGGCTCTAGTGAACCCAGGACGACAGATGGAGGAATGGATACAACAGGGTTGTAGTGCTTCTGATACCGGCACTCAGGTACTCAGCAAACAACGACACAAACAGCGAACCCCTCAGGCTCACCTCTGCCCTGACTCATTACTAAACCAGGCAAAGGCAGTATCTCCTATGATTCCGCCTCTCAGTCATGTGAGGACAATCTGTCCACAGGGGCTAAGTGAATGTGGTAGCATGCAAAGCTTATAGGAGTTTGACTGTGCTCTGACCACTTCTGGAAAGCACTGGGCCTTCTGCCACCCCACAAAAGCTTAACAAGCACATGGTGTGTAAAATAGAGGGCTAAATTCTACTTAGCATCTCATCTCCAGTTACCTTGACAGTTTCTTCAATGCACTTTTATTATTTATACATCCTTTTATATTTAGGTATTTCAAATTCTTCTCCTATCATATAATTCCCCTTTCTGTTTTTATTTACATGAAACAAGGACTTATTTTTGTCTCAAGTTCCTTACTATATTTGTATGCAAAAATCTTCTGTTTTTCTTCTACTACTTGTCTTGATGTTGTTAGACTTGTGTATCTTATTTGTCAAGCTTTAAGCATGTAAACTTTTCAGTAGTAGGGGAAAAAAATCTCATCCTGTCACTTTAAAAGGAGAAATAACCTCTGTATGTAATGAACCAACAAAAATGTTATCATTTTTTTTCACTGATATCCTAGTAAATAAAGGTTTAGAAACACAGCCATTTTTCTGTTATAAAATATTTATCTAATTCAGTTTATAGGTGGATATGCATTTTTATATTATAAAACTGCAGGGTAAGAAAAAGAAACGTTTCACACTTCTATTTTTAACACCATTACTTCTGGTTTGATAGTAGTGAAAATCACTTAATATATATATACAATATGGAAACGACTGCCTCATTGTACTCTTGGAATGATTAATTATGCTTTTACATTAGAACAAAGGCTATGTGAACATATGGTATTATTACTTCAATACAGGTAATTCATTGTAGTATAAAACAGCCATATATAGACCAAACAATAATCACTTACTACATGGGATAAAGCAAACCCCCCACTGAAAAATGGAGAAAGGCCTCCTTCTGCCTCTAATTAGTTTTTAATAAATGATACATAATAAATGGCCATGTTCTAATTAATCACAGTTTAGGTGTAGTCCCTGAATGGGGGATGGGGATGGTAGGAACTGTGGCAGCTGTTAGCATAGCCATGAAGCTTTCTATTAAAGGGTATTGCACTCACTGTCAGAAGATGTGCCTGTCTTCATAAGGTTCTCTCAGGTCAGTGTGACTAACCACATGCAGATTCTCTATAGCACAAGTTCCTAATAGTCTCTACTCTGTCTCTGTCTCTGTCTCTCTCATCTAGTGCACAGAACTAGCTCTTTTTCATATGAAAGTTGTGACAAGTACATTACCACTCAAACCCCCCCCACTCCCTTTTTTTCTTTCTTCAACGCTAGGGGCTGAGCCTATCCTGGAGCACACTAGGCCAAGTGTTCTATCAATGAGCCATCTCTGCAGCCTGTTTTATTCTGAGACAAGATCTTATGAAGTTGCCTAGGCTGGCCTTTAATCTTACTCTGTAGCCGGTCTTGAACCCATGATCCTCTTTCCTGAGCCTTCTGGATAGTGGGATGACAGTCCTCACCACTAGGCCTGGCTAGTGTTGAGTTTTTTAAGGGTGTTATTTGGTTCCCTGACATTAAATGCTATAGAACAGCCTGTGGACATTGTTCATGGTATATTTCAGCAGAGTAAAGGGCCTAAAGGTGCTTAAGTTGGTTGTAAGAATCCAGGTGGGATCTATTGTTTAATTCCTGGTTTCTTCTGGCATACGGTCTCATACTTTCTTCCTTAACTAGTAAAGATGAAGGGGACCTTCCCATAAGTATTTCAGAAGTCTTTAATGGTGGTATTGTGCTTTCTGCAGAATATTTGTGCTCATTTAATTGTGTCTCCTTCGTGCTTGCCTGAGAAATGAGGCATGTTGAGAAGGCAGGTTTATGACTTGACAGAACAAAGTGGTGTCATGTGTTCACCAAACATGTTCCTCTCTTCATGCTTGCATTAACTGCATCCATAGCTCTAGTATCATACTGCATGCATGCATACGTTCTTGCATGCAAAGACAAGGACTCTTGGCATTACCTCAGAATAAAGAAACTTGGCGGGAAATGATGCTTGCTCTTAAAAATGGATGAAATGCATGTAAATACTGAGACTACAACCATCTATTACTGAATAACCAAAGACAATCCACTCTGAGAAAATTTAATGCACATTTTCTTTACAGAAATCTCCTCCATTCCCAATTGGATTACTTCATGAGTGTCTTTGTCCTCAGAGAGTATGCTTTCACTATGCTGAACATTTTGAGTAAATGTCTGCTATGAGTAGTTAAATTTGGGGGATATAACTTATTACCCCTTGTATGTGCCCTTTATCAAGCTACACACAAAACAAAAGAAGAAAGGATCTTTTCCATAAAATGCACATATGTATGGAAAGTTAGATCACCTTCCATGACACAGTGTAAACAAGCTACTGCATCCATACGCAGTGAGGTGCATATTTTATGTAGTGAGCGCATGCCTGCATCATGCCCTCACATTCCTTCATCTTACTGTCACCTGGCCACACCTGCGCACATGTGCAACTCCATATCTATCAAGTTCTGTCCGCCTAGTGCTGCAGAGGCTGGGCGGTAATAATGTATCTTTTCCTGCATTAACTGTGGCCAGCTATTTACACCCTAACAATTCTGGCACAGAGCTGATTTAGCATTTTTATTGGAATGTGAAAGCTCTTAAAAGAAGAAAAAAATCTAATCAGGCAGAAGAGATAGAAAACTTGCTGAATTTTCTCTCCCCCACCCCAGACCCCCCTGAATCCTATCAAAAGCACATCTTCCATTCATTGCTTCCCAGTGTCATTATGACAAGCGGCTACAAATCAATAGCAGAGGGAAAGGCAGGCCCAACCCGCATTCACCAAGTGATAAAGATTCACTCTCAGCCCCGATTTGCTAATAGCCCATAATAGCAGCCATTGGCGCCCTGCATTAAATCATACATTTCACTCCGCGTTTATTATGGGATTTTTAAAACTCCTCACCAAATTGGATTTTCTCGATGGTCTCTAATTTCCACATTTATCATTTAAAATTAAACTCCGCTGTGGAGAGGGGGGTAGAGAAAGAGAAGGTAGAGAGGCCACACAGTAGTATATTTTTCCTTTCAACCCCTCCCCTTTATGAAAACCCATAAATAACACCAGGTATCAAAGGCATAGCAGCTGTGGTAATGCTTGCTTTTAATATCAAAAAATTCTAGATATCAGCTTGGAATGGTCCATATGTGCTGGGCTATGAAAGAAAATGATAGTTCCAGATGATGAGACATATACATACAGAGCAGGTTTCAAACAAAGAATACCATTTTAAAACATTCTCAGCAATGTCACAATGCAGGTGAATTTTTAAAAAAAGCAATCAGAAAGATTGTTGCATTCTGCAAATATGTCCAAGTTTGTAAAAATTATATTTATCTTATTCTAAAGCTCAGTGGCAGATGAAAAGTAAAATATTCCTCATGGTTTCTAGTTCTGAAACAGCTTGTTTTACCTTCTATATTTTCCATTTTAAATCATCATAAAAATTTTATAGAGCCCCTTTGGTTGCTATAGCAGAACCTAAATAAGTTCTTACCACCCCCACTCCTCCCGGAATACCCTGGTAAGAAGTGTGTCCGCCCCTAAGAGCTTAAATCACAACACATGTGAGTGTAGGTTTTTTATTTTAAAAAATTGTAATCTTTGGGTATAAAAGTGAAAATTAAACTGCATGTCTACAGCCTAATAATAAAAAGGTTCACCTTCTCAAGGTTGCCCAAGTGTGGCTGAGTGATAACTGCAGGACCTGAAGATGTCAGTGCTTAGATACAGTGGTAGAGGCTAGATCCAATGAGGGAGCAAGGAATGCCCTCCCTGGGCACTTCCTCAGCCATGAAGTCTGCCTATGTAATCATTTCTAAGAGACACAGGAATTCACTTGTAGATCATTAAAAGAGTTTAAAAAATTGCAGGCACTCCATAAAAGTACTGTAGTTAATCTTCAGAGACTATCTTTTGTTTTTGGAGTTCTGTTTATCTTTTTTTAATATTATATTTTCATTTTATATACATGAGTGTCTTGTCAGCAGGTACATCTTTGTACCTTGTGTGTGTGTGTGTTGCCCATGGAGTCCAGAAAAGGCATCATAGCCCCTGAGTCTGAAGTTACAGACAGTTGTGAGTTACCATATTGGTGCCGGGAATCAAACCCAGGTCCTCTGGAAAGGCAGCCAGTGCTCTTAACCACTGGGCAATCTTTTCAGCCCCATTATCTTTGACAAAATTATCTAAAATGCCTTTAGTAATCCTTTAGAACTATCTACCATTGATTACTTCAATTCTTTTTCTCTCTTTCCCCTCTTAAAGGTAAAAAAGTGTTTTCTTGTTGTCCCTTTTCCTTTTCTCTTCCATTCCTCATAATCAATAACCTCCATTTTAATAAAGTTTTTATTCAAATAACACATTGAGGAGTGAAGCAATAAAAAGGTGTATGGTATCAGTTTTCAGTAGGTACAGACATTTCCATAACCAGCATCCATAAGATCCTGTGCTTTGTCAGTGTCACAGAGGCCTCCTGCGCTGCTGTTCAGTCACTTCGAATCTATTAAGGTGCCTGTCTATCTTGCTATTTTAACATCAGAGATGAATTCTGCCTACCTTTGACCTTCATAGAAATAGGATAATTCAATATGCACACATTATGTCTATCTATTTTATTCAAAGTTATATAAGTCTAATACATGTTGATGTATGTAGTTATAGTTTATTCGTTCTCACATATGCAGAGCAGAAATCAGCAAACTATGGCCAAAGGCTCAAATCTGGTCCCTTGATTTTTTTATGCCTGAATAAGATTTCTGTTTTAAAGTTGTTTTTAAAATCAAAATAACATTTTACTACATGTTATAAAATTATACAAATGTTTTACTACATATTATAAATTATTTAAAAATTCAAATTTGAATGGCTGTAAATAAAAAGAGGCATGGGCTAGCCCTGTCAAGCTGTTCTCTCAGTACTGTCCAGAGCTGATTGCATGCTATGACAACAGGAACTGAGCAGCTGGGACAGGAAGTCAGATCACAAAGATATTTACAATCTGGTTATTGACAGAAAAAGTCTGGACTCATACCTTAATGTGGATGGAGGTTCTATTCCGCCTGGTCCCGCTGCTCTTTGGCCCCAAATAGACACACAGAGACTTAAATATAAACTGTTTGGCCAATGGCTTAGGCTTCTTACTGGCTATCTCTTAATTATTAACCCATTTCTATTAAATTATGTATTGACATGAGGTTGTGGCTTACCCTTAATCTGGCAACGTTACTCCTTTGGCAGTATGGCGTCCCCCTGGCAGCTTCTCTCTGCCTCTTCTCCCCAGAATTCTCCTGTTCTAGTAGCCCTGCCTACACTTCCAGCCTGGCTACTAGCCAATCAGTGTTTTATTCATTAACCAATAAGAGAAACATATATACAGAAGGACATCCCCATCACCATTGCTCGATCATGTGACTGTACACAATTTATTTACCCATTTCTTGTTAAAAGATATTTGGGTTGTGAAAAGAAATGGGACATGATATATATATATATATATATATATATATATATATATATATATATGAACTGCTCAGCATTGGTTACATATGCTCTATGCTCTGTTGTGTATTTAATGCCCAACATTTTCCCACAAGTGTCGCTTAACCAATTTACAATATACACACCATTGGCAGTATAACAAAACCTCAGCTGCTGTTTTCTTGTCAACTCTTGGTATTTTCATAAGTCTAGCTATTTTAATTTGCATTTCATTATGATTAATAAGAGCAGACACCTTTCTGCATGCTGGGATTTTGTCAGGCCTGAGCAAAGCTTGAGCATGCTCTCATAGAAAGTCTCTGGGAGCTCATATGTACATCTGTCTGCTTGTGTCCAGAAATTGCTGTTTCCTTGAAGTCATCCATCACCTTTGGCTCTTACATTCTTTCTGCTGCCTCTTGTGTGACATAGATATTCCATTTAGGGCTGAACATCTCAAAGTCTTATTCTCTGCATGCTAGCCAGTTTTGGGATTCTGCTTTAATTAACATGTACCGAAAGAAGAAGCTTCTCTGATGAGGGTTGAACATTACACTGATCTATGGATACAAAGTCCAACTCCCACTCCCACCCCCAGCCATGAGGCTATTTGAAACTGATAGCTGCTGGGAGAGGAAACTGGTTTTCTTCAGTGGAATGACTGGGTATATCATTCACAGTCCAAGGCAGGCTCCATGCTCAAGCATTGTTTTAGCCAACACAAATTGGGCTCCATGTTTGTTTGGGGGATGTATGGGGTGGATTGTTTTTAAGAGAGAAAAAGTAGATATAATTGGGTGGGTAGGGAGTGGAGGTGGCAGAGAATCTGGAAGAAGGAAAATAATATGTTCAAAATGTATTGCATGAAATTCCCAACAAATAAATAAAAATGGTATATTTTCAAAGAGCAGATGGTACTGCCACTTAGGTGACCTCTGAGGTCTTTTTGAGTTTCTTTTTTTTTTCAGATTTCTCTATTTTGCTATCTGGCTTATTGATTTGCATCAGTTATCTGTGCTGTATGGATATAAACATGCTGTTATATCATCTGCTGTAAATGTCTCCTGGGCTGTGATGTGCTACTTTATTCTTTCTATGGGAGTCTTTCCCTGAACAGAAGTTCTTGATTTAATGTGGTTCAGGGTATCCATATTTTTTAAAACACTCTTTGTGGTCTTTTTGGGAAATATGGCATACCCCAAAGATATTAAGATTAGACATGCATTTGAATTTTTCATGTAAGCTAATAGATAATTTGTGAATAATGGCAATGCTTATGCTTTTGATTGGCTTTCTAAGGCTAAGACCTGAAGCACCATGTGGAACAGAAGTAATGTCAGTGGGTATCTAATCTTTTTGTGTTGCAGTTTCTAAAAATTAAAACAATTACATCATTTCCCCCTTATTTCTCCTCCCCCAACCCCTCTCCCCCTAGCCTCCCACCTCCTTCTCAAATTCATGGCCTCTTTTTTTCAATGATTAGTTTTATTTTATTAGTTTTCAAGTGTGTGTGTGTGTGTGTGTGTGTGTGTGTGTGTGTGTGTGTGTGTGTGTGTGTACAACATGCTGAGTTCACTTAAATGTTGTTTATATGTATATGATTTTGGGGTGACCACATGGTATTAGATAACCAATTAACAGACTCATCACTGGGGAAGACTATTCTCCCTAATCTTGCTTTCAATTCTGTTATACATTTTTGCAGATACCCTTAATCAGGTTAAGAAAATCCTTTCTATTCCTGGTTTTTATTATGAGTTAGTATTTAAGTGTTTCGAAAATTAAAAAAAAAAATCTAGCAAGACGATCATGTAATTTCTGTCTCTCCTTTGGCTGACATGGTGCATTATATTGACTTAGAAATGTTAAATTACCTAGGCATTTCTAGACTATCACACTCAATAATCATTTGGAATAATTTCTATATACTAATAGATTCAACTTACTGATATTTTGTTTTGGATTAAAAAAAACAATGATTATAATAAAGGCTAATTTGTAGTTTTCTGTTCTTACCACATCCTTGTTTGGTTTTACCATCTCCTTTATACTTCTTGAAAGCCTAGTGGTATGCTAAGAGCTCCTTTTGACAAATAGCTGTAATGTTATAATAAGGGAACAGAATGCTCGGAGACATGCATTTCTGATGTTTTACCTTCTAGAAGGTTCATGATTCACTATTTCCTAGTGTGCACTTCTCTACACAGCCGCTTGAACATTCTTATACATTTTCTAAGTTTAATTTCACTTCTCAGGACCCTGAATTCAACAGTCTACAGTAAGGGCTTTTATTAGTCACAACATATTAGGTTCCTGCCCTCTGCAAGAATAGGTATTATATGAAATGATAGAGAAGTAGAAGGTATTTCTCTGCCATGGATGGATTTGTAAGTAAGATAAGAACTCCCTATTAAAATTATAAATCAACTTTGGATTCATTTTTAATTGAATTCTTTCATTCAAGTTCATGAGGCTTTAAAGAATGACTTCTATTATAATGTGGAAAACAAGTTAGCGAGGGAAAAGTTGAAAATAAAGTAAAGCAGAAAATACAAATTAATTCACAAAGACAGCATTGCTAGCATTTAAATTTGTTGCAGATAATCTTCAAAGTGTTACATGCTCATATCTTTATAGTAAATATCTCCATAGTTGATATCATTAATTTCACTTGTGTACAACTTTACATTTTTATCTAGACTTTTCCAAAAACTTCCTAGGAGGCAAATTTCAAAAGCAGCTTCTAAAGTTCTTATCTTTAAAACTATGAAGTATAGTAATTAGTAAATTTATTTGAATGTATGAAATGAACCTTCATTGTTTTTGTCAGTGAATCTGGCATGAAACCCAATTGCTACATGCTTGGTAGGTCACTATCTTGCTGCATCCCCTCCTTTGTGCAGTTCCCATCTTTGAGATGGGTGTTGGGAGTCAGCCACATGGCTCAGTGGGTAAAGACACTTGCTGCACAAGCCCAGGGACCTGTGTTCCACCACTTGATCCATATTTATGTCAAAGGAGAGACCTGACTACTCCACAAAGTTGGTCTCTAATCTCCAGATGTGGGTATGGCATGCAAATGACCTCCAATAATAACAATAGACAGTGATGATGGGACAAGTCCTTCTGTGTATGTTTATCTTATTGATTATTGAATAAAGTACTGCTTGCCCAATGAGGCAGCAAGATAGGTGGGTCTAGGAGTCATGGAGGATTATGGGAAATGTAGTAAAAGGAAGTCTTGTGATACAGGCAGGAAGTGATATAGCAGGCAGAGTCATGTATAAGCAAGGGCAAGAAGGAAGTTGCCCATTTTTCTTTTCTTCCTGTTCTCTGCTCTGCAGTCACCATGTGATCCCAGGAAGACAGGACGCTTCCGCTGGTGTCTGATAAGATAAGTCTTATAAAATATATAGATTTATGATAATTAAGACTGAGCTAGCAGATGAGAAATCCTATCATTGGCCAAGAAGCATTTGTAACTTATATAAATCTCTGTGGATTATTTGGAGCCCTAACACAGCCAGTGGAACTTGGGTGGTCTGGCAGAAAGCTCCCACGTGGAAACAGGGCTAGGGCAGCTTGGAGTAAAGACTTATTGTTACACAGTGACATTTCAAAAGACTGATGCAAAAAAACTTTATTTTTCTATAGGACATTGAAACTCTTTCAGTTCTCCTACAGGACACTGAAACATGGGATTGCTATGTTAAGAGCTGGCTTAGCAGAGTGATCAAAGCCACATGCTCCTGCTCTGCACTAAATCTGATATCGACCACAAGTACCCAAGAGGTATAGAAACTTGGTCACATGCCTTCAATTCTGCAAACCACAGTTGCTGATCTCTAAAGTGAAGAGAATAATGGTGTCTTGTAGTTGTGAGGACTAAGAAAGCTGGGAAAACGAAGTGCTTTTGGGTCTATATAGTGAGCACTCAGTGAGCATCAGCTTGCACAACAAGCTGGAGCACTGCTGGTTCCAAACTCACTGAAGGTACAGCTAGCTATATTTTGAGATTTCTGATTAAAAGTCTCCTTTATGTGGCTTGCCTCAAAATCCTGGAGCTGCTGTCTTTGGTTTAGTTTCCCGTTTCATGCCTCCTGTCTGTCATGTGCTCTGTACCTCGTTCCCAGAGCAATGCGGAAGTCCTCATATTTTAAATTTTGTTTCTGAGAACTTCCTTTTACTCTAATCCTCTATCTAATCTTACTCCATTAGCTGTGCATAGACAAAAGTTGGATGGAAGGAATAAAAATAGGGGACATGTTAAACTGGCAACATTGTCAGGATTCTCCAGTTTTCTCTTTCATTTAGCTAATATAGAATTCACAGAATACAGGCCATGTCTGCTCAATTAAAAGGCCAACTAAATAACTGACAATAAATGTTTATCATTTGCAGTTATGCAATGAAATATGGAAGATATTAAGATAAACTGAAGAAAAAAAAACAAGCCAGGGGCAAGAAATAACTTGAATAAAACTCAAACTACAAATTCTAAACAATTATTTTTGAGGTTGTGATACTTTGTGTCATCACAAGAGACTGGAAAGATCAGCATGAACTGGGTTAAAGTCTTAAAATCTAAGCCTGGAGGCTTTCTTTAATCTGTACTCAAGACTGTTTAACATTGGTGCAATTATAATTTACCTAAGAGACAGCATTTATTTCCTTACAAAACTGCAATGTTGTCTGCAAAACATTAATTTTGTGAAACCTTCAGATATGGTTACAGTTATGGATTTTCTCAAGATGCATGTGTGAAAGGAGGCACTAAAACAGGACGAGGAGCTTTAATTACAAGCCGAGTCCTTGTATTTTGAGTGCCAGTTTTAGACAATCACTCTTATGTGGATTCCACCTAGTGTCCTCACACTTTTTAAAAACTGTTTAAGAATCTGAAGCATCCTGTGGCTTATTGATTTCTGTAACCACACACTTGGCCACTAATGTTCATCACTAGCCTTCCTCCTGACTACTGCTTTGTGAGGGGGATGGAAGTTGGAAAATGTGACACAATAATTCCAAATTGGATGACTCGTTGTAAATACTGAAGAGGAAAATTAGTATTTTAAACCACAAGCAAAAATATCTTCTTTCCAAATGGAACCAATCTGTGAAATCCAGTTCAAGTCAGAAAACTGGCAACAAAGTACTAAGGTATCCACTTTGACAACACTGTGGCACATTTGCAGGTCAGTTTTCTCCAAAATAACAAAAAACAAACAAACAAACAAAACCCCAAAACTTGAAGTTCTTTTTGAAGCCTGATTTTACTCAAATTTGATTTTACCTAGGAACAATTGCTTCTCATCCAGCCTAAACGCTCACACATGGCTGTTAACTCTTCTGTATTTTTGAGCAAACCTCCTCAGACATCTTTTACAAGCTATTTTCTCTCTACGTCAACAACCCAACAAGAGTCCTATAGTTTGTCTCTAGAGTTATTTATGCAACTGATTTCTAATGCAATTCTGTCTTTTGCATTTCACCACTGGTTTTCTGTATTCAATATAATTTCATAGTTTAAAGGTGCACACACTCCTACCTGCTTCCTTACATCCTCAGAGCCACCAGTGTAGTAAGAGACAACAGAACACAAGGAGATGCAAAAAAAAAAAAAAAAAAATCAAACTGCCTGGACTTTAACCCAGGAGCTTTCAGATAAATGTCTGTGTGGCCTTGGACAGTTTACTACACTTTTCTTTATTAGTAAAATGGGAGATGTGATTGCATTTAACTGTGTTCAGTAAGAAGAAAGCACACGCACATTATAAAAATACCACATAATGAATTAGTTCACAGTTGTTTTCTTCACAGTCTCCAGATTGTTAACAAGGAATGGCTAACTGGCATATTCTCTTCTCTGTAGTCAAAGCGATTCTTTTAAAATGTAAGTAAAATTAGGTTTCTCTTCTGATCAGAACCGTTCAGAGGCTTCCTGTCTCATTAGTCAGAGTTTAAACTTTTCACTCCTACCCTTTGTTCTCTTTCCCTATTACTTCTCCCCTCCTCCTGCACTACTCCAGCAGTCTACTGGTTTTCTTGCCCCTAGAATGTGTTAAACATGCCTCTCTTTGGGGGTCTCTTCCAAATAAAACAGTCTTACTCCAATAACAAACTTATTCTGCTCATGCATAAGAAGGTAAAATCTGTTCAAACCTAGGCCTTCTTGTAGCCGTTTACCTTATCTTTCTCTACAGCACTTATCTCACCTGACAAATTTATCTTCATGTAGTAAAATGGTCTATAAGAGTTTAATTAAGTATGATAATTGCTGACTGAAAAATCTTCTCTGCTGGTTGAATTTGTTGGCACAGAAAGCCATGGTAATTTTAAAGATCTACCAGATAGATTTCTAAGAAGTAGGACTTTACAGTTACAATTTAATCTTTGTGGGAAATCCTCCCTAATCTCATTGCTATCTTGTTTCCTGAAATGTAAACTGTACCCTGGATTTGAAGTCTACCATTCCCACACATGCTCTGAAAGTTTGGGAAGTTTTCATTTCCTCACACTGTGATATTCTGTAATAATTTTTCATGTACTATCAAACTGAGTAGCTAGAAAAGTATTACAACTATCAGAGTAATAGCTATTTCTGGTACCACCTGTTATTTTCTTACATCTGTGTTAAGAAATATTTTCGGACAGGCGTTGGTGGCGCATGCCTTTAATCCCAGCACCCAGGAGGCAGAGGCAGGTGGATTTCTGTGAGTTTGAGACCAGCCTGGTTTACAAGAGCTAGTTCCAGGACAGCTTCCAAAGCCACAGAGAAACTCTGTCTCGAAACTCTCCCCCCACACAAAAAAAGAAATATTTTCCATTTAATTTTGTGTTAAGCTGATGAGAGTGAAGCAGTAGTTGCAAAAATATATTTATTAAACGTGTGTTTGTGCATGCATGAACATGTGCCATGGTGTGCATGTAGATGTCAGAGGAAAACTTGCAATGAGGATGAAGCTCAGGTGGTCAGGCTTGGTGGCAAGTGCCCTTACCCATAAAACTGTCTCACCAGTCCAAGTCTTAAAGCTGCATGGTATTTGACTGTCATAGAAGTGGATAGGGCTGATATAGGGGAAAGTGCTGCCTTCATGATACTGGGTCTTCCTGCTAACACAGTTCCTCTGTTCACTTATTCATTAAGGTTCATCATTTACTCTGTAAAGATTATGTATTTTCTCCTATTGATTTATTCCTCTATATTTATGGTCTTTATTGTCCTAAATGGAATTTTTCAAGCCTTCATTTTCTTCCATGGCAACACTTGGCAGACAAATTGATTTATAGCACTAATTATGTGCATCAGGAAAGAAGTCGAGTCAGTTACCTAAGTTCTACTTCAGGAACTTTGGAAGATAAGAGAAAAATAAATCTGACACAAGCAGAATGAAAGAAATAATACAGGTGAGAAGAATTTGTTTAAGTTGAAAATTGTAAAACAGTTGATAAAAATCAATGAAATGAAGAGCTGGTTTGTTCTCTGTGTGGACATAGTGCCTCCCTACATTGCCTAAGCTGGCCTTGAACTTGTGGCCCTTCTACCTCAACCCTCTTAGCAAGAGGGACTGCAGGTCCATATCAACACTCTATCAATGACCTTCTTTCTTTTAAAAAAATTAATAAAATTGACACATCTCTAGCAATTAGTAGTATTAGTAATAAAACAGAAATATTGCTTTATCCATCAATAAATCAAAAGAAAGGACCATGGTAGAGGGCTACAAATAACTCTACAAATGCAAGTCTGATGACTTAGATAAAACAGACGATTCTTACAAACAAAAGCCCAGAGTATCATAACTCACCCAGTTTAAACAGATCATCTGAATAGCTCTGAAAGTATTAAAGCAAGTGCATCTGTAATGGAAAAGTACCACACAAGGAATCATCAGGCCAGAATGTTTTATTGAAGAATTTTATTCAAAATTTAAATGAGAATTATACCAACTCTCCATTATTTCAGAATATAGAAGAGGAAACTTTTCTTGGTTAACTCTATGAATCTGGCAGTATGTTGACACCAAATCCAACAAAAAATAGAAGAAAAGAAGAAAACAAAATAAATGAGGAAGGAAAATTACAGATCAGTATTCTTTTTAAAAGTAGAGGCAAAATGAATAACAATTAGCAAATACAAGTCAACAGCACAGAGAAAGAATATTCACAGAGAACAAAGTTAAACTTTTTGCAGGGATGCAAAGCTTATTAAACAATAGAAAACTGATCAGTATTTTCATATTATTAACAAGCTAGATCTTGTAATCTTATCAACTGATGCAAAGAAAGCATCAGAAGAGCTCAGTATATACCCATGATAAAGTCCTCACAGCAACAAAGAAAAGCTTCCTCAACTTGATAGAGTACCTATTAAACATATAGCCAACACTACACTTAGTTATCATAAGCTAATGTTTTCCTTCTAAGATTTGAACATGGCAATTGAGGAAACAAGCGCTTTTCAGCAAAAGATGCTGGACAAATTAGACATCCAAATACAAAAATGAAGAACCTTAATCTAAGCACCATACCTTATATAAAAAATTAGTTAATAACAAGTTATAAACATCAGTGCTAAATGTGAAAATATTTTAATTATAGAAAAAGAGTGTTGAGGAAAACCTTCCAGATGTAGGGTAAGCAAAGAGTCCTTAAGCTTGATACAAAACCATGATCTATGAAAAGGAACAAATGTTGTCCTAGGTCATTTCAAAATTAAAACCTTTTGCTTTGAAAATAACTAGGCCAAGAAAATAATGAAAGGTAAGCTGGGAAGACAGAATTTCTGATAAAGAACTACGGTTTAAACTTTATGTATAACAGCCCAACAGTGAAACAGTATACAATTCAATTGAACATGAACAAAAGATACAGCTATTTCATCAAAGATGACCCCTCAGACAGTGAATAGACACAAAGAAGAATGGCTGGCAGTGCAGGATTTACACAGAAGCAACACTGTCACTTCTAATCATCGCTTCTGCATAAATTCTGTACTACCATTTTTTTTTAAATCTTCCACTTTAATAATTCTTTTTTTAATTTTTGACTGGTCAGTCATCAGGGCCCTCCCCCTTTTTTGTTCCCCCAACTTGATTTATGAAGGCTTTGGTCTCCCTGGTAGTGAGTTGAGGTGTTGGGGCAGCCACGGCTTGCCTATACACTGATGTGAGACAAGTTTAATAAAGTGCACACCTTACAAACAAACAACAACAAAAAAGATGGCTGGGATCGTCATTCAGAGATCCCAGGGAAATGCAATACCACAGAAAGACACCACTAAACACCTCTCACAATGTCTAAAATGAAAAAAACATCTCAACATCAAATCCTACTTGGGATACACAAAAACTGTACTGACTATACATCACCGCTAAACTATCAAACAGCACAGTAATTTTGAAAAAGAAGACCAAACTTTCCTTAAAAAAAAAAGACTAAACATGAAATTCAAGCAAGCAATTGCATACCATGGCAACTGCTGCAATGAAATAAAGATTTTTAAAGAACAAAGGATACATAAGTATTTTACCATACTGTAGTGGGTTAAATAGTGGCTCCCAAAGACATACTTTCAAATCCTAATTCCTGAGACCTATGAATGTTACTTTATTTGGAAAATAGGTCTTTGCATGCATAATCAAGGGCTCTGAGATTAAAAGGTCATACAGGGTTATCCAATTGTGCCAAAAATCAGGATACAAATCATTACCAGAGACATACAGCAACATTTGATGTAAGGGACAGAGGCAAAGACTGGAGTGATGTGGCTACAAGATGGTTGGAGCAAAGAATGGCTGTGCATTTCAGCCCTACCTTCTAGTGTGAACCTCTCACATTCACACTGTGGGCCTTTAAGGACAGTGAGAATATAATTCTGCTGTAAACTCAGATTTGTGGTAATCTGCTTTGGCACCCACAAGAAATACATTTATTCACAGATAGCTAAGTGTAACATTCAAGATATTCTTCATGGGCAAATGCTTGAACTTTTACAGTCATAGCAGGGAATGCTATCCAACAACAAAATAGAGATGTTTGCTGATGTACACAAAATGTTGTGTGTTTTGGATGGCTCCCCAGAACACACAAAAGCCAGATGTATAATGTGAGCACATTCAGTTCCAGTGTTTGTACACAGAGATGGGGCAGACTAGAGAAGCCCTGGTAGGTCTTCAGCTAGCTACCTTAGTGTTTGTAGCAGAAAAACAAAATGGAAGGCAAACACTGAACCTGAAGTCATCTTCTAACCCCTACTTGTGTCAGGGCATAAGCACCCATTTACACACACACACACACACACACACACACACACACACACACACACACACACACAGAGTAACCTAGGAATCCTTGATGTTGTACTTGTTCAGCATGCATCTTGACTGCTTCAATGTCAATATCCAGTATTGTATTGCAGTTTTTCAGGATGTTGGCACTGGGGGAAATGAGATAAAAATGTACACAGAAATACTATTGTCTGTAAATCTACATTCAGCTAAAAATATAAGTGATTACCTAGGGGCACTAAAAACTAGAAATGAAAGAGTAACAAAAATCAAGGTGGAAGGAATCCATAACAATTTCAATACACCAATCACCCCGAAACAAAATTCAGTCAATTTTAAATTGGCTGTAGCTCTCTGAATGAAGTGTTTCATCTTATCTCTTACAAGGGAATCATCTTTTTAGCATCTGCCTTTCCTCCATTGTTTTTCTTTAATTGACTACAATATTAAAAACAAATCTGTCAGCATGCCGCCTATTGTGACATCTACCCTCACTAACCACTTCAGACTCAGTTCTAGAACTGACACCATGACCATTCCCTACCTTGTCAGTAATATGGTGAACGTTCATTTTCACAATGAATTGGAAAACTCTTAGCATTCAGGGCACTTTCAAACACCACGACATCATATGCACTCATATTATACTTACTCTCTGTTTGTCTTTAGCCAGTGACCAGGGCTGTCTTTGTACTTCCTGACTAACTGCTGGTTTCCATGATACCACTAATTCACAGATTACTTTTGTTCTAAGTTTCAATGCTATCTTACATTTGGAGCCCAGAGTTCCCTCGTATACATTTTGATTCCTTCAGTACTTAAATATTTGTTATTCTTCATAACATGAATTCCAACTATTAATTTTAAATCTGGTTCACAATCTCTATTAACAATGTATCATGAAAACTCAGGTACTTCAGGATAAAGGCCAGATGCCATCATCTCCCACTTTTGTTGTAAGATCCAACTCTTCGTAATCAAGGCTTTCTGAACCTAAAATCGTTCACTTCACAACTCTGTTGTGTTTTTGCATGGCTAAGATATTTATGCCTAGCCTAATATGAAGTTTCATCTTGGGTCTCCCTAGAGCTGAATGTTTCCAGATACATTTTCAGACTTAATTTGAAAAGCCAACTTACATGCACACACTCTTATCTTTTGAGACAGGATCTCTGTTGCTTGGGCTCATCTTGACTCATGATCCTTTTATCCACACATCATCATTTCTAACATGAGCAACACACCTTCATAGGGATGCAGTTTCACCACACACATCTACTTACACTCAAGCAACTGCTCTTCATTTTCTGGAAACAATGTTTGGGAAAGGCAGCATGACATTTTGTGACAATTTTTCCCACAGTTTGAGTCATAATGTATATGTATCCAATTAAAAAGAAAAATAAGGGAAAGAGTGATCTGAAGAATACACTGACCTTACAGACCCATTACAATCTTTTATCACATCTGCATATTGTGTCTCCCATTTGCTTCACAAATCCATTGCTCATTTCAATCAACATGGCCTCCTTAAGACTCACTCTGTACCTTCCTAACCATGTCTCTTTACAGAAATGCCATGGGGGTTTCACTCAGTGTAGGATGAGAGCAAAAGGATAACTTAGAACGCTGAACACAGTCTACCAGAATTTTATTCAGAGAAGAATATCTACATCTCTGTGAAATTTTCTCTTATTACCCTGGAAGAGAACGCATCTTGTCCCTGCCTGAAATTGTACAGTCTTTGCTCACTATTCCTACAGTGATTATGCAGTATCTCTGTTATATATAACGATTTTTTAATCATGGGACCTTATTGTAATATAAGCACTTCAAAAATGGTATTGCACCCATGTATCTTTCCTTAATAAAATTGTCAATGCTTCAAAAAAGTTAACTAGTTTCCAGCTTAAGAAATAAACATCAGATACTGTAGAAATGTAATCATATTCTCCATCCCAGTCCCTTCTCCCAGCACAAGTAACCACTATTCTACATTTGATACATGTTTTATACTTTATTACATATATGCATTTTAAATTTAACATTAATGGCATCCACACTTACATGTTACTATATTTTGTTAATGGTTTGTTATGCCCTGCATTGTTTATAATATGCTTATACTGATGTAAAACATAGTTCACTTATTAGCCAAATATGCAGTATCCTCTGTACTAATCATTCATACTATATTTGTCAGTTCTCTTATTCCTGAATATTTGTTTGCAATGACTAATTCCTACAAGAATGTACCTAACTCTCCCACATGTCTCTGCATACATATATGAGAATTTCCTTAGAGTAATGGCAGAAAATGGATTCACTCTTCTACAGGGTATGAGCATTTTTGCCTTCACTATGTGGCACCAAAATTATTTCTCAGTCTCTGACTATAGTTTTACCATTTATACTTATGGCTAATATAATTCCCAGAGAGATAAGGCTCTGGGCATGTCTAGGAGGGATTTTCTAGGTTAGGTTAATTATAGTAGAAAGACCTATCTTAATTTCGATGGCACAATTCCCTGGGCTGAGGTCCTGGACTGAATGAAAATGAGCTGGGCCTGAGTACCACTGCTCCTTACCTCCTGGCTACAGACACAATGGGAGCTGTAACCTCTAGCTCCTGCTGCCACACATCCCCTGCCATGAATGACAGCACTCTTTAGAAGTGTGAGCCAAAATAAACCCTTTTATCAGATTTCACCCAACCCTTTTGTTTGTTTGTTTTTTTGCAATACCAATAAGACAAGTAACAAAAACAATACTGTCTTCCAATGAAAAGAAACTCTTTTCAAATTTATTGGTGCAAAAATAACAGTGTAGTTCTATTTTTTTAAGATGGGCTCTTGTTATGTAGCCCTGATTAGCTTGGTTTTCTAGTTATTCTTGAATACATCTGGAAAACTTTTATTTTTCAGACAAATGTCCCAGCTGAGTTTTCAACTTATTAGCATAAAGTAATTATGCCCATTGAGGATGTTTTTAGCTCAACAATTAGATTCATGTAACTATTACAGGCATATGTGGCATAAAGGTCAGGACACATAGCTACAGAGCATGTCAACATAGCAACAGCAGGCATTTCTCTTGAGCAGGAGCAGTCATCAAGTGCTGGTTATCTGATCATAACTGCTGAGGAGCGAACCACAGATGTGAGGGAACAATATCACACTGGGTGGGTGCAGAAGTCACTGATATGCCCTGGAATAACTCTGCAGGCACAGTTTCTGGTCAATGCTCTTTGGGAAGTTAAAAGCTGTAATTTCTATCCAGTTATAATCTTATTTCTAGTCTTCCAGCCCAATACAATTTACTCACAAAATGTCACTGTTGGCATAGCAATGGTGCTTGATAAACTTAATTCACATTCAGACAACAGGTTCCTGGGATAACTAGGTAGGTAAATTATATTCCATTTTAAAATCATTAATCATAGGTATCTCCCTTTTCCTTCATCATTTCTAGTTATTTGTGGATTCCTTCCTACCAGTTTTGCTTCATGCCTGTCTATTGCATTAATGAGTTAAAAAATAACCTTCTAATTTGATTTTTTTTAATTCAGCAGTTTTACATTTTATTTACTATGATTTTCTTTAGGTTTCTTTTTTCAAACATTTAGCTTCTTCACCTCATAAGATTTGGAATTATATATTAATTTTGTTCTAGTCTAAGTAGTTTTTCAAATTCTATTATAATTTTATTTCTATCATGAGTTTAGAAGAGTGTTTTGAAAATTCCCATACCTAAGGATGTCTGGAGTCTTCTTTATTTTGATTCCTAATTTTACTGTACTATGGTTAGAACTTAGTATGAAAATGCACCTTTTAAAAAGTAAGTTTTTCTTGTATCCTGCCACTTTGATGAAGGTATTTATCAGCTTTAGGAGTTCCCTGGGTCTCTTATGTAAACTATCATATCATCTGCAAATAGCGAAAGTTTGACTTCTTCCTTTCCAATTTGTATCCCCTTGATCTCCTTTTGTTGCCTTATTGCTCTAGCTAGAACTTCAAGTACAATATTGAAGAGATATGGAGAGAGTGGACAATCTTGTCTTATTCCTGATTTTAGAGGAATTGCCTTGAATATCTCTCCCTTTAGTTTGATGTTGGCTGTTGGCTTGCTGTGTATTGTCTTTATCATGTTTAGGTCTGTTCCTGTTATCCCTGATCTCTCCAATATCTTTAACATGAAGGAGTGTTGGATTTTGTTGAAGGCTTTTTCAGCATCTAGTGAGATGACCATGTGGTTTTTCTTTTTCAGTTTGTTTATATGGTGGATTACATTGATGGATTTTCATATGTTGAACCATCTGTGCATCTCTGGGATGAAGCATACTTGATCATGGTGGATGATTTTTCTGATGTGTTCTTGGATTCCATTTGCCAGTATTTTATTGAGTATTTTTGCATCAATATTCATGAGGGATATTGGTCTGTAGTTCTCTTTCTTAGTTGTGTCTTTGTGTGGTTTGGGTACCAAGGTAATTGTAGCCTTGTAAAAAGAGTTTGCAATGACCCTTCTGCTTCTATTGTGTGGAACAACTTGAGAAATACTGGTATTAGCTGTTCTTTGAATTTCTTGTAGAATTCTGCATTCTGCACTGCAAACATCTGACCCTGGGCTTTTTTTTTTTTTTTGGTTGGGAGACTTTTGATGACTGCTTCTATTTCATTAGGGGTTATAGGTCTATTTAGATTGCTTATCTGTTCTTGATTTAATTTTGGTGATATCTATCCAGAAAATTGTCCATTTCCCATAAATTTTCCAATTTTGTGGAGTACAGGTTTTCAAAGTATGCCTGAAGATTCTCTGGATTTCCTTAGTGTCTGTTGTTATGTCCCACTTTTCATTTCTGATTTTGTTAATTTGCATGCTCTCTCTCTGGTTTTTAGTTTGGATAAGGGTTTATCTATCTTATTGATTTTCTGGAAAAACCAACTCTTTGTTTCATTGATTCTTTGTATTGTTTCTTTGCTTCTACTTTATTGATTTCAGCCCTCAATTTGATTATTTCCTGTTGTCTACTCCTCCAGAGTAAGTTTGCTTCTATTTGTCCTAGAGCTTTCAGTTGTGCTGTTAATTCTCTAGTATAACTATCCTTCAGTTTCTTCATGTGGGCACTTAGTGCTATGAACTTTCCTCTTATTGTCAATCTCAGTGTCTGTGCTAATGGCATTATAATCAGGAAGTGGTCTCCTGTACCTATTTGTTCAAGGGTAGCTCCCACTTTCTCTTCTGGGAGGTTAATGTGGCTGTACTTATGTTGAGGTCTTTGATCCATTTGGACTTAAGATTTGTGCATGACAATTAGATATGGATCTATCTGCAATCTTCTACATGTCAGCATCCAGTTATGCCAGCACCATTTGTTGAAGATGCTTTCTTTATTCCATTGTATAACTTTAGCTTCTTTGTCAAAAATAAGCTGTTTGTAGGTGTGGACTAATATCAGGGCTTTCAATTCGATACCACTGTTCTGCCTGTCTGTTTTTGTGCCAATACCAAGCTGTTTTGAGGACTATAGCTCTATAGTAGAGCTTGAAGTCCAGAATGGTGATGCCTCCGGAAATTCCTTTATTGCACAGAGTTGTTTGGCTATCCTGAGTTTTTTGTTTTTCCATATAAAGTTGAGTATTGTGCTTTCAAGGTCTATGAAGAATTGTGCTGGGATTTTGATGGAGATTACATTGAATCTGTAGATTGCTTTTGGTAAGATTGCCATTTTTACTATGTTGATCCTACTTATCCAAGAGCATGGGAGATCTTTCCATTTTCTGGTATCTTCTTTAATTTCTTTCTTTAAAGACTCAAGTTTTGTCATATGGGTCTTTCACTTGTTTGGTTAGTGTTACCCCAAGATATTTTATGTTGTTTGTGGCTATTGTAAAGGGTAGTGTTTCTCTGATTTCTTTTTCATTGTATTTATGGTCTGTATGTAGTAGGGCTACCGATACTTACATGCATTTGTGTATTTGTGTGGGTGTATGTTCCTGTGTGCATGGGCTGCTGGGATTTTATCAACTGAACCATTTCCAAAGCTCATATTTAAATACTTTTATATCATCTTTTTTGTACTCATGAATGTTATTTTGCTCTCTTTAAGTGCATTTCAAATTATTTTTGTCTTCTGTTATGGTAACAAAGTTTTTAATTTTTAAAAGTTGCTTATATTAATGTTGGACCAAAAATGAATATAAATTAGATGTTAAGGTATGTAGCTTGACTTTATTACTGTGATTAATTACAATAATCAGATTTATTGGTATGAGCTTTTCACATGAAGGTTTATTCTATGGATAATGGTTTATAATTTCAATAATCTTAGGTAAAATACTATCAAGGTTAAAATACTATCAAGGTTGACATTACTAAGAGTTTCAATCTCTCAGCAAACTCCCTGATGCCCTAGTTCTTACAAACTTTGTGCTGACCCCTACCACAAACATCTCCAAGCCTTAGGTTTAGGAGTTGTATTATAGATCTATTAGGATTGGACTCTACAACTCTGCATTTTGACTGGTTGTTGTTGTCATCTGTAATGGTCTCTATGTGTTGCAAAAGAGATTCCTTCATGAGAAGTGAGGACTACATTGATCCGTGGTCATAAGGACAAAGGACAAATATTTAGAATGTAGTTATAGATTGTGATGATTTAGAAAACTAGTTGTTGTAAATTCCCCTCCAAAAATCTATGACTTCACTAATCCTGGGTGGTTGGCTACATTTCTCATGTTGGGCATTTTTTTTTTTTTTCTGAAACTTGTTGAGAGGATCTATTAGAGAGATGTTAGTTACTAGGGAGCATGAGCTGAACAAGAACAAAATAGTCATGCTAAAATGAACTGAGAAGGTGCACTCAAACTCAGTTCTACACAAAGAACTACAAGAAACTAAGGAATACTGAAAGTGGGAGAGATAGTCTTCTCCAGGGAAGAGTACACCAATTGGTTATCCAATTCTAAATACTCAGTCCTGTAAACAATCGTACAAATAACCATACAGACTCAGCAGGGTGATTCATGTATTTAGGAATGTGTCTTAGGTAGGGTTCCATTGCTGTGAAGAGACATTATGACCATGGCAACTCTTATAAAAGAAAACATTTAATTGGGGCTGGATTACAGTTTCAGATTTAGTTCATTATTATCATGGCGGGAAGCATGGCAGTGTGCATGCAGTCATGGTGCTAGAGAAGGACCTGTGAGTTCTACATCTTGATCTACAGGCAGGAGATTGAGTATCACACTGGACCTAGCTTGAACATATGTGACCTTAAAGCCTACCTCCACAGTGACATACTTCCTTCAAGAAAGCCGCACCTATGAACAAGGCCACACCTCCTAACAATGCCACTCCCTATGGGCCAAGTAGCCAAACACATGAGTCTATGGGGCCATTCCTATTCAAACCACCATAGAGTGTGTGTGTTCTGTACAACAACAATTAATGAAAAAAGAGGCTATGAATTTGAAAGAGAGCAGGGAGTAATATATGGGAGAGTTGGATGGAGGAAATAAAAGGGATAAAATGTAATCATACTACAGTCCCAAAAATAAAATAAGCAATTAAAATGTATCAATTTTGTACAATCTAATATCTCATTTAATAAATTCATTCTTTTTTTGTTTGTTTTTCGTGACAAGGTTTCTCTGTGGCTTTGGAGGCTGTCCTGGAACTAGCTCTTATAGACCAGGCTGGTCTCGAACTCACAGAGACCCACCTGCCTCTGCCTCCCGAGTGCTGGGACTAAAGGCGTGCGCCACCAACACCCAGCAATAAATTCATTCTTAATACAATTTTTTATTGTTTCACTTCTATATTTTATAGAAAATCTGAATTTTGGAAATATAGGAAGTAAAGTTAATTTCTTGACCTATCTTTGCTTTGTCACTAGACATAGGAACAACACACTGCTTACATTACTACTTCTGACACACCAACAATCTCTTTTCTTTCTTTTTGCTTGAAAATGTATCCTTCTTATGGACTTTTCATACATGTACTCAATGTATCTTGGTCTTATCTATCCCCCACTCCTCCCTCCAGCTTCTTAGCACTGTCAACATATTTCCCATTCCATTCCAAAGTTCATTGAGATATGCTAAATAAATTCCAAGTAGTTTGGCATATTTGTCTGTCTCCTTATAGTTCTGTTAAATTTTCTTCATTTATAGCTTTTATTATATGCATTTAGAAATGTTTTATATTTCTTTTGAGTTAAAACATATATTTATGTGGTTAGTGGCTTTAGCTTTACTACTGCTATTTCTTTTAGTCTATGTAAAATTTAGTTTATCAAATTTAAAATAATCACCTGCCACTATCCTATTCTTAGCAATTTTGTGAAATTTCTGAATACACACAATTTTATCACACACTCTATAAAATTTACCATGAACTCCACTGCAATTAGGACACACAATGTTTCATGAATACAAATTCCTTCTATTAGTATTCATTAGCTTTTCTTTTTCTTCTTCCATCCTTGGCAATCACTAATGTTTACTATAATTTTATTATTCTGAGGCTGCTATAAACAGCCATACTTCATGTGGCCTCCTGTAGTTGACTTTTCCCACCTCAGAATAATGCTTTTATCTCTAGTATTTGAAGTTCACTCTTCAGTTATTCTCTCACACACTATAAATGAGTTTGTAATGACAATGTCTTTATAACAGCTTTATTCTTGAGAAATAGGTTAGGCAGAACCATGTATCAACCAGACAAAGGAGGTTAAAGATAAAAAGGAAATTTACCTAAAAATTTAGATATTCACAAACTTTGGGGGGAGGGAGTTAGGAAGACGGTTTAGTGAGTGAAGAACTTGTCAATATAAGGATGAACAGTTAGCATGGTGGTGCAGGCTTTTAATCGAGGCAGAGGGCAGCGGGCAGCGGGCAGCGGGCAGCGGCAGCGGCAGAGGCAGAGGCAGAGGCAGAGGCAGAGGCAGAGGCAGAGGCAGAGGCAGAGGCAGAGGCAGGCAGAGGCAGAGGAGGCAGAGGCAGAGGCAGAGGCAGAGGCAGAGGCAGGCAGATTTCTGTGAGTTCAAAGCCAGTCTGATCTATAGAGTGAGTTCCAGGACAGCCAAAGCTACACAATTAAACCCTGTCTTGAAAAACAACAAACAAAAACAAAAGACTGAACACAGCTTGGGGGTGGTGGTGCACACCTTTAATCCCAGAACTCGGGAGGCAGAGGCAGAAGGACCTCTGTGAATTAGAGGCCAGCCCAGTCTACAAAGTAACACAGAGAAACCCTGACTTGAAAAACCAAAAATAAATAAATAAAAAGAGAGAAAGAAAAAAATGAACACTCAAGTTCAGATACTCAGCACCCACATATAAAGTTGAGCATGATGGAATATGTTTATAATCCTTGGGGTGAGGCTGGGGGCAGAGGCAGATAGATCCCTGACATTGGCCATCTGAATTAATTGGCTCTTGGTTTAATAAGAGGCCTTGTCTCAAAATTACAAGATCAAGAACAATTATGGAACTAGATGTCAATCTGTGGCTTCTACATGCATATATGCACATGCTCAAGGGCACCCACACAGAATAAATGTATAGAACACACACAGAACAGGCACAAAGCAAAATAACCAAACAGCCAAAACTAAAACCAAACCAACAAGAACTACCAGAAGAACTCGATGTCATCTGACCATTAAACATCTCTCCTTTATTCTTCCACAGTTTCCCTCTGGAGCCTCTGTTAAATGCATGTAACACTCAGTTTCATGGTCTTTCTCTGGTACTCCATACTGCCTTCAGGATAATTTCCTGAGAGCTATGTTCCTGTTGTTAATTTGCTCCTCACAGCTGCATTTTTCAACTTAAGATATCCTCTAACTTTCAATGTTAAAAAGTATTTTTATACTTTCCTGGTTATATTATCTTTCAGTTATCATTGTTAGAGGCTAATTCTGGTATGCACTAGGGTCTGCTAACTCTTGCTCATTTTGGCTATTTCCTTGACTATTATCTGACTTGTAGAAATTAAAGCCAAGCTGAGTTGTGTATTTTCTGAAGGAGTGTAGTGTAGCCTGAGATAGGGGTGGATGCTTTACAATGGTTTTCATCTTAGTTTTATAGAGTTCATCAGGAGCACTAGTGCTCTGTAACGCCATTCATGTGACTTTTCAGCAGATATACCAGAACACATACAAACCTTAACATTCTAAAAGCGCATGTCTATAATGATTAGAAATTCTCAGGGGAAGCTGTGTGTCTTCCCGTTTAGTCACAAAGCCAAGGGCGAGTATGTGCATGTACGTGTGCATGTGTGTATGTGAGTGTATGTGTGTGAGTATGTGTGTATGTGTGTGGGAGCATGTGTGTATGTGTGTGGGAGCGTGTGTGTGTGTGTGTGTGTGTGTGTGTGTGTGTGTGTGTAGTGGGGGATCATCCTTTCTTCTTGTGCATGCTGGAAAGCTGACTCTAAAAATCCTAGTATTTACATAATGGCCCCAGAGTTCTTAATGCTACTGTTTCAACTGCAACTCTACCAGTCATGGAAGCTCCAAAACTTGAGTCCCAGTCTTAGCTGGAGGTTCCATTTATGTCCATGGCTTGGGGGGGGAGGGGGAGGGCTTCTCTCCACCTTCCTTCCCAAGATAGTCAATATCAATACCAGGCTGACTACTCTATTTTTAAAAACGTTCCCATTATTTTAGGTATTGAGAATTTTCCTTAGTTTCTCAGAAGCACAGATATTCACCCACAACAATGTTTCATTTGCTTGCATTTCTATATGTTGTGCAGTGGGAGACTTTTCAAGTTAATACTACATTTTCTATCCAAGAATTTTCTTACAAAACTTTTATTCTTCATATAGCCCCTAGCTCACCTGTCAGAAAGAAATATATAATGGATGTGATGAGTGATTGATTAAATAAATTATACTTTTTCCTTTATTTATTCATTTTCTCAAACTTTTATTTCACAGATCATTCATTATAAATTTGTGGAGTTCATATTTTATATACTTCATTTAGATGAACATGATTTTCTCATGCTGACTCTTATTCTATGCAAGGTGATTCTGCGTCCAGATCTTTCTCTTTGTCCCACATATACCTACCATGCATCTATTTTACCATGAGATTCTTGCTATATCCTTTTACTGCCAAGGGCTTTCAAAGACCTTATTTTGACTCATATCCTCTTCAAACTCTTTTGTTCTTTTAGTAGTTTTACATTAAATTTTATTTCAGGGTCTATTAAATAAGTCAGTGTGGAATGACTTCAACATATAAGATTATTCCTAAACATTTGCTGTTGTTATAGTTTCTCTCATTTTTGATAGCTTATTAACTTGAGGATTATAAGCTCAAGGAAAATACAGAAATTGCTTCATACATACCACTTTTCATAATATTTCTACCATGTTCACATATATTAGGAGTATCTATGTAGTTCCTGAAAATATACATATAATCCAGTTATGCAATCATTTTCTTATACATATGTATCTAAAATTATAGTCATATAAAGCTACTCTCTTTTATTGTCTGCCTTCAGCAAAATCTCTGAAAAAGCTAGTATAATGTCAAGAGCCCAGTGGACATTTAATAAATATTCATTTGTGACAATCATGGTGATCTCACACAGGGCTTTTGAAGGTGATTTTCAGAAATCATCAGCTATTCTTTGCCATAGATTAAAAAAAAAAAAAAAAAGCCTTCCCCTAAAAATGATTGCCTTTCAGTTACAGAAGAAATAAAAATAAGCGAAACCAAGAGGAAGTCTTTTCTAATTTTTAAACTAAAACTCCAGTGTCATATAGTATTAGGTACCATGAACATTTTAGATATAGAGTGCTGTGTGGAAACTCAATTTAGTGACACAAAATTTATGAAAACTCATTAGTAAATTAATACATGCTTTTCCTGAAATTTTGGTGTTATGCACTGAAAATTTTATATTTGTACTCTTAAATACAGTAGGATCTAAGTACTCATCCAGAACCGCAATTATGTCGATGGCTAGTATATGAACATTAGAACTGAAGACACAAGCCCTCCACAGTCAGCTGATTAGCAATGCTAATGAGCCTACCACGCAGTCATATAATTAGAAAGAATTTTACTCACAGTGATGTTGAGGTTACAGGGTTAGAACAGTTTCCATTTCAAAAGGAGGGATAATCCAGGTTACTATGGTAGGGAAACGTAAATCATCTAATTTTAGCTGTAGAAAATATCAAGATTTATTTAAATCAAAACAACTTCTACCTTTCCTGGGGAAAATTAAGGTATATTAGATGAGTGCACTCTTTCTCAACTAAGGGAGGTTTTTGAAGGAGAAAGCAGACCCTCACCAGGCAACACAACCTTCTCCATGCAACACTGAACCAGTGCATCTAGGCTACCACCTCACTACACATGCAGGAGACAATGCTTCTTGATTAGAAAATGAAAGCCATCAAGATACTCACTCCTTCCCACGAAATAGGGAGCTGCAGAGGCAGATGGGGGTGTGGGAGGGAGGAAGAGGGATAGAGGTCAGGCTCAGTTATGCTTTGCATAAGAATCCACTTCCTACATTCCTTCTTTGTGTCCCTTCTCAGCTCTAATGATCTACCAAACACCCTTGAGTTTAGTGGCTGGTAATTAGCTAGTTGTCTTTACTGTCAAAGGAGAACAGTAGTAGTCAGCCACTCCATGTTAGCAGGCAACACCACTATCTGATAGTCTAGATGTAAATATTCTTAGTATTTAGGGATAATCTATTTTATTACTGACAAGATTAGTCACAATTGGAGTACCTTTGTCTCATCGTGGCACTTTGTGGTGGATAAAGATGTGTTGTTACTCTGTTTTAGTATAAGAATCTGGATCATTTTTTAAAATCTTGTGATTATGTTTGAATCTTATATGCATGCCTCAAAATGAAAAGGCATTTTCATAAATCCTTGCATTATGTAGGAAAATGTCAACTGCAGTTTTAAATAACATTCTTGGAGACTAAAGGAAGCACAGCACATATGTATGTGCTCCTTAGAATGACAAGAGGAGGGCTTGCTCTCTCTCTCTCTCTCTCTCTCTCTCTCTCTCTCTCTCTCTCTCTCTCTCTCTCTCATACACACACACACACACACACACACACACACACACACACACACACTGCCTTAGAGAGCTATTTCTATTTTCATTACATAGTTAAGTTAGGATTACCTAAGGAAAAAAAAATTCAAAGGATTTATCATTTAACACTTCAATGGAGTTACTAATAGGAATTACAGTGAAGTAGGTCATTCCAAATCCACCCTCAAATTACTAGAGATCCTATATAAGTCAGCAAACATTTCAAACACAATAGGCACAAACCCCTCCTGATTATTACAAGTATGTATCCCTAGTATACTGAGAATCAGGAGACTAAAGTTGAAATCCAGATTTCAGTTAGTTTTACTAATTACACAATTAATCAGTTTTAAAATAAGTATATAGCTCATATTATCAATGTTCAACATAAGCATATTAACAGTCAAATAAAAATTTATCTCATCCTACTATATACATTCTGATTACAAAATAAAAGTTAAAAATCATGAATTCATCAAAGGGGACTCTTTCACTCACATAGAACATGGAAATATTTTCCCAAGTTGTAAGTTGGAAATATATTTATTTTACTCTTTGAAAAACATCTCTTACGTCATTCATATACAGAATATTGTAAAGTGTTGACACAACAGCAAAAGTTATTATTCAGGCCTTCCTCACTAGCCTGGACATCAGTGCCCTAAATTATTTTGTGGTGGGCAAGCAAAGTTTCTGTAAGGGAAGATGTAATAAACAAGCATTCTCCAAAGGGAGAAACTATGAACGCACATAATGTGCCAAAGGCCTTTAACATTCTGACCTCATCTCACATGTTCTTAGTTTGCTGTTCTTAAAAATTATGAGAAGTGCATCATCAATAGAATCTATTCTTGTTTCTGGAAACTTCTTATTCTGTTTGGGCAGAAAATATTTCTGACTTTGTTGTAGCCTGTCTTTGTGAGGCCACACCTTAGACCTTAGACCTTTAGGTCTTATGACTTACTATAAGGACAGTTTTGAACTCTCTGACCTTGAGCCAAGATGAAGCAGAGTCATTTTTATGGGCCCCGACATGATGTGAATTACATTTGGAGGTAACATGATTGGCTACATTATACCATAGGCTAGGTCATATCTTGGACACTCAAATTACTCAAATACGTTCAACACTTATGGTCCAAGGGTTGTGTAGGAAAGAGAAAAAAGATGTGGATTAGAGGGAGCTTCAGGATCAGTCATATTACACTGGTCTAGAAATGTATTTCCACTGTGGAGTGAATAAACAAATTAGTCCCCAGGTCGCCTTTTAAAAGTTTGTATTATTTTGTGTAATGAATTATATTAGTCTCTTACTGATGCTATGCCTTTTTTATTTTATCATAAATGAACAAGGTGAATGTCCCTTATTGAAGTATTTTATTTTATTTACCACTAGATAATAATATCCATTACCAAAAAGCAAAAATGTGAGGTAAAGAGTATGGATGGAATATTCAAGACAGTTCTTTTTAGTTTTTCCAGTGTTCTTCTGAATAAGATCCATTCTTTCCTATGACCTAATAACTTTGATTCCATTTTCTTGAATGAATGAAAACTACTAAAATTCTCACTTTCCCTCAAATCCATAAGTTGTCTATAATTGTTGAGACCCAACTAGTCTTCTTATTGACTGAAAATACATTATACCTTCATTTAACAAACAGGTCTCAAGCAAGCAGAAATTAATACTTTTTTATGTTGAAAACCATATGGAAGTATCTATTTGTACTATAATTATGCATGTTTTGTAGATAGCTCTATATCAATGTATTTTCCTATTTTATATAACCTTTTTGTTACAAGAAAATACTATAAATATGGAGGTGTATGTATGACTATTATCTATAGATTTATTTCCCCTTATCTTGATCTTTGCAATGATTTGAATATTTAAACTGGAAATACTGTTTCTATTTATAGATAAGGGAGAAACCCAAAAAGCTAAGTGGCAGAACAATACCTGAACAAATCAGACATTATTTTGCTATGAAATACAGTGACAAAAATATAAGCATAGTTACAAATCATCAATAAAGAGTCAAATTTCTTGATTACATGTTTCAACAACAACTTTAGGTAATATCTCTGTCAACTAACTTTTGGAGTAAGTATAATTCTACATTTATATAAAACAAATGCATTTCAGAAGAAATAAAATCATGGGCCATTGTCATAGATTGCAACGTAAATCACTTTGTAAACTATAGATAACTTTTTCAACTAATAAAAAGTATTAGTATAAATGCATTAAATAAACTACATTTCTCCCTCTTATGTGTTACTTTAGAAAATATTTTGGGGTTTGAGTGTGAATTATATAATCTATGTTCAGGCCAAGGGAAAAGAATATTTTTCTGTAGAAAGTGTCCTGGAATCTCACTGAATTTTTTTGTTTTGTTTTGTTTTGTTTTGTTTTGTTTTGTTTTGTTGCTGTTGTTTTGAATCAAGGTTCTAACTGTGTGTTCCTAACTGGCCAGGAACTCACTGTAGACCAGGCTGGTCTTGAACTCACAGAGATACATTTGCTTTTGACTCTCAAGTGCTGGGATTAAAGGCATATTCTACCATGCCTGGCTCCTTGAATCATGAATTGTTAGGTGAGACTTACTTTACATAGCAACATTCATATCATGATCATTCCTGGTCATGCACAGGACACCCATCGGCAGTTACTTCTGCATAAAATTTCCAATGGGTTCTATTACTTTTACATAATGGCTATTATTGTAACTTTTTTTTTTTCAAATCTTACTCCCCCCCCCCACACACACAAGGCCTTGATATGTAGCCATGGCTGGCATAGAACTTCAGTGTAGGGTGGTTTTGGACTTATAATCCTTTCATGTGTTGGGATTATAGGTATAGGTATCCAGGCCAGCATCTCACTCTTGATCATATTATTTATGAACATTCTAAGAGACAATATAGTAAAGACACTTTGCAAAAGATTTATTTTACAGATATACAGGCATGTATTACGTATACACACACCAGAAGAGGGCATCAGATCTCATTATAGATGGCTGTGAGCCACCATGTATTTGCTGGAAATTGAACTCAGGACCTCTGGAAGAGCAGCCAGTGCTCTTAACCTCTGAGCCCTCTCTCCAGCCCTAGTAGAGACATTTTTAAAAGGTGGAAGAATAGCTACAGTTCAAACAGGTCCTGTCAAAACCCAGAAGCCAGAGTATTCCCAGAAAAAAAATGTGGAAAGTAAAAGTAATAATAAATATAAATTTGAATAATGTTTAAGAGGTTCTTTTATATATTTAAAAGGCATGAAAGACTGGTGTATTCACCTTTTAAAACATAGCATTAACACACAATGTCTTGCTGTGTTTTTTCTGCACTAAGAAGTCAATTTGATCCTTCTACAAATACTACCATTAGCTTTCATATGTTTTGTAGTATGTGATCCAGTTTCTGATTAAGGCCTCTTGATTTCAATACCCATGCTTGAAGCCTGGGGAAAGAAAACAAAAGTCACCACACACTAAACCAAGAAGGTCTGCAGGTGGATTTGTGGGGAGATGTAGCATTGAAATGGATAAAAGGAATCTAATACAACTTTTGCTTGACTTTAGTACCTTCACATGGACTCATTTTATAGATAGGATGAGCAGGACAGAGAAAGGAAATAAACAGTGGATCAACATGAGATTCTATTCTTTGTGATGTGTATAGCTCATCTCAACCACCTTTTCTCTGTCTTTTTATTAAAATTTATGATATGTAAGTTAGATGACTTTAAGAGAAAGAAACCTTTTTTTACTTTAAGTATATATCTTTTTCCATTTAAAAATTTTTATTTTTCCCTAGTGCCTAATTAGGCACTAGGGAAATGTCTGGAGATCTACAAAGATGACACCAGCTAACTATCTCAGCAACGGAGGAGAGGCTACCTTAAATGCCCTCCCCTGATTATGAGATTGATGACTGACTTATATGCCATCCTATAGCCTTCATCCAGCAGCTGGTGGAAGTAGAAGCAGACACCAATAACTAATCACCGAACTGAACTGGAACTCAGATGCAGAGAAGGACCAGTGAAGAGCACAGAGGTCCAGATCAGGCTGGTGAAATCCACAGAACTCTGCTCCCCAGTCTGATAGCTGGAATACCAGCATAGGACTGATCTAGACCCCAGGAACATGGGTTTATGTGAGGAAACCTCAGAAATCTACGGGACCTCCTGTAGAAGCCCAGAATTTATCCCTAGCATAGGTATGGACTTTGGGAGCCCATTCCATATAGAGGAATACTCCCTGAGCCAAGACACACGGGGGTGGGCCTAGGCCCTATCCCAAAGGATACCATAGACACCGATGACACCCTATGGAAGGCCTCACCATCCAGGGGGAGCAGAAAAGATATGTGACAGATAAGGTTTTAGTTGGGGGGGGAAGGGGAGGACGGGTGGGAGAAGGGGACTGGAATTGTCATGTAAAACAATCCTGTTTCTAATTCAAATAAAAAAGTTGGAAAAATTTTATTTTTAAAAATCATTTTACATACAGTCTATTATGATCATATTCTTTCCCTGGCTTGTCATGTCTACACATGAAATTTAAGACAAATATCATGTTTTAGTTTATAAATAATCAAAGTATGATACACTAATACACTTAGTCTACTATAGTACCAAAAAACTTCAAGTTCCAAAGTTACAGGGACTTTCTTTTCCCAGTTCACCCCTGCAATGAGATGACATTTGTGAGAATATTACCCGACTGTGTTTCAGACCTTCTGTTTATTAAGTGCAAGTACCTTCTCTCTGTGTTTTAGTACCTTGGAGGATGGATGGCTGCTCACCTGATGTTGCTATCACAAGAGCACTCCAGGAAGACCATGGGACTAAGACTCAGTTTGTATCATCTTTCTTATGCATATGGCCCATCTCTGGTTCAAGATGTATACAATGCAACAAACTTTTAAGAAGGAAGCCACTCATCCTTTGTCATTTCACCTTCAAAGCAGCTGGTCAATTAGTCTTATGCTCTTTGAATTGATCAGGCATTCATCAGAGAGTAGGTCCTACCTGGCATGGGTCATTTATTAAACTGTTCAAGTGACCTCCTTAAACTTTGTATTCAGATGAAGGGAAATGCACCCCTTCCTTCCCTTTAGAGGGATGACAGGACAGTCAGCAAGGCTCTCTCTAGAAAGTCCTGTTTCTCTGGGTTATAATCTCGTAGTCCTTGAAGAGCCTTGATAAGACAGTAGCTTAAGAATCATACAGCTGCTTTCTTCACACCCTAGACTGCGTCTTCACATTTCATCTTTTGTCTTGGGGCCTCTGCTACAAAAAATAGGCTGAATTCCTTTATAAAATCCTGTTATCTATGGTATTAAAATGGAAAAAATCCTAGATGTCCTTAACCTGAAATTCTTTATGAAAGTCAAACCTTCAACAGTTATGTGAACATAGACTATTTGGGGAATATTTTTATATCTAATTTCATGAAGGTCCTTATTTCCCCCTAAATTTACCCTCAAAGGCTAGGGCCCTTGGCTAAAATAATGACGAGTGAATACTGAGAAACACAGATTTGTCATAAACTGAACCTAATCAAATGATCAGGAAGTACATTCATATTGCCTGTTTTGATCTAGTTTGAAAAGGTATTGGGACCTTTCCCTTTGTTAATTTTAAATCTGATTTTAAATTAGGGCCCATAGAAAACTGAAAGAGCCAACATCTGTCTCTCACTCCTCTCTCTCTCTCTCTCTCTCTCTCTCTCTCTCTCTCTCTCTCTCTCTCTCTCTCTCTCTGTGTGTGTGTGTGTGTGTGTGTGTGTCTCTTTCCCCATCTGTCTCTCTCTCTCTGTGTGTCTGTCTCTCTGACTCTATGTATGTCTGTCTGTCTCTGTGCGTCTGTTTCTCCCTCCTCTCTCTCCCTCTCTCTTCCTCTCTCTCTCTCCCTCCCTTCCTCTGTGTCTGTCTGTCTGTGTCCCTCTCCCTCCCCCCTTCCCTCCTTCTCCCCCACGCTCTGTGTTCATGGGTATAAAGAAATGATTACTTTTGCAGCTTTTGGCCTGAGTGCTTGTCACTCCATTTGCTGTAATTCAGTTTATCCTCTTCACTTGCAGTCTCTCCTTTCAAACCTCCATGCAGGCAGCTCAGCTAATAAATGTTGATTAATGTAGCCAAATACAAACTCCCACCTCGAGCCCCCTTTACTTGGAATAGTACCATCAGACTGCTTAAAGAGAGGAGGAAATAACAATAAGGTTGGAAGGGAGGGATGGAGATGGGGTAAAATAGTAATAAATATAATTACATAAAAATGCTAAAGATATCACATCTGTTTTTTGCTTAACCCACTGTGCTTGGCAGTTCCAGATTTATGCCATTGTCCATGTTTTAGCAGATATGGAAATGGGAAAGGGAAGAGGATGTTTATGGGTGATTATTAAATAGTGCAGGAAAAATAAGAGTCTTTATTACAGTGGTAAGGGAAAGAGAAACTCAGTGAAATTTCTTTCCACAGATTTGCCTTTGTGATCTGCAAGGTGCTGTTCCCCTGCTTACACTCTGTTACCCTGGCAACACACTCCTGTAAAATAAAGATTATTAAAGCGCATATGATTATTTTGCTGCTGAGTGAATAAGACAAGCCGCTTCTGAAATGCCTTATCAGAGAAATTCAATTTTAGACCAAATTGTGTTTTTGCCTCCTTCTAGCTTTCTCTCCCTCCCCCTACTTCAAATAAAACCATCATCTCCACAGTTACTACACGACACTTTGTTACTTATTCACACCCTTGGTATTTTCAGCTCTCTTTTAATTTCGTGAAAGCATTTCCCCCATTTTCATTATTGTTCACTCTATTTCTCTAGCTGTCTACTATCTGTTTGCAAATCAAAATTAAAAAGCAATGTGGCTATGCTCTGATTTTATTATATAACAATCATAAAAATATTGGGTTCTGTACCAAACATAAATGCTTCTATTCCACACCAGATAAGCAATATCCCACTGAAGACTGGCGTATGAAGCTGAGATGAGGCGTGTGGTGCAACTATTCCAGTCATCCTACAAGTCAAGCTTAGTGTCCCATGCTTTTCCACATGTCACTGTCCTAATACTACAAAGGTGGGCAGTTTTACAGCTTCAATGACTGCCAGTTGCACCTTTGTCGTCTGGCACTTCCATAGTTGTCATTCAACTGGTGAAGATGACAGACAATTCTGAAGAGCATGGAAATTATTTAACACTGAACTCCATAGGCTCTGTTAATATCCTGACGAGATAACAGAAGCAACTTTAGAAGTCTGCTGTGATTTTCCTAGAAGCTGTACCTTCGAGTCTGTTCATGATTCAAGAAAAAGTCAGTAATAGAAAAAAAAAACAAGAAAAGGAGAAAGGAAAGGAAAAAGAGAAGAAATTGATATCTATAACCTTGTGTCATTTCAGTGCTGTATGAAAAATATCATTTAAAAATTTTAATATAAGAATTAAATCAGCTTTGAAGTAGAGATGAGGATAATGGAGTCTGTTCAGAAAAAGGCAAGAATCCAAACACAGTTGCACAGAGTATCCTTAACCTGTCTGTGAAAACTGATAGAGGCATGGGTGGACAGAAACAGCACCAGGAAACCCTGTACTCAACATTGCCAGGCAGTGGACAGTTGAGACAGATGACAGTTTCCACTGAGACTGAACATATTCCTACTGCTATAAGGTACTGGCATGTAACTGGATATTGCCATGTCTCCCACGACACATACATGAACACATGTACCCATGCAAACATTGTAGTAGTGTACAATGTTGATAGTTTAATATTATATAATCGTTCTTCTTTATTTTGTTAACATTCATTTTCAAGCCTGATCCAGAACCACCATTGCTAAAGTAAAGCAGGTAGGTCCTTGGCTTTTTATTTCATTAATTATGAATCTCTGCTCGTTTGGAAGAAATGTCATTGGTATTTAGAAAGTACTAGAAATTCCAAGAAAAAGTACAATGCTGTATCAATTCTTCTGACGAAGCAGATCACATATCCTATTATCCACCACATCTTGGGTATGCTAACACCACCATGGAAAGAACTCATGGCTGTAATTCACTCCCAGCACTGCCCAGAAGGTGTCACCACAACCTCATTGGCTTAAAGGATTTGGGGACAAGTGGGGAGTAGAAAGCAAAGGGAGAAAAACAGACACAAAGAAAAAGTGTTCATGAAGACAAAGGAAAACAAGACAATACACCACGCTATAATATTCCCAGAGAAATGCAAACATTCACCCAATCTAAGAGTGTGAAGTGACTATAGGAGAAGGGGTATCCATTTGTTCTTGGCAGTAGAAAGTGGGAGAATCAAGGTAGGTGTTACTGCCTTGATGTAGTAATTTTCTGGAAATTAAACAGCAAGTGATTAATATTAAGCCTGGCTCAAGATTCCCACCTAACCTGTTTACCTTGCTTTTACTTGTAGTTGTGTTTCCTACACTAAACTGAATAAAAGGGAAGATGAAAGAACAGCTGGGAATAAATTCTAGGAAGAGTCAAACAATACAGAACACAGTCTTTTACTGAGAAACTGAACAAATTAACTCCAAATTGCTGCTACAGTTACACAAGGAGAAGCTTCAAGGCACAAAACTTGTTGCTGCAGTCTATCTTGCTTTAGGTGGTATCTTCACTCATGTACTAGTAGCTAAAAGCCACCCCCTTTATAGTACTACATCTTTTAATCTCTGCTCTTCCCCCCTTGTAGTTTAATTAAAAGACAATGAAGCTTTTAAAGTAGTCAAACAGAAAATATAAAATTGCACTG
This sequence comes from Cricetulus griseus, assembly GCF_003668045.3. Classification (NCBI taxonomy): domain Eukaryota; kingdom Metazoa; phylum Chordata; class Mammalia; order Rodentia; family Cricetidae; genus Cricetulus; species Cricetulus griseus. The sequence continues at coordinate 185,532,523 of NC_048596.1, read as the reverse complement.
TTCTATCAAAGCTTAAGACATTCTTGTTCTCGGAACATGAAAGGAATTCAAAGTAACATACTTGGTATTTTATTACACTGTAGTCCCTCTGTGCTATTCTGTATTGGTGCTCTTGGAATAGCTATTTGAAACCAGCAAGGCAGGTCAACCTCAGACTGATAAATAGTCAAAACTAAAAAGAAACAAGCTAGTAAAAACAGTCATATAAGATCAACCTGATGTAGTTTCTAGATTATTGCATGTGATATTTAATTTCTAAAATATTGCCATACACCTGAATTGTCCCTGCATGTTAACTTACAAAAGACTAAAATTAGTAGCCTTTCCAATTTAATATATTCTTGGTTTTAGGGTACATGAGCTATAGCAAAATATAGTAAAATGTTATTGGATAATAGGTAGGCATGAGTGCTTAGCTTTCTTCTAACTCCATAGCCTAAATCTATTAATTTTGGCAAAGGACACCAAGACTCATCCATGCAGTCTGAAATGTTCCATGGGAGTCTTTAAAAATGAAGATCTTGTCTACTCTTTATGGACATTAAAATGCTTCATCCCAAAGACCCCTTCACAGCAAATTGCAAACTGTTCTGTTTTATGTGCTCTGACAGGATGAAGGGCTGAGCTGGCCCTAGAGGGATAGGATACAGAGTCTGAGTAGTTCAAATCTGAGATTTCCAATAAACTATCTCCTACAATTAGAAGAGTATGGCAGCATGTCATTAGGTAGTTGCAGGCCAATAAGAACTACATTTCTCCCTACCTTAATGCAACACTAAAGCACTAACTAGGATTGTGCTTCTCCAGTGATCCCTCCAGATGAAGTTCTTATGGTCATCTACTCAAGCACTGAATAGCATATCTTCATTCTGATATCTGCTATCTTCATCCTTGACTTCTTATAGATGCAACTCTGTTCAACACTCTTACACAGCCATTCTTATTCGTTTTCTTTAAGTTCAACTTTCTATGACTGGTTGAAAAATTCTACTTTTATTTTTCTTTCTGGTCTAACAATCTCTATAAAGGAAATACTTAGTGAATAAGAATTGTTGTTTACAGATGTCTGTTATTGGATACTACTTTTAAAACGTTAGAAGATACCAATAAATCTATTAATGTCAACATTCATTTTTCTAGAACTAGGTTTGTATTCTATTCTTTGAGTAACAAAATATATTTCCCTTTAGAAAATAGTATTGTAAGCGCTTATCTTACTTTTAAAAAGTTATCTCCCTCCCCGAGGACTAGCTTTCATGGCACCAGAAAGCACCATGTAAGCTCCCAAGGGAGGGAAGCAACTAATAGTCCTACCCTGCCATCATGCCTATGAATTAAAAAACCAAAGCAAAACGACCAATGTGGCATATCCTTAAGGTTACAATAGTGAAATAACTTGGTGATAACCAACAGCTCTCTAACTGAACGTAAGCTCCCCCTATCTCAACAAGAGGAAATTCATGCCTGGTACTGAAAACGTAGTCAGCTACCCAAGGTTAGTAAAGTCACAGATATTGGAGGAGAACCTAAAAATCACCACTTTCTTAAACAAGCATTATAAATAACTACATTCTAAATGTTCACCCTTAAATCCATATATATGTATAGGTCTTGCCTTTCATCAAAGAAACACTTCCTTGCAACAGTCAAAGATCATTACAGAAAATCACAACTAATCAAAATGCAGAAAACATGGTGCCAAACTCCAACTGATACACCTACAACACAACTCTTGGTCAGGATTCATAGTGGAAGAGAGGTGAAAAGATTATTAAGAGCCAGAAGAACAATAAGTTTACTGTGAGATTTTTGACTCCTAGAAATGTCAGAGAAAATACACCCAGAAAGTCTCATCAGTATGGATGCCTAAACAAGTCTTGAACAAGGACGACACCAATAGACATGCTACCATGGGAGCGGAAATCTCTTGGGGCCTCAGCCCTTGTCAAAGAATTACAGTTAACTAAGGAATGATGAGAATGGAGAACTAATCTCTCTGAAATCATGTATATACAAGAAACACTATGCAGACTGAGCAGGTTGTATTTATATACTTAGGAATATATAGACATATATGTGTATCCTGTATAATAAAAGAAATTGAGGCCACATATTTGAGGGAGAACAAGAAGGATACATGGGAATGGTTGGAATGAGGAAAGGGAAGGGGGGAATGATGTTTTTGTCCAAGCTATGAAATCACAAATGTATCTCTACATAAGTAACCTTATGGAATTAAAGTAACAAGATGTGGTAGAGAAATGTCATCGAACCTTAGAATGTATTAAGGATGATTTCTGGACATCAGAGAATATTCCTGAAATATATTCTAAAATCTTACATTATAATAGGCAATAGTAGGAGCTCTGAAGTAATACCAAAACATTTAGTCTTTTCAATTCAATTTCTTGCTATTGGTGCTTAAATATCATTAAAATTATACTAGTTTGTCAAATTGGAAAAGAAAATAGGAAACATGTTAATGAAGTAGAAAACCATTTTTAAAAGTGGAAACTGAACAACCAAATGCCATCCCAAGACATGTAGAAAGGAAGCAGACAGGGAGGAATGAGTGAAGTGCAAGAAGAAAAACCACTTGTAACACTTACTAAAAATAGACCTGCAAACCAAAGTTCACAGGAATGTGATGCTAACAAAGGTATCCAAAACAAATCAACAAATCAACTATCAGTAAATGCAGTCCACACAAAATTAGTTTTATTGAAATCGTCTGGCAAAGGCATTAAGAGATTTAGGATTTCTGAAGTTAGAAATTAAGAAATAATTTCTGGTACAAGGTAATAAGAAATTATAAAACTAAAGAGGCTTAAGTAGAATAAGAGCAGGTAGAAATAAAAATTTTATAATATAGTCATTGAAATTAAAGACTCAATAGTATGGATAAGCTTTTTTGTGTCTTATATACACAAAACCTTAAGCAATCGATTTTAAAAGCTATTAAATCTATTAAATGAGTTCATCAAGGTTTCAGACTAAGATACCAACATTTTAAGTCACCTACTTCTCTATATACTAGTAATATTTCTATAGAATTTTAAAGTAAAATTAAGTGAATAATTCTATTTCCAATAATATCAACACCCATGAGTAAATATAACAACAGAAATTCAGGTTTATAAATAAAAATTAAGAGAATGTTGAGCTGGGCATTGGTGGCACACCCCTTTAATACCAGCACTCAGGAGGCAGAGACAGGCAGATCTCTGTGAGTTTAAGGCCAGCCTGGTCTACAGAGCGAGTGACAGGATAGGCTTCAAAGACAGAGAAACCCTGTCTCGTAAAACCAGAGAGAGAGAGAGAGAGAGAGAGAGAATGAGAATGTTGGAAAGAAGAAAGCCAATTTTTTAAACACCTCAATAAATATAAAGAAAATTAATATTTTAAAATGTACCCTTGTTCTTCACAGCTGATTTTCAGCAAGGGTGCAAAGGTAATCCGATGGGGAAAGAAAAATGTCAAAAAATAAAAGACAGTACAGAGGCAAAGGGATATCCATATGCAAAAGAATGAAACAATTCCCACCTCCATGAAATTATATAGCAATAAACCAAGGATCTAAAGGTAAGGCCTCAAAGCAGGAAACTCTTAGAAGAACACATAGGGGTGAATATTCTAGACTTCATCTCAGGTAATGACTTCTTAGATGTGCTGTATGAGCTATGATAGAAAAGATGGATATTGCCGGGCGTTGGTGGAGCATGCCTTTAATCCCAGCACTCGAGAGGCAGAGGCAGGCGGATCTCTGTGAGTTCGAGGCCAGCCTGGTCTCCAGAGAGACTGCCAGGATAGGCTCCAAAGCTACTCAGAGAAACCCTGTCTCAAAAAAAAAAAAAAAAAGAAAGAGAGAACGAAAGAAAGAAAAAAAAGATGGATATCCTGGACGTCACCATATTTTAATTGAGACAAAGTCTCACTATGAAGCAAACCACACTTTGCTTGGTATCCTCCTGACTTGGACCCTCCATTGTGGGATTATAACCAAGAATTACCATGCTTGGCTAATATTAAAACAAAACAAAATAAACAAATGAGCTTTGTTCTTTGAAGAATACATTAGGAAGGTAGGATGATCACCAAGAGAGAGGAACTATCTGCAGGTTATCTAGGAAGAAACTGGCATTCAAAGTGGGTAAAGGTGGCCTCAATCAGAAAAAAAAAAGACTAAAATCCAACTTAAAAAATTCTAAAGTATCTGGATAGAAATATTTAAAAAGAAAACACAGAAATAAGCTGGGCATGGTAGCATATGCCTTTAATTCTTGAACTTGAGAAAGGCAGGTAGATCTCTGTGAGTGAAAGGCCAACCTGGTCTACATAGCATGCTCCAGGTCAGTAAGGCATACAGAATGAGACCCTATTTCACTACCACCCTCAAAAAAAAAAAAAAGGAAGGAAGTGAGAGAGAGAAAGGTAGACAGACAGATAGATACGGGGATGACAAAAATATGTGAAAGATGCCCAACAGTCACTAAGGAGATGCTAAGGCCACAGCAATGATAATTTGTATCTACTGCATATATGATAATGATGACAATAAAACAAATTGGAATAAAGAGACACCTTTTAGAACAGGGGGAAATCTTTGCTAAATGAATATAGAAAAGCACTTTAAGATATAGGCATAAGCAAGAATTTTATGGAAAGGAACCAATAGCAAAGAAAAGAAACTATTATCTACCCATCCAATGTAGCATATGAGATTTAGGAAATTGCAAATCTTCTGCATGGCAAAGGAAACAGAGCAAAAAGACAGTGGTAAAATTCTTGGTCAACTACAGAGGAAACAGGGGACTACTACCTAGAATCTTCAAAGAACTAAAAAAAAAAAAATGAAATAGCAAACCCAATAAATCATACAATCAATTAATGAACTCATGTATTAAAAAGACAGTTTTCAAGGGAAGAAATGCAAATGATTATTTCAAAAAGGTGTGCAACATCCTTAGCTGTCAGAGGAATGTAAACTAAAATTACATTGAGATTCCATCTCATGCTAGTATAAGTGACTATAATAAAGAAAACAGACAACAACAAATGCTGGTGAGGAGGTATAGCAAAGGCTTATGCTCTGCTGCGGGGGTGGTGGAAATGTGTTCAGCCTCCATGGAGATTAGGCTGGAGGTTTCCTGAAAACCTAAAAGTAAGAAAAATAGCATATATACTAATTATAGCAATCTTGGATTTATCCAAAGAACTCTACGGGAATATACTATAGACAGATATTCACTGAGTACTACAGATACATGACTTGCAATGATATTCGATGGGTTTTAGCATATTTACAGAGTTTTACAGCTATTACCTAAATATGAACTTACAAGTGATGTATATTTATGGCATATAAATTATATTGCAATATAGTTTAAATGGCAAGGGATTGGTATGTAAACAGCCACAAATTCCTCAAAGATCAGATTGGCAACATTGAACATAGTTGGTACATGCACAGGCCCAGCAGTTCCACTCACAAGCATTTAACCAGACAAAAAACTCACACATGAGAACAAGGAGATTGGTACAAGAGTACTCACTGTGGTTTTATTTTTAATAGGCAAAAATTAGAAACAATGTGTTTATGAAGAAATAAGCGGGTAAACAGATTAGGACATCATTTTATAAATGAAATGCCATGGAACACATCAAAAAAAAGACACGTCAGAACAAGAATGTTGAGGGCTAAGGAAACAGCACAATAGTAGAGTGTTTGCCTAGTATATGTAGGTTTCATCCCAGGTACCAAAAAAAAAAAAAGTTGAGGAAAAAATAAACTATAGGATCATGCACATGGTATTGCATGATTTATCACTCAAAACATTATTTGGATACATAATGATATAATAATGTCAAAATCTCTGGGGAATCAAAATAAAAGTGTTACTATGTATATCACTATTATTGTTTAAAATGTGCGGTAGTCCTGTCAAATTGGTAATTTATTAACCTAAGCAATAGCACATAGGTGCTGCTTTTATCAGTCTCTACTCTTTCTTCGAGATGGTGAAAATATATTTTAACACACAAAAATAGCATGATTTAACAAAGTTTTGCGGAGCAGCAAAGCCTCTCAAAGAGACATTTCTGCTTTTAAATCAACACATTTCGGGCAAATGTCACTTGCTCATGCTGGCGTTGTATTACTACTAAAAGCCAAAGGATTTGCTTTAGAACACTACAAAATTGAAAAGGTGAAATTATTATGCATGAACTCAAACACTTTGGAAATCACACACTCTCTGACCTCACCACTATTGTTACCTGATAAGGTCACTGTTTCAAGAACATAACATTCATTCAAGAGTGAGGGGAGCATCGGGGGGTCTTTCCTTACTGTTCCTCCAGCAGAAATCATGGAAATTGACAACTGTAATTAAATAATTTTTAAAAAATTACCTATGAGTTTTGAGTCAGGGTGAAAATCATTTCTAACCTTATGAACTTTAGCACTTCACGTTACTAAAAGAAACCCTTCCAGTTTTCCTTTATATGGGCAGAGCTTACAGCAGCTAAACACATGGCACATCTGAGCTTTGACCATTTGTGGCTATTCTGCCTGCCACACACAAATTTGACTTTTTCATTCATCAGTTGATGAAACTTTGAGTGACTTTTCACTTTTTAAAAATTAAATACTTCACTAGAAGTACAAGTAAGAGAATTTTCAAGTATTTAACCTAAGAATTACAAAGGGAGAACTTGGCAAATAGTACCTATAACACCTATGAAATTGGCAAGACTATTATGATTTTGGAGTTGTTGAAAATGAAGGGAAAAGTCTATTCTCAGTGTTAGTAGCAAAATTTAAAAATAAGCACATAGCTTTAATGTCTACAGACAAAAGAACCTTACAGCTAGTGTTTACACTCTGAGGTGAAAATTAATAGGGAGGGCCTGCAAAAAGAATGGGAGAGAGCTATTAAATACTTTTAGTAAAAAATGGTTCTTTGTCTTGATTAGATCAAATGCAATGTAGTCTTTAATTTAGAAAATATTTTAAAAGGTATATTTTGTTATTGTAGCTAAAATAATCTTAGTCATAAAACTTCTGTAGTTTTTTGTAATTTTTTCAATACTTACTAAAAGTTCTTTACCAACTTATTTTGCTTAAAGTGTAATTTATTTTCCTTCTTTTTCTATTTTTTCTTGCATTTAAAATGGAGGTGGCTGGCAATATGATTTGGGGGTAAGAGCTAAGTTTAAATCCTAGCATCCATGTAAAGGCCAGGTGCAGCTGTGCATGCCTACAACACAGGGGGGAGGGAAGGGGTGAAGACTCCAAGAGCTTACTGGGCAGCAATCTTGCTAAGTCACTGAGCTCTATGTTTGGTGAGAAATTCTGTCAAAAATTAAGGTGGAGATTTATACAAAAAGACACTTCATTTCCTCTTCTGCCCCTTGCAAGGCACATATAGGCAAATACATATGCACAAACATGCAAAACATACACACATACACATTCATGGGGGGAGCTGTTGGGGATACAGGGAGGTGGAGGGCTTCAGGTTATAGCTTCAGTGGCAGATATCTGTCTGCCATGTATGTGGCCATAAGCCTTATTGTAGCACACACAGCCCAAGTTCTACTAAACAGATAACTGCTATTTCACATGCCTTTTAAGCTGTTTCACTTAATATTTAGATATTGGATTACACACACACACACACACACACACACACAGAGTCATGTATATTTTGACTTTTCAGGGCCTACTTTGTATGTGTCTTTACAAATATTAGTCCAACAATATATTTACAGTGTCTGGGATATATGTAGTTATATTTCTATGGGAGAAGTAATATTATCAGTGGTGAGCTTGTTTAAATAGTGAGAGAAGTTAATAAACCAAAATTACTTAGACTGAATAGATGGGCAAATTAGCCTCAAACTGAAACATTTTGCAGGTATCTCATCTCTCCTAATCCACTACTAGAAGTGTGTGTGTGTGTGTGTGTGTGTGTGTGTGTGTGTGTGTGTGTGTTGCTGAGGAATGAACTAGGGCCTCACACATACAAGTCAAATATTCTAATGTCCAGCCTACTGAAGAGTTTTAAGAGTTTCAGAGTCTGTTCCAGCCTAGAAATAAAACTAAATGGCCTCTGGTGAAGGGTGTGTGTGGAGAGATCAGTAAAAATATAGTGGGGATGGGAACAACAAGATGACTTGGCAGGTAAGGACACTCACTTGTCACCAGGCCCAACAATGGGAGAACTCCCACAAGTTGTCCTCTGACTTCCATAGGTACACTATGGCATGTGCCACAGCTCCCACAAAATAAGTAAGTACTTAAATGTGATAAGTCTTTTAAAAAGCATAGGGCCAATCATTCATACTACAAGAGGAAATTCCATCAAACACACAATCTAGAAAAAAATTTTTTTTTCAAGTCTTGCTATTGACAGAAACCAGGTACCCTTCAGAGTGATTCCAACTGTTCTCATTACATTGTCCATTACCCAGAATCTACCCAGAAATAGTATCTGGTCCTGCCAGCTCCCCAGGGAAGTCTAGAAGCATCCCAATATCCACATAGAATTGGTTCCTGCTTTGCCTCCCAATAAAACATCCCTTTTGACTACTAAGAAAAACGCTGTTGACACTCTTGTGCCTGTTTCTCTGTGAACATGTGTTCACAGACACCTGGGCTGAGATGATAACCATACACAATATGCCCAGGCATTGTGGCACACACCTGTAGTCTCAGCAATTAGGAGGTAGATGCAGGATGATCAGGGCTTTAAACAAGCCCCAGCAATGTCGAAAGCATGAGGCCAATCTCAGCTCTTATGAGTCGCTGATTCAAAAAACCAAAAGGAGAAAAAAAATGACATTTCCAAACTGTTTCCCAAAGTTTCTATACCACTTTCCATTCCCAATATGAGGTCTCTAATGAGTCCATTCCTTGTCAAGGCTTTTTCATCTTATTTTTTTTTTTTTTTGTCCTGTACAGTAGGAATGAAGCATCATTGTGGCTTTCTCTGATTAGCTAATAGTAATGAATAGCTTTTCAGGATTTACTTAACCAGAAGCTATCAAAAAACATCTGTATATATTTCATAGGAAGTAAATGTTATTTTGGATGCAGAAGAGGGGCAAATGGGATGTTTCCGTGAGTACAAGTGCCTGCCACTAAGCCTGATCTCAGTTTAACTCCTAGGACCCACAGGGTTGAAGGAAAGAACTCTTTGCTACAAGTTGTCCTCTGACCTCTATTATCTACTCTGTGGCACACACACACACACACACACACACACACACACACACACACACACGGGGGGAAGGGAGGAAGGGAAGGTTGGAGGGAGGGAGAGAGGGAGGGGGAGAGAGAGAGAGAGAGAGAGAGAGAGAGAGAGAGAGAGAGAGAGAGATGCACATTAGTCTAGAAAATCAGTTCCTGACTTAGCACAAATTCAGCATTATAGAAGACAACATAAACTTTTGGAGAATAGTCATAACTTACGTATTTCTGCACTGGTTTGCTCCAGAGTGCATGCATTCTGTTTGCTTAGTGTGTCTTAAACACCTTCTTTTACATAGTACAAGCATTATGAACTAAGAAGCCATCTGTTTTAATTAACCAGAAAATCTACTATAAGTATAGACACTTCTTTGAGGATAGACAAAAAAAAAAAAAAAAAAAAAAAAAAAAAAAAAAAAAAAAAAAAACACCAAACAAACAAAAAACACAGTTTCTGGACACTGGCATGTAGAATACTGCAGATAGAGCCATATCTATCACCATGCACAAAACTTAAGTCCAAATGGATCAAAGACCACAACATAAATCCAGCCACACTGAACCTCTTAGAAGAGAAAGTGGGAGATACCCTTGAATGAATTGGTACAGAATACTGCTTCCTGAACATAACATTAGTAGCACAGACTCTGAGATCGACAATTAATAAATGGGACCTCCTGAAACTGAGAAGCTTCTGTAAGGCAAAGGACACAGTCATCAAGACAAAACGGCAGTCCACAAAATGGGAAAAGATATTCACTAACCCCACATCCAACAGATGGCTGATCTCCAAAATTTACAAAGAACTCAAGAAGCTAGTCTCTAAAACACCAAATAATCCAATTAAAAATTGGGGTACAGAACTCAACAAAGAATTCTCAATAGAGGAATCTAAAATGGCTGATAGACACTAAAGTGCTCAGCATCCTTAGCCATCAGGGAAATGCAACTCAAAACAACTTTGAGATACCATCTTACTCCTGTCAGAATGGCTAAAATCAAAAACACCAATGACAGTTTATGCTGGAGAGGATGTGGAGAAAGGGGAACACTCCTCCACTGCTGGTGGGAGTGCAAACTCGTACAGCCACTTTGGAAATCAATATGGAGATTCCTCAGGAAATGGAAATCAGTCTACCACAAGATCCAGCAATTCCACTCCTAGGCATATACCCAAAAGATGCACATTCATACAAGGACATCTGTTCAACTATAGCAGCATTATTTGTAATAGCCAGAACCTAGAAGCAACCTAGATGCCCCTCAACTGAAGAATGGATACAGAAAATGTGGTATATTTACACAATGGAGCACTACCCAGTGGGGGGGGGGGGACACGACAATGGAATCTTGAAATTTGCAGGCAAATGGATGGCACTAGAATAAATCATCCTGAGTGAGGTAACCCAGTCACAAAAAGACAAACATGGTATGTACTCACTCATATATGGATTTTTAGACATGGAGCAGGAGATTGCCAGCCTACAGTCCACAGCGCCAGAGAGGCTGGGAAACAGGAAGAACCCTAAGAAAGACATGCATAGTACCCTGGAGAAGGGGCGGGGGATAGGATCTCCTGAGCAGATTAGAGGCATGGCAGGGAGAGAAGGGGAATGGGGGAGCTGGAAGGTTGAGTCGGGCAGGGGATGGACGACAGCGGGATGAGAGATGCCATGGTAGAGGGAGCCATTGTGGGTTTGAGAAGAGATCTGGCACTGGGGAGATTTCAGGGGATCTACAAGGATGACACCATTTGGCAATCTGGGTGATGGTGGAAGGGCTGCCTTGAATGCCCTTCCCCGATGGTGAGATTGATGGCTACCTACACAAGGTACACAACCCATCCTGGAGCCTTCCGGTGGCTGATGGGGATGGAGGCAGACGCCCATGGCTAGGCACTGGGCTGGGCTTCTGGAGCCCACCCAGTTGTGAAGAAGGGGGAATGAGGCGCAAGGGGGTCAGGACCGGGCTGGTGAAGCCCACAGAGACAGCTGACCTGAGCAGGGGAGAACTCATGGACCCCAGACTGATGGCTGGGAGGCCAGCATAGGATTGATCCACACCCACTGAGTGTGGGTGTCAGTGGGGAGGCCTCCCCAATCTATGGGGCCTCTGGTAGTAGATCAGTGTTTGTCCCTGGCAAAGGAATGGACTTTGAGAGACCATTCCACATGGAGATACTCTCTCTAGGCCTTGACACAGGGGAGAGGGCCTCACCCTCCCTGGGGAGCAGAAGGGATGTGGGGTGGGGAGTTGGTGGCAGGCGGGGGAGGAGGAGAGGGAGAGGGAGCTGGGATTGACATATGAAGCAGGCTTGTTTCTAATTAAAAAAAATAATTTAAGTTTCTACAAAATGAGACTGAGAAAACCAGTAGAGCTTATAGCTTTGGGGATAGCTCCCCTTCCCCTAGAGCTCCAGGTTCTGAAGTTGAGCCTTACAGGTAATAGCAGATTTCATCCTTGCTTGAAGCTGTCAGAAGTGAATTTTTTTCCTTTTTTTTACTTGAATTAGAAACAAGATTGTTTTACATGTCAATCCAAGTTGCCTCTCCCTCCCCTCTTCCCCTACCATCCCCCCCCCACACACACACACAACTAAAACCCTACCTATCACATACCTTTCTGCTCCCCAGGGAGGGTGAGGCCTTCCATAGGGGGTCATCAGAGTCTACCATATCCTTTGGGATAGGGCCTAGGCCCACCCTCATGTGTGACTTTTACCCTCCTTCCCTCCCCATACATTTGTGCTCCCCTTTCTGCTTTAGTTGCAGGCTTAGCAGAGTTGGAAGGCTTTCTCTTGGATAATTCTTTGTGGGCCCTGGCTGGAAATGGAGGACAACTTAAAAACAAAACAAAAGCTCTCAACTTCTCAACCAACAATTGATGGTAATTGGAGCAAAAACATCCATGTCCTTGTATGGCATAACTTGGAAGTACGTTTCCTACTGTTTCCCAGAATACATCCCTGATGGCATCTACATTTTCATATCCATATTCATATCTGTAAATCCAGAATTCAGGAGGTAGAGACAGGGCAATTGGGATCTCAAGGTCATCTCAAGCTACACAGAATGTTTGCTATTTACCCTTTGCTACTCACCCATTCCTTTCTATCCTTTGCTGTTGTCCATATGTATTTGTTTAGGAAGTGTGCTACATGCATGTGTATGCATGTGTGGTTTGTTTGCCTGTTCCTGCAGGCAGCAGGTACTGAGTGTCGTCTTTGACCACTATGGATCTTATTTTTGGAAAGAGGGTCTTTCTTGTTAAACTTCGAGTTGGCCATTTTGACTGGATGGGATGACCAGACAGCCCCTGGAATCCACCTACCTCCACACTCTCAGCACTAAGGTTAGAGGCATGCACCACTACACCTTGCTAGGGATTGAAGCTCAGGTCCTTACAAATGCACAGCAAGCACTTTGCCCATGAAGCCACCTTCCCAGTCTTGCTTGTTCTTTCCCTGAATTCTTCTTCTGGGATCAAACCACAGATCCCTGTTCTTTGGGATCTAAACTATAACACCCTATTTTCATCTTCCAGCATATAGAGTACATGTTAGCTAAGTATGGTTGGGGGCTTCCAGCCAGTGCTAAAGATGTAATCATCTTCAGAGGTCTAGATATCACAGAAAACAAAACACTTGAAATCATTGTTAGTTGATATAAAACATTAACATGTTGAAGAAAATCAGATACTGGTATTTCCATGACTTCTGTGTTATAATGACAAAACTTTCTACTCATGAATAATGCATAGAATTCTATTACAGTTTCTTTAAATAGTCCTCGTTTATACTCTTGTTATATTTTCAGACAATGTCGCCAGAAATATTCTTGAATATACAACATTTTGCAGATGGATAGCCTATCTTTGGTATAAATTCATAGAAACAGAATCACTGGAGTAAAAATCACAACTACTGGAGCTAGTAATATATCTCAGATGGTACAATACTTGAAGTGCAAGCATGAGGACCTGAGTTCAATACCCAAAAGCCACAGAATAAAGCCGGATGTGGTAGCTCATGCTTGTAATCCCCATCACTGGGGACAGAGAAATGAGAATCCCAAGGGCTCAATGGCCAAACAACCTAGATTAATCAGGGAATTAATTATAGGTCAAGTAAGACACAAGAGATAATAGGTAAGGTTTGTCAGGAATAACACCCAAACTTGACTTCTGGCCTTAACATATACACAAAAGCATACACACATATATGTGGGTAGAGGGGAACATACACATGTACATAGAAGATATTACTACAAACAAATTGCTTCCTTGGGGATTTGCCGATTTTAGCTTCCACTTAGTAATGTGAAGGAGTTCCTATTCAAATTAATAGCACTATGAAAATATTTCTATCTGTCCCTCTGATAGGTGAAAAATTATATATTTTCCTTCCAAGAAAAATTGATCATTTCATCCAGAACCATTATACACACAACTTGTCTGATGTTTTATCAAATTATCTGTATTCCACTCATTGATTTGTAGGTGCTCCTTATATATGAAAGAACCTTTTATATGAAATACAAACTGTGTTTGCACAGTTCATACCTGGTCTTTCTGGTTATTAATTTTTAACTTAAAAGTTTTAAGGCTAAGGATAAAGGTCGGATGGTAGAGTGGTTGCCTAGTATGCAACAAAGCCCTGTGTTAGCTCCCCAGCACCACAAAAAATTGAATGTGATGGCACACATCTGCAATTCTAGCATTCAGTGGGTGGGAGCAGGTGGATTAGAAGTTCAGGGTCATCTCCAGCTCCATAGAAAGTTTGATCAATGAGACTATCTTTAAAAAAGCACCGCAGTTTATATAGATCTTAAAGATTTTTCACTCTATTTTTCCTTACTAATTTTAAGCATTACTGCTCTGTGCCACCCACTTTGAGCTGTTTTATGTAAGTTGAGGGAGAAGTTTTCAAGTTACATTCTTCTACATATTACATATACAGTTTTCCTAGCAACACTGATGAGCCAGGCTGTCTTTTTTTTTTTCTGTTTATTTTTGAGTTTATAATTAAACCACTTCTCCCTTCCCTTTCCTCCTTCAAAACTTTTCCATATACCCTTTCTTTTTCTCTTTAAAATTCATGGCCACTTTTTTCATTAATTGTTGTTACATGCAGGTAGGTAGGTAGGTAGGTAGGTAAGTAGGTAGGTAGGTAGGTAGGTGTGTGTGTGTGTGTGTGTGTGTGTGTGTGTGTGTGTGTGTGTGTGTGTTCTCCTAAATACAACTTGCTGAATCGGTATATTGTATATGTTTTCAGGACTGACCATTTGATACTGAATAAACAATTGATGGGTTCTTCACAAGGAAAATAATTTCTCCCACTCTCAGCATTCCTTAGTTACCTGTAGTTCTTTGTGTAGGGGTTGAGGCTTTTTTTTCACCCTGTTCACTTTAGCCTGTCTAACGTTGTTCTTGTTCAGCTCATGTTTAGGCAATCATGTTGATGAGATTTTATGGGTGTAGCTTCTGACATTACTAGGAGACATAATTTCACAGCAGACTCTCTGATCCTCTGGTTCTTACAATCTTTCCATCCCCCACTTCCACAATGTTCCCTTAGGTGCTGGGGTTGATTTGTAGATTTATCAGTTGGGATTGGACTCTACAACTGTACAATTTGATTAGTTGTTCTTTTCTGTAATGGTTTCTGTATGTTGCAAAGAGAAGTTCCCTTGATGAAGGATAAGGACTACACTTAATCTGTGCGTATAGAACAAATATTTAGAATATAGTTAGGGTTTCTGCTGGTTTAGTAAAATGCTGGTTGTAGGTTCTTTTTCAAGATCCTTAACTTCACCAGCTCTAGATGACCAGGTTTCCGGTTTAAAGCATGCTTCCCTCTTGGTGAACAGGTCTTAAGTTCAATGAAAGAGCTTTTGGTTACTGCCAAGCTATGTGTACCATTACTGCCACTTAATATTTGACAAAGATGCCAAAAACATAAGCTGGAGAAAAGAAAGCATCTTCAACAAATGGTGCTGGGAAAACTGGATGTCCACATGTAGAATAAAATTAGACCCATATCTATCACCTTGCTAAAAAACTATGGATCAAAGACTTAAACATGAACCCTGAAACACCAAAACCACAGAAAGAAAACAGGTTATCTTTTATCTAATATATGTTTTTAGTATTTTTGCCAACAATCAAGTGGCTACAGCTCTGTGGATTTATTTTTGTCCTCAATTCTATTCCATTGGTTTATATTTCTGTTTTTATGCCAATGCCAGACAGTCTTTGTTAAGATGGCTATGTAGTATAATTTGAAATCAGGGTTGCAATGCCTCCAACACTTCCTTTTTGTTCAGGGCCTCTTTCCGGCTTGATTATTTGTTTTGGTATATCCAAAAGAATTTTAGGATTATTTTTCCTAGTTCTGTGGAAAATGTTAATAGAATTTTGATAGGGGTTACACTGAGTTTGTAGATTGCTTTTAGTAAGACAACCACTTTCAAAATATTCTTAATGTGTTGATCCATGGACATGAGAAGTCTTTAATCTTCTCAGTCTTCTTCAGGGTCTTTCTTTAGTATTCATAGCTTTCATTGCAGAAGTCTTTCATTTCTTGGTTAGATTTCTTATTAGAATTTCTTATTTTCCTGAGTTCTTTCTCGGCAGGTTCATCATTGATAAACAGAAAAGAAATACTGTTTATTCTTTTAATGATAACCTGTCTCCAGGTACTTTATGCTTACCAGATCTAAGAATTTCCTTGTGCGGTCTGCAGGGTCCAGTAAAATCTTAACATCTGCAATATATTTGATTTCTTACTTTCTTATTCTCACACAATTTTATTTCTCTAGACTGAATTTCTGGCTAAGAGTTTGAGCATTATATTAAGAGAGGAGAAAAAAATTGTTATTATATTCCTAATTTTAGAGTAAATGCTTTATTTTCTTTAGCATTTAGTACAATGTTGGCCATAGGTTTGTTGTATATAGTCTTAATTATGTTGTTCCTTCTATTACCAGTTTCTCTGAGGTATATCATTAAGAGATACTGAATTTGTTCAAAAAATTGTGTTCTGTATTTATTGAGATAATCACATCACTTTTCCTTTGATTCTATTTATATACTTTACTGTTTGTTCACTTATTAGAATTAATTTGAACCATCATTCCATGCTTGGAATGAAACTTGATTATGTGGAACTTACTATGTAGATTTCTTATTTAGAATTTTATTGATGCAAAAAAGACACCATGACCACAGCAACTCTTATAAAGGGAAACATTTAATTGGGGCTAGCTTACAATTTCAAAGGCTTGGTCCATTATTGTCATGGTAAGAATCATAGCAGCAAGCAGGCAGACATGGTGCTGGAGAAAGAGCTAAGAGTTCTACATCTTGATCTGCAGGCAGCAGGAGACCCGGCACACTGGCCAGACTTCAGCTTCTGAGACCTCAAAGCCTGCCCCTAGTGACACACTTGCTCCAAAAATGCCACAGTTCCTAATAGTGCCACTTCCTATGACCAAGCACCAAGCATTGAGTCTTTGGGGGCCATTCGTATTCAAACCACCAAAGTAGGCCATGCTGGTCTTGAACTTGCAGTGATCCTCCGGTCCCAGTAACCAGAATGCTGGAATTAAAGTCATGAGTTACTAGTTCCAACAGCTGTATGATCTTTACAATGTGTTGTGGAAATGAGTTAGTGTTTTGTTAAGGCCTTTTTTGTTTTGTTTGTTGTTTTTTGCTTATTTTCATCAAGGAAATTTATTCTGATTTTATATAAGATTAATATTGGCATTATAGAATAGATTTGCAGGCACTCATGCCATCCCCCCCCTTTTATTTTTTTTACAGTTTGAGCATCTTCAAAGATCTAGCAAGATTCAACATTGAATCCACCCAGTCCTAGGTTAAAATATAATTTATTACTGTTTAATTTCATTTTATTACAGATTTTGGGCTGCTTATATCCTTCTAGTTCAATTTTGCTAGGTCAAGTGTACTTAGAAGTTTATTCATTTTCTCCAAAATTTTGACTTTAAAAAATAATTTTCAAAAAACTTCCTAAAGACCTACTACTACATTTCACTGGTAACTGTCATAATCTCTCCATTTTTACCTCTGATTTTGTTAATCTAAATTGTCTCTCTTTTGGCTAGTCCAACTAAGGGTTTGCCAATCTTGTTTACCTTTAACTCTTCATTATACTTTTTGTTTGCATTGCTTTACAGTTTCCATTTCATTCATTTTACACTGTGATCCTTATTATTTATTTACATTTACTAATTTGGGGCTTGGATAATATTTAGTTTTATATGAATTTCAAGTGTATCATATGCTACATAAGATGTTTTTCATTGTTTTTAATGTAAACACTCAAAGCTATAAACTTCAGAACTACCTTTGTTGTATCACAAAGTGTCTGGTTGTCTTTTGATTTTTATGATTCTTGGAATTTTTTAAAGTTTCCTCCTGATTTTTTCAATGAATCACTGACTGGTCCAAAGTGTATTATTCAATCCCCTTGTGTTTGTATAGCTTCTGTAGATTATATATTTATTTCTAGTTTTACTCTATTATAATCTAATAAGATATAACAAATCATTATTTTTATTTGTTAAGACTTGCTTTGTGGCCTAAAATGTAATATGTTTTGGAGATCAGTTTATGGACTGCTGAGAAGAATGTATATTCTACAAATGTTGGATGGACTATAATGTGGATGTCTGTTATGTCCATCTAACCTATGAAGCAGTTTAACTCTAAGACGTATTGATTTTTTCCTTTGTAATATCTATCTATTGATGACAGTGATGTATTAAAGTCACCCACTATCATTGTTTCTGGACTTACCTGTCTCTTTATGTCTAGTACTGTTTGTTTTATGAAGGTGGGTTTGCTAACATGTGATATATAAGCATTTACAATAATTATATTGTTTTAATAGATTGTTTCTTTCTCCAGCATGTAGTGTATTTCTTCACTTCTGATTATTTTCTTGTTCAGATGTTACTACTGCTGTCACTGCTTGCCTTAAGAGCCTGTTTGCTTGAAACATCATTTTCTGTCCTTCTCCTTCTCTTCCTCCTCCTGTATATACTATTTTATGTATCTTTTCCATTGCTGCCTTCTTGCATTGCTTTACTTTATGCATATCATTGAAAGTCTTTATTCCTTCTGTTTTAAATGGTAACTTTGCCAATATGGTGATTGTATCATCCCTTTGGGAGCTTGATACAAACCATATATGCACTCCTGTTAGGAGTTCTGTAGGAATGTCTGCTTTTATTTTGATAGGTTTGCCTCTGTAAGTGACTTAGCATTTCTCCTCTGCAGCTTTCACTTCTTTTGTTAGATGGGAAATTGAAACATTTAGTTTCACTGCATCAGTTTTTTGTTCCATTGTCTTTCTATGGCTTTAGTCTGTATATTAGTTCCCTCTTCTAAATAAAAAAAAAAATTAGGTATGGTCCACATTCCACAGGTCTTAAATGCTATAATCAAGACTACTTTTTTTTCGCTATTACTGAATGTAATTAATCCTCAACAATCTTCAATCTCTGATATTCTTTATTCTGCCTGGTGTAGTCAATGAATATGCTGTTCAGGTTTTAATTTCATATATTAGGCTTTTTACTTGTATGGTTGTCTTTGCTCCAGAATCTATCTTTACTGATTTTTTTCATTCTAAGTCATTGAATTTCACATTCAAATTCTTGACCTTCTTGTCCACGTCTTAAATTGACATCATTACTTTATTCGTGTGTTTATCAGAGTCACTTTGAGATTACTGATGATTTGGTAAACTGTACCTTTAAATTGTTTGCATTCTAACCATGTCAATATCTTTGGGTTCAATTACTGTAGAGTTAAATATTTTTGTAGGTATCATGCTGTCTGTCTTTTTATATTTCTTGTGTTTATATTTTGAACTTTCATGCATCTGTTAGGCCAGCTGCCTCTGCAGTTTTAAAGGATGGTCTTCTAGGACAAAAATCTTAAGATTTTTAATCATAGCAATTATAGATTTATTTAGGGAAATGAATTTGTCTTTTCTATTATGAATTCTTAGTTTTGTATTCTTATTAGGATTATGTGCCCATGGAATATTCACATCAGCTGGGCATGGATGGTGCATGCTTACAAGTACTGGAATCAGAAAGTGGAGACTCCCAGCAGACTTGATTGTGAAATTCTGTCTTGATTTAGAAGAAAGCAAGCAAACAAACCCCTTTCAGAGTTAAACTAGTAGGTTTCTGTTTTTATTTTCCAAGATTAAATTGTGGTTTATTCATTTGAATTTTTTATATACATTATAAGAAAAGAATACAACATTCTGTATTGTTGTCTTAGTACATGTCTGTAATTCCAGACTCAGGGGTAGGAGGCAGGAGAATTGTGAGTTTGAAGAAAGCCTGGGCTGCCAAGGCAATATAGTGAGACCCTATCTCCAAACAGCAGAAACAAAGATACAACATTTTGTGGGGTACAGATGACTAACTCATGAATACATATAATTTATTATTGAATATCTATTTTTTCCACACTGATTTCTGATTTCTAACATCACATTTAATAAATATTATTTTTAATCTGATTTTGAGCCTGCTTTTATATTTTCTATTCAATCAACCTACATAGTCAAATAAATACTCTTTTCACGCTGTCTAAATCAATACAGTTTTAAGTTTTAATATTTTAGTAGGGACAGCCAGTGCTCATCATGCTGCTTTTGAGAAATTGTCCTGGTTATTAATTATTGTTTCATATAACCTACAGAGACATGTTCCATGATTCTCAAGTTCACCCAGGAAATGCCCCATCTGCCTCTGGTTTCTTTACCTACTCTTCTTCTGTTCATAAGTACTTGTTCTATTTCTCTCCCTTTCACATTACAACTTTAATTTCTTAAAAGATTAATTAGATTTTCATCAAACTAAAAGATTATGGGGAATACCAACACTATTTAATGTTTCTTTAAGCCTTTCTTGCTATGTTGAATTTTAGATACTTAAATATTTCTCCCTTCTGAATTCTTTTTTCTCCTTGCTGTCATGCTTGCCTCATTAGAAACCAAGAATCCTTCCTTTTCCTTAGAGAAAGATACTCAGCAACATTTGATATCCAAATCCGTAATTGACACACAAGTTTTATATGTGTAAAATATGATTTCACATAAATATATATTCATGTTTAGAGATATGCATACATAGTCTTTAAAATTAAGTCCTAAGATCAATTACTATTACTTGTTCAGTTCTAAGTAACTACAAATTACCTACTTATGGTAGATAGAAAATATATAACAGATAAGTGAAAGAATGAACACAGATTCTAAATTTCTACTAACATAAAAATGTACCATTAAATTCTATAGTGATCAAACCAGACCTGAACACCAAAGTTTATTCTGGGTATCACAATTCAAAGTCCATACTGAATTTAACTGAATCCAGTAAAGGGCATCTAGATGATGAATTACACAAAACTCAGGTTATAGGAAGAGATGTAAGTACCTGAAGCGTGGCTGGGGGCTACACTGGTCTTGAAGGACAATAGCTTTGATTTCTGATGTGTATAACATTTACTGAGAAATAACTGTTCCTGATATTGCATAAACACTGTGTGCATAGGATATTTTTCAGGATATTTTTCTAGTGTTATCATTCTCTTTCTCAAAATAGTCACGTGAATTCAACAAAGGTTGAACAACTAATATATAATTCTAATTCCTTGGGATTAAGAACAATGAGGACCATAGATACTCTAATGAGAACATTAGAAAAGAGTATTCTTAAGATAGTTATTTTAACATCTTCTAATGACAGGCATATTTTCATGTTCATAGTAATCATACTGGAATGAACCAAATATTTTCCTTGGTGTATGAATGATCATCTAGACTTGTACATAGTGTGCTTCAAAAAAAATTCAATGTAATTTGAGTGGAGTCATAAAAATGTACACAAGGAAATACAATATAAAAGTATTGATTTATAGCCTATAGATGAATCTCAAAAATATGCTAAGTAAAAGAAGCCAGTCACAAAGAACACATTATTATGTAATTCTATTTATTTACTTATTTATACTTATTTATTTTATGCATGAGTATTTTGCCTGTATGCATGTATGTGTACTGTTTGTGTGCCAGAGGTGGCTAGAAGAGGACAGTGGATAACCCTGAAACTGAAGTTATAGATGGTTGTGAGCTGCCATGCAGCTGCTGGGAAACAAACCTGGGTCCTCTGCAAGGGCAGCAAGTACTTTTAAACACTGAACTATTTCTCCGTCCACTTGGAATTCTATTAAATTGAAACATCTTAAACAGACTAATATAGACAAATGCATCAGTGGCTGCCTAAGATTTGGAGTGTTGGGGAGAAGTGGAGAGTGTCAGTTATCAAGTATTTTTCTAGAGTCAGGAAAACTGACTATGCTTACAAATCTATGTGAAAATAATAAAAACATGTATTGTGTATTTCAAATGGATGAACTGCACAGTAGGGAAATGATATTTCAATAATACAGTTTTTTTAAGTATAATAATAGTTTAGGACCCTGACCTAAATGTTTAACGTAGATAATAAAATTGCTAGAGTGTGTATTTACATGTATATGTAACTTTTCTTTATTGTTTGAGACAGGTTATTATACTAAGCTCACGCTGGTCTTGAACTTGTAATGATTCCCCCTAACTCACTAACTTGAGTTTATCTATCACTATAACCAGATAATTTCCCTCTTTCTTTCCCTCCCTCCCTCCCTTTTTCCATACCTCCCTCCTTCCCCTCTCTTCCTCCCTCTCTCTTTTTTTAAATTTTTTATTTGAAAGATTATTTTACATGCCAATCCCAGTTCCCTCTCCCTCCCCTCCTCCCCTACACACCCAACTAGCACCCTACCTATCCCATACCCTTTCTGCTCCCCAGGGAGGGTAAGGCTTTCCATAAGGGGTCTTCAGAGTCTGTCATATCCTTTTGGATAGGGCCTAGACCAAACCCCTTCTGTCTAGGCTCCACATGGGATGGGTTCCCAAAGTCCATTCCTATGCTAGGGATAAGCACTGACCTACTACAAGAGACCCCATAGATTTCCGAGGTCTCCTCACTGACACCCACATTCAGGGGGGTCTGGATCAGTCCCATGCTGGTTTCCCAGCTATCAGTCTGGGGACCCTTGCCTTCTGAGATAGTGTTTCATGAAGCACATCCCAGGATGAACTTGCTATGTGGCCAAGGATAACCTTGAAAGCCTGATCTTCCTTTTCTAAGTACTGAGGATACAGGTGTGAGCTACCACACCCAGGGTATGAGGTAATGGAGATAGAATGCTTTGTGTATGCTAGGCAAGCACTCTATCAACCAAGTGACATTCCCTGACCTTAGAAATATTTGACAAAAATATTTTAATATATTTAATGGTAAAGTGTAATAAAATTATAGGTTTCAAAATAGTTTTGGGGTTACACAAAAGAAAAAAATCTTCTGGAACCAACAAAGTAAACACAATCTGGGTCTGCCTTGGTGGGAGCAGAGTGCTATATCAGTTTCTCTCATTAAGGAACTGTCATATGTGTTGGTGGGGGGGGTCTTGGAAATTACAATAAGAAATGATAAAAACTAACTGAATCAATAAAAATAAAAACTGCAATTGAATGCTTGCTAGCTAGCAGGCTGTCACATGGTAATAGCTCAGAAACTTCTGTTACTGGATACAAGAACATTTAAGTTCTATATTAATTTGAATTCTGTTTCTATAATTAGATTTAGCACATATTATTTATCGGAGTAAACTTTTCTAAAGATAAACCTCTAGTTTATGTGAAGTTTTACTCTTACCTTATGGGTTGTATATTTTTGTATTCTGTTTATAGAAATAACAATATAAACCCCCAAATTTGCAAGGAAGTGCCCTAATTCTGTGGTATCTGAAGAGTTCCTTCCTTGGCTCAGTGCCTCAATAAGAAAAGACAGTGCCTTTCTGTGCTCCCACCCTCTTCTGCCAGTTTCCCACCCTACCCTACTCTCTTACTAGAAAACACCAATGATATGGGAGGTTGCTGGGAGCAAGTTTCGACCATGTGCTTGAACCAACTAGCTTTACAGAGCAGACTACAGCCACTGGTATGTCTGGAGAACCAGAATTCTCTACTCCTTTGGAAGCAGCTACCTCTGGCTGTCGAAGAAATCAATGAGCCCACAGAGGATAACAGCAATTCAAAGAGCTTAGTGAATAAAGATTATGCAGATATTAGTTTTTTCAATGAGCTAACTGAGTTAACATACAAACCTAGCACCTGCTGAAGGAAGCACTAAGTTCCTCTTGATGCAATTTTAAAATGAAGCAAATTCTGCATGAGCTAGGATTATATCACTCAATCCACCACTAAAACTGAGCATACAAACAGCAGTCTGTTCACTACACTAAAGAAGGCATAATTGCAGGAAATGTGTGAAGGCAAGATACACCTGCTGGGGAGGAAAGAGCAGAGTGTTTATCATGGTCAGAGTAGAGTGAACTGTATACATCCGATAGAGGTACATCTTTTAGCTTTGTATTTAACACAGGCCTAAGAAATACTCATTTCTGTTGAAAGTGGGTAGTTGTTAACTCACATGTGGCTATATAACCACATATTGTTCTTGCATGACTCATTAACACTTGTAGTTTATTATTATTATGTGATATAAGCCTAATAGGAGTATGTCACTATGTACTTTATAAAAGTATGCTTCTGTGTGCACTATGGAGCGTGTCACTGTGTGCACTATAGAGTGTGTCACTGTGTGCACTATAGAGTGTGTCACTGTGTACACTATAGAGTGTGTCACTGTGTGTACCAACAGAGTATGTCTTAAAAAGCCATAAAATATCCTTAATATATTTAAGAGTAAAGTCGAATAAAAATGGTTTTCTCATGTGATTTCTTCCGTGACACAAATGAAATCATTTTTTAAAAGCCAAATAAAGTAAAATAATCTCCCCCAACTTCCTCATTTCAACCCACAACTCTAACCTCTGACTGATATCTCATTAAACTTGGTCTCTCTGTGAGCATAACTGAAGTGCATACTTGTCCACTACAGAAATAAATTAACACACAGTAGCCTTTCCTTCCTGACAGCCTTTCCACAGCCACCAACTTTTGTTGGGTCAGGCTTGTTCTTCCTGGTTTTCCTATTTATTGTAATTAGAATAGCTTTCATGTACTATTTCTACAGTTATTTTCTCTCTTTAAAATGTTTTCTAGTTTGAGTTCCTCTAGATTTTTATGTGATGGTGAGTGTGTTTGTGTGTGTGTGTGTGTGTGTGTGTGTGTGTGTGTGTGTGTGTGAACCCACAGAGCCAAAACATGACCAAATATTTGGTTAAACACCTAAGAAGGTGTTGTGTTTGAGATTAGCATTTAAATCAGTAGACTGAATGACACTGATCATGTAAGAGGGTTCGTATCCAATCCACTAAAGGTCTGAGCAGAACAGAAAGTTTCTGTTCTCAGAATGACAGGAAATTCCTCTGACTTCAAACAATGGCATTGTTCTTCTTCGGCATCTCACACTTGGCCTGGGATGCTTGCTCTGCAGGGTTTAGACTCACACCATACTCCATAGTTTCAGGGTATGTGTGTGCATAAGCACACCCTGAAGAACCTTTATTAGTCACCTGTTTACCCTAACTCTTAATACTATTTTTCTACCTCAACAAATTCTATAAAATTATCTAAATCCTTCTATTAAAATCTCTCTCTCTCTCTCTCTCTCTCTCTCTCTCTCTCTCTCTCTCTCTCTCTCACACACACACACACACACACACACATTTCTTTAATTGTTGTTACATATATATTACATAACAACAATATCTAAAAAGAGACCATGAATTTGAAAGAGAGCAAGGCAGGAAGCACTTAGGAGGGTTTGAAATGAGAAAAGGGAAGGGGGAAATGAAGTAATTATAAACTCAAAAACTAAATAATGTTATTTAAAAATTAGTTTTTATCTACACTGCCTATATTTCCTTAGCATCTATTTTTCTCCAGCTCGGATGTTCAGCACTGGAATAGAACATCTATTTACTTCTTTCTAAAGAAGTAACAAAAGGAATTGATATTACAAAATATAACTTACAGATCTTCTTTTAGATTATATGTATATTTATGTATATGTTTATACATGTACATATAATACACATATGCATTAAGAAAACACATTTACCTCATGACTAAAAACGAATCATAGCTTGTATTAAAACTAAATTTTTATTTAAAAGTACTCATCTTCTTCATTCTTTTTTGCTTAGTGAGGGCACAGAATACAATTACAGACAAAATCTTCTGAGGCAATTTAACTGCACAATTGACATGATGTTTTAATGTATGGATGAACTGCATCCTTTATAGTTTTCAAACTCAGCTGTATTGCTTTCTTAAAGGAAGAGGTACCTCCAGACAGCATCTGGTTGAGATCTCTCTGTGGACTCACCCAGAAAAGGAAGTGAAGGAATTTCATTTCTTCCACAGTTGTGGTTGCAAAACTGCAATCACAATATGTTTCTAATGCACTGGTGTAAGTGGGACTTCAGAGCTCAGTGACCTCATATGATTTGATCCAAAGGTTTGGAATATTTAAGGCCATATCTCATCAACAGGGAGAGGAAGGCTGTTTTCTTTTCTAGCTTTCCTATGAGTTGGAAAAAAGAAATAATAATCCAGGAAATTGAAGTCTATGAGCTGGAAAATATGAATTTGATCTTCTAAAAAGCATTCATTAAAAAAATAATAGGTAGTTCCTTAATGATAGGCTACAGCACGTCAGAGAAGTCTGGGGATGAGATAATTAGATGAGATCTGATGGTGTCATTGTATGCACACGTCTCTGCTGATACAAAATGATCTAATTGGTTTTTCTTTTGTCTTTGTGTGCATGCGTGTGTGTGTGTGTGTGTGTGTGTGTGTGTGTGTGTGTGTGCGCGTATGTATGTGTGTGTGCATGTATGTGTGTATGTCTGTGTTAATAATGTTTTGTCCAAGCCTTGATCCAGTCCAATGGCTAGAGAATGGAACTTCCCCCCAGTTCTCTGGGGACTTCATTCCAGAGACTAATAGATTTCACTGTCAGAAAACATTTCCCGGATTCAATCTTAAATTTCCGTTACTTAATGTCATCCCAGTACTTAACTATAAAGCTTCTTATCCTACCTTTAAAGTGACTTGACTTCCATGATGTTTACATCTTTCAAATATTTGTGAATTACTGTAACTGGACATAAGAGAAAATAAAAATTATGTTTTACTTTCATTTTTTGCAGTTAAGTTAAAGTCTAAAGCTTATCATACATTTATTTTTCAGTTTGAACATTATGCGATTTGCTTAATTGAATCCTGTGTGCCACAAATTGATGTTCTCATTGTGATTTCAGCAGTACTAGTAAAATAACATTAGCTTCCAGACATGTGGTATGGCCCTTTTGGATGTACATACTAAACTCTCATCAACTGACTTTACTGAGTACTGTATTACAAGACTACATAATTTGCCGCCACTATCATCTCAAGCAAAGTCTCTTGGTAGTACTACTTTCCAAGTACTGTATATGCTGCCAACTGAATGGCTGTGTTTCTGATTATTTTCCCCAGATGTATTAGCTACATTTTTCCAGGTTGAATCACATTTCATTTCCTGCCCATATTTCTAACCACTTTAGGTCTCTTTTATGTGCCCTCTCTGGTTTTGTCAACACCATCCAATTTACCATCATCTGTAAATTTAATTAACATGATGTGTATCCTCTCTTATAAATCATTAATGAGGTTTCTCTACAACAATTTGGTTTTTAATCTAATAGTGCTTAATGTTTGTAGTCTTCGTATTTTCTTAAGAATATACCACTTCTGACAAATAATATTTTTTACTTACAAGTGGGTAGACTAACAAAGATAAAGTTCAGAGTTGCTATTTCCTTTATGAACATTAGTATGAAATTATCTTTATTGTAATACAAGACAGGGTTTTCTTATAGTCTTCTGTCCTTCAACAATTGCTACATTTTTCATCCGTGTTCTTATACCACACCATGACATTAAAACGTCAAAAAATCTTCATTACAAATTGTATTGTGCAGGGAGCTATTTTAACTTTTCATTCCAATTTACAATGATATTATTCTGCCATATTAAACAAGTAAAAAAATGTTTCTATTTCAACCATTTGAAATCAGTAAGTTGAACCCAGATCAATGGTTCATATGAACTGAACAAAACCTATTCTGTTGTTTTACATTTACAACTGCTATTTCTTTTTAATTTATTGGTTATTTTTAAATATTCTGCTATTCTAAAACCTGTTTTTAAACTTTAGTTTTGGGCTAGGCATAGTTATATACACATTCAATCTCAGCATTCAGGAGGATATAGAAGAAGGTGGATCTCCATGAGTTCAAGGCTGGCCTGGTCTACAAAGCGAGCTCCAGCCTAATGGTTTTTTTTTTCTAATTCTTGGGTCAGAAAGATGGCTTACTGGGTAAAGGCACTTACCAGTAGACATGGTGACCTGACTTTGTTCTATGGAACCCAGATAATAAAGGAGATAGCTGATTCCGACAGCTTGTTCTCTGACCTCCACATGTATGCTATGGCATGTGCCTATATATATATATATATATATATATATATATATATATATATATATATATATATGTGATATATATATATATCACACACCAAAAAAATGTAAACAGATACAATGCATTTTATAAAGAAAATCTCTTCTTTCCCATGAGGCAACTGTTGGTATGCGTTTTCCACAATAATTTACTTTATAATTTATCTATGTAATCCTATAATTTTTGAAAATTGAATATCTTAGATTTTTTTGGTTATTAGTTTCCATTTTATGAGTTAATTCTTTTTCCGTAAATGTTTCTCTTTTCCTGGATGAACATCTTGTCATGTGTTTTCAATAATCTTGGAAGAAAGTGTGCATTCTTTTCTTCAAAAGTTCCTCACCTAAATCCCCAGTGTTAGGTTTATATACCATCTTTTCTTGTCATAAATCCATAGCCTTCACTTATGTCTTTTGGAGCAGTTACTTGGGCTGCCTTTTTCTCATTTATAGGTAGATACATATTTTAAATGCTTATTAATCGTCTAATTATGGAAAATACATCTGATTGCATTAAGTCAATAAGGAGATCCCTTAACCTAGTTTTCCAGCCAATTCTCACTTTTCACTTTATTTGTTAAAAGGCTAGAAAATTCATGGGCACTTAAATATAAAATCTACATTTATTTCCTCAAAACTTTAAGTACTTCTTTTGGTTATCAAATCTATCCTGGCATATTTTGTTGTTGTTGTTGTTGTTACAATGTAATTTCTATCTCTCATCCCCATATCCAAGCAGCAACTTAACACATTTCCATTTTCTAAGTCAAAGCTTATCTTGATTTTCTCCCTTAAATATGGTTATTATACGATAAAAAACTGACAAATCTAGGACTCATTTGTACTTTACCAATTATCTTATCATTGCCTTAAAAGTACATGTGTCAGCTATTTAGAGAAAGATAGTCATCTCCACATGGTTTGTAGTAGAAAAAAAAACCACAAACAATCAAAATGACTAATAATTAGGGAGCTAGATAGATACAATCTAGCTGAGTGGTACATAAAATCACAATGAACTTCATTAAAACTGGCAACTGCCAATTTAGTTTCTCACTGAGCATCCCTCTGCCCTCTAGTACCTGAGATTTAAAAGTCTAGAAACTCAAGTGCCCAGGAACACTTTAGTGATAAACAGTTACAAAAGCCATGTCATCACATCTTAAGATGAGTATTTCTAGGGTGTGATTCTCAGAGCATCTCACTGGTTGAATCTGATTCCAAACTTTGAAATTACATCATTACTTAGCTTCTTTCCCTGCCCCTTTCTGCTTCCCTGTCTTTTGTGAGCACTCACTCAGTAAATCATTGCATAAGAATCCCCATTTTTGAACTGATCCTATGGGATCCAACTTGGAAGAACCAGTGACAGCAGTACATGGTAAGAGTGAGATTCTAGAATACATTACTCATTGGCTATCAAGGAGGATCCCAAATTAGTGGTCTCTTGTTGGGGGCAAGCTATTGCAGTACAACTGCCACTGCTTTCACTTGGGAAGTAGGAGGGAACATACATGGAAAAGAGTTCATTAGCATGTCCACAGCTCCCAACATGACAAGAATGAATGACAAATATTATGAAATTGGGTGGTTGTTACGGGAATTAGTGAGAACATGGAGAGAGGAGTGATGGAGTAAGGATAACTACCAATTCAAAACAACGTGAGGGAATGAAGAGATGCTTCAGAGGTTAAGAACACTCACTGCTCTAGCAAAGGATCTAGGTTCAGTTCCCAGCACCTACATGGCAGCTCACATCCATCTGTAACTCCAGTTCCAGGAGATCAAGCCCTATTCTGACCTCTGAGGACTCTGGTACACACGTGGTGCATATACTTATACTCACATATGCATAAAATTAAACAGATTTTTAAGCATAAACCCATTTATCTCTGAATGATTTTCATAGCAAAATAAATAAGAACATTTCATACAAAATGTCTTAGTCACCACATGAGTGCATCAGATAATAGAAGGCATACTAACATACTAACATTGGTGATTTGAAAGAAAATGGCCCCCAAAGGGAGTGGCACTGTCAGTCAGTGTGGCCTTGGAGAAAGTGTGTCACTGTGGGGCAGTCTTTGAGGTCTCTTTTTTCTCAAGCTTCCCTCAGTGTGACAGTCAGTCGACTTCCTGTTGCCTCCAAGTCAAGATGTCAGATTCTCAGCTCCAGCACTACATTTGCCTGCCATGCTTCCCTTCATGATCATTATGAACTGAGCCTCTGAAAGGGTAAGTAAGCCACCCTCAATTAAATGTTTTCTTTTTAAGAGTTGCTGGGCTCAGCTGGGTGGTGGTGGCACACACCTTTAATCCCAGCACTCAGGAGGCAGTGGCAGGTGGATTTCTGTGAGTTCAAGGTCAGCCTGGTCTACAGATTGAGTTCCAGTACAGCCAGGGCTGTTACACAGAGAAACCTGCGGGGGGTGGGGGTGGGGGTGGGGGGTGGGGGTGAGGGGGGGGAGAGCACTGCTGTGGACATGGTGTTTTTTCACAGCAATAAAAACCCTAAGACAAGCTGGGCATTGGTGGCGTACGCCTTTAATCCCAGCACTCGGGAGGCAATGGCAGGTGGATCTCTGTGAGTTTGAGACCAGCCTAGTCTACAAGAGCTAGTTCCAGGATAGGTTCCAAAGCTACACAGAGAAACCCTGTCTTGAAAACAAACAAACAAACAAACAAAAAAAAACAAAAACAAAAACAAACCCTAAGACATTAACCCATGCATATTTCAAGAGTGAATATACTGTGGTCAGAGACCCACTCAGGGGTTAGCTCCCCTGCCTGTAGATAAAGAAATGAAAATAAATATGTTAGTAGTTTGAAAATTTCTCACCTTGGTTTCCTGACCCACGGAATCAAAGTTGGCATACATAGAAAAGTTCCATAAAATACCCTATCCACTGGTAAGCCAGTCCATTTTTTTGTTTGTTTTAGTATTGTATCTCTGTGGGGAATACACAAAACAATCTGTATTTGTATTTAAAAGATACAAAACTGTCTTTTAAAAAGTGAAAGAAAAGAGTACATAGGGTTAATAGTATTTGTCAGATTTTCTTAACCATATGCTTTTAGTCCAATTTAGATATTTCTGATAGTGGTTTTGGATGAGATTTCTATTGAAATTTATGGACTCTTACTAAAGCATACTTTAATATGTAATACAGACAGGCTTCATACAATCGATACCAGGCTTGAAGAGATGTTGCCTCAATTTTGCCCAAGCAAGCAAGAATCCATCAGATTGCCCTTGGTCTCATCAGCCACCTTTACTTTCATTTACTCTCCCTGGTTCTACAGTAGGTTATTTTTGGCCTCAAACTTCAACACTTTGCATTCTCTCTAGGCTGCAAGGTGTCCCCATCATATTCATCAAGCCTCCAAAATTACATGAGCCAATTCCTTAAAATGAGTTTCTTTCCCTCCATAAAACAGCTTATTGGTTCTGCTTCTTTGGAACACTAATAAACACAAGACAGTAGACACATGACATCACACATTGCTATGGCAGAAGATAATGAATTACAGTGATGCAACCTAAGCCATAGCCCTAGAGAGTTTTGCATCAGATTGGTGGCTTTGCTATTAAAGTTAACATGTTGCTGGGTATTGGTGGCACACGCCTTTAATCCCAGCACTCGGGAGGTAGAGGCAGCCAGTCTACAGAGCGAGTTCCAGGACAGGCTCCAAAACAATAAAGAGAAACCCTGCCTCTAAAAAACAAAACAAAACAAAAAAAAAGTTCACATATCTTCTGATATATCATATAAGTCTACTGGTCTGAAAATTCTTTCCCTTTTTAAGTTTTATTAATGTATGCCTACGGTTTGTGCATTTTATAAAGGAGTCTCATGGATCCAAGGCTAGTTTAGAAATCCTTTTGTAGTTGAGGGATAAACTTCTGACCCTCCCCAGTGCTGAGATTACAGGCAGGAACCACCACACTGGGTTCTACAGTGCTGGGAAACAAATCTAGGGCCTTGTGCTTGCTTAGCAAGTACTATACCTCTGTATTACATTTCTAGCCCTACATATTGTATTCATTTTAGTACACAAGGAGAACGAATAGAAAGCCTAAGTTGAGGTGGAACAGAAAACCAATTAATACAGCAGGAGATCTGGAAGGTTTCTCTTTGTAGAGTCTGAATCAAGGGAAGCTTAAGGAAGGATATTACAAAAGCATGCAACAAAACAGATGCAATCTTCTGCAACTTTTTGTTGATGAAATTCAAAGCATATTATAATCATTTCATATATTTTTAGAAATGGAAGCCTATCAATAACAGGAAAATTATAGAGATAATAACATCTTGTTTAAATAGGAGATTCAATGTTAGTGCTGTCAATTATTAAAATTAATTTAAAGTACACCAGTTAAAGCAGATCTGTAGTAAGATTTACATATTTACTCTTTGAAATTTTCTTTTAAATAGGAACTACCAAACACTGAAGACAGTCATGAACATATGGTATTAATTGATATTCAACAATTGGAAGGCATTTATAGAATTATAGCAAATTATTTTTATGATAATTGCAGTTTAGCACTTCATTACATTGTACATTAATCAGTTCCAAATGAAAGTTAGGTGGAAGCTCTTCAATTATACAGTTAATGGATCTTAAAATATGGAATATTCCTTTGTACTTGAATCAAGGTCTAAAAACTTTTCTAGAACTGCATTGAGCTTGATTGGCAATGGAATTCTACTTTTTGTTTTGTCAAGCATGTACAAAACAAGCTGTATTATTCAAGTACTATAAGACTGATATGGCTCAGTATATCATGTGCAAGTGTGGCTTGATACTGAACTAACTAAAGAGTGTGAGCTTCATTAAACACATTTCCAGAGCCATTCTCTTTATCATGGTGGTTGCATGAGTTCTTCTCATTTGAAAAAAAAAAACAAGTGCACTTTTAATACGGAGCTCAAAAAATTCATAAATGCAACTTTACAACTGCAAAGCCACCAAACTGTTGTGTGTAATTTGGGATACTTAGGCTCAGTTTCTCACACAAGAAATAATAGTAATAACAGGAGTGATGCTGTCTAAGTCCCTGAGAACAATGGAATTCATGGTTGACAGAATTGGCTTAACAACACATGATAGACCCAAATATTTTCCAACAAAGCATCTTTTTAGAAGTCATCCCAGGAAAGTCTTCACCACTGACTCTCACAGGTTCACTTGGAGCAGGTTTCCTCTCACCACATGCACTTTTTTACTATTCAGCAACACGTGTCTTAGCAGATTCCACTTCGTGTGGTGCTAATGTTTTGTTCTGTTTTTTAAACATCCTGCCTATGGTTATTTAGAGCAAGTACTCAAAGAGACAAGGAAATAATTTGCCTTCCTTTTCTCATTAGCCTTATTTTAAAATAGACTATATTGTTCTCAATGTCTTTAATGCCCCTAATTGACAGACTAATAATCTTTATTATGTTAATTTTCTTACTACACATACTTTCAGCTACTGAAACCAAATTACTACCAATAAATTATTTTCCTTGTTCATCTAAGAGAGGTTTCCCAAAACTTACTTTAGTTTTAATTTTATTTTTGCTAAGAAGTTCTACTTAATGGGAAAGTCGATTTTAAATTTTCTATCTTTTCTAAACATTACTTTACTATGATGTAGGAACACTGTGATGAGTGCTAACATTTTATCACAGCTATCATAACAGTGAATGACTAACACAACATTTTTCAATAAAATGCAACAAGATCTTCTACAGTCCACTGTGAACCATGCTATTACCGTACTGATGCACAGTACCAGTGGTGCTTTTCACAGCTTTGCTCATCATACAATACATGTCACAAGACAGTTGAAGAGAATTGAAATGACTGGGCATTTCACATAATGCCACAGTGGCCCACTCTGGATGCACTAGGATCACCAAATGAATCAAAATGGGATGTCTTCAAAAAGAAAAATGTGCTCTATGAGATAAGATAAAAATGCCCATAAACGACAGTCCTGACACAGTGCTGAAGATTTCAGAGTCACACAGACATGCTGTGGTACCTGTACAAATTAACAGTATATTATACCTCAAAACAAATTATAAACATTATAAGGCTTTGTATACATCTTCAGATTAGATGCATACTTGGAAAACAGCTCTGAACCAGCCAATGTGGAAGACTACCTCTGTTGAGTGGGGTACAGGTCACAAATTCTATCGCTTTATCTCCCCCCCCCCCATCCCATACTGCTTCTTGTCAATCCTGAGGAAAGAAAGTAGCCTCTGTCACATGCTGATGCTGCCATTAATCCCTCAGATCATGTGCCCAGGATTAATGCAGCCAAAGACTGGACTGAAACCAGGATGCAAAATAAACATCCCCCCTAAGGCATGGTGCTTAAAGACCCAACACAGAAACTGGTACCAGAGAGATGAGATCACTGAGCTCTTATGATTGGACTGTGAGGGAAAAATGGAGAAGTCTGGAGAAGTGGGTGAGAGAAAGCCTCAAATGCTGTAAGCAGAGTTTACTGGGTTAGAAGACCAGAGAGTAGATAGCAGACTGTGCCAGCAAAGTTTTAGAAGACAACAAAGACCCGTGAGAACTGAGTAGATGTCATTTTTATAAGATATAAAAACAGCAACAAGCTGTTTACATTTCAACTGTGCCTGAGACTGTGGGAGTTTAATGGTGATGGATTAGTTAATATAGTAGAGGAGATTCTTAAAGTCATTCCAGGATTCAAACAGTACACAGTTATTGAAAGTTGCTATTAATCAGATTTATGGTATGAATAGGAGAAATGCAAATTAGAAAGACCGGAAAAACCTTCAGTTTGGTCTCAGAAGTCTGTAAAATTAGAGCTAAAGATGATATGATTTCTGAAAAGACTTGCACCATTAAAATCAGCCAAGCAGTATACATTGAAACAGCAGCAAAGGTGCTGTGAGGGTATCTCCTGAATTGTCCAGGTATCACCAATGGCAGGCTCAAGGATAAGAGAGAGCCAATAAATTTAGAAGAAATTCTCTTGAGAAAAGAGAGCCTCTAGAGCACCCATTTGCAGACTGAATAGGATTTCTTTCACTGTACTCAGTTGTCTGATGTCTGCCTATTGCTCTAGTTGATGGCATACTTTTATATTGTCTATATGATGCTGGTCTTACAGGCATACAAAATGTAAGCATTAAAGGATCATGGAAGCTTCCACCAAGATTTGAAAGGAAATCCTGAAAGGTTGGGCAATACATAGGTTTGGAGTCCCTGCAGGCAGCCCCTCTAAAGCAATGTGTAAAGCTGAGGTTGTGGCATAAGCTAAAACTGAGATGCTAGAAAGTAGAAGACACACCAAGAATGAGAAATTATACCTGAGGAAAGGCACTGGCAATGAGTGGAGCCAGATCCCCCAAAAGAGCCCATGTGGGGTGCAAACAACAAGGCCAGAAGGTTGGGGCTGCACTACTGGAGGTCACAATGATGCAAGTCATGGAGCTAAGCATTCAATGACGCCCCTCTGGTTCATCTTGTTTCAGTAGATTCTTCTCCTTTCCCCTTTTCCAATCAGAATATTTCTTCACGGCCACTTTATCTCGGTAGTATATAATTATCTTTTTATTTTACAGGGGATCCAAGTTAAGAGTTTTACACCA
Source organism: Cricetulus griseus (assembly GCF_003668045.3). Classification (NCBI taxonomy): domain Eukaryota; kingdom Metazoa; phylum Chordata; class Mammalia; order Rodentia; family Cricetidae; genus Cricetulus; species Cricetulus griseus. The sequence continues at coordinate 185,497,019 of NC_048596.1, read as the reverse complement.
CGTCTCAGAAAAGATGCTGGTCTTGGGCTTCCGAACAATATTAAGACTGTCAATATTTGGGGGACTCTTGGAACCATTCTATGTGCATTTTGTACATAAACCTTTCTGTACAAAGGATAAGAGTGGAATACTATCATCTGAAAATGAAATGTCCTCTCAAGCTCATGTTTTATAACATTTGTCTCCAGCTTAGGAGATGGTGGGACTTAGAGAAAGTAGATCACTGGAAAGGGACCTCTAAAGATTATATCAAGCATTTGGGCCTATTCTCCTACTATTTCCTGTCTTTGTCACATGCTCCTGCTGAATGACACTCTGTTTCATCCAGGCTTATGTATAATTAATGGAATCAGACCATGGACACAGCCTAAATAAGTAATTCCCCCTTTTGAGCCCTGCCAGGTATTTTGTCACAGTGATGAAATGTCTAACTAACACACTCATTTACCAAACGATCTGGAGATGGTTTATAGCAACAATTACCTAATGGTCAAAGACTGACTGGCATTGTATAGTCACTATATAACTATGCATAAAATAAGGCTAGAGGGGTAACTCAGTTGGTAGAGTGCTGGCTAGCATGCATAAAAACATGGGTTTAATCCCAAGTACCACAAAAAAAGAAAAAGACACATTAAAAAATCAGAGATGGTGGTACACACCTGTAATCTCCATGGAGGCAGTAGGATCAAAAGTTCAAAGTCATCTTCAACTATATAACGAGTTTAAGGTCAGACTGAGATATGAGACCCTGCCTTTAAAAAAAAAAGAAAGAAAAGAAAAGGTCCAAAACAATATCATTACTAACTAACAGGAAAAAACTACACAATATACAAATTATTAGCTCCTTTCACTTGTGACAACTGAAGACACATGAAAAGAAACTACTTTGAAATCTGAGAGGCAAACGTCTCTAAGAAGACATGGGATACGGACACTGGCCTACCTGGGTCTGAAAAATAGAAGAACATAAAGAAAGGAGCAAAAAGATTCTAGTTAAAAGTTGTAAACAAATAACCCAGGCCAAATAAAAGTTGTGAGAACATCAACCCTGATATGCACAGACTCAAGGAAATTTGCAGACATGAATATTTAGTGAGTTTTTAAAGGCAAATTCCAGGCTGGGAGGAGAATAGAAAAAGCTTCCCTTTGTGACACAGGCCTGGAAAAAGCAGACACCATGCTGGAGAAATACTTAGCCTCCTCCTCACAAAACAGAAGCTATAAGCCACCCAGAGAAGCAGCAAACTGTCCTGTATCTCCAAAGTTTGAAGCTTTCCAAAGTCAACAGGAATACCCTACCGCCCTTAGAGTCCAAGGACCTGCCTAACAGTGTGATGGGACCAGGATGTCAACAAGAAGACACCCACCCACCCCTCTTAGAACAAGAGGACCTGCCTAACAGTGGGATGGAGACAGGGCACTGGGTCTCTTCTTTTTATACCTCACCAGGCTAGTAAGCATGGAGTGAATCAACTACTACAACAAGTAGAGAAAGATTCTATGTTCTCTCTGTGGTGTAAGCACACAGGGAAGACTCGGGCATTGATAAAACAATAAACAAATGGAAAAATCATTCAGGCAAACCAACACTAACCTTCAACACAAGACAATGCTAGAAAAAACTGAGGGAACCAATTTAAAAATCTAGACCTAGTTCTTTCTGACTGGACTGACTCTATCCTAACAGCCTAGCAGAGGATATGGACCCATTTCTACACATCGATATTTTTCCTGTAGTATCTATAATCCTACACAACATACCTAGCTATCAACCAAAATTTACCAAATACACACACACACACACACACACACACACAATCTCTTACATGAGAAGCTATGATAGGAACCTAACAATCAACAAAGTTGATGAAACTCATAACTGATGGCATCTATTTTCCCTATGAAGCAACAATCAGTTGTTACCTAATAGTAAATAGGGACAATGTCTGAGGGAAAGGTTGAGAAAAGAAGTTTTAATTAAATGTTCTAGGACAGTGGTTCTCATACTTTGGTGTGCATCAGAATAATATGGAGGATTCACTGAAGTGCCAATTGCCTGAGTTCACGCCAAGAGTTTTACGATTCACTGAGTGTAGAACGGGGTCTACAGCTTTCCACTTCTACCACTATCCTAGGTAATGGTAAAGTTTGTGGTCTAGGGACCATACTTTAAATGTTTTGCTGTGGGGAACAGGAGAAGGAATAGACAGGGACACAAAACCAATGATAGAACGTGGGACCAAAACCAATTTACTCCTTGGAGATTAGACAAATGGTTGTAATTTGAAAAAGAAGTCAAGGTATTCAAGGAGATGACAAACTGGAACTATTTGCCAGCATATAAGAACACAAATGGCAAAAATAATTGGAGTCTCATATACATAAAATTCAGTGGGAAGGAAAATGAGTGAGCTGAGGAATTAGAGATTACAGGAAGAGACAAGAAAACAAGGTATTTCGGGGGAAATCATCCTGGGTAGCAAGACAAGAGACAAATGACTTTAAGGGTGTCAAGAAACTGTGACCATGTTAACATGTAAGGTCCCTACACATAGGACAACATCTAAAACAATATCAAAAGCGCATTCTAACTCTTGGAAAGTGAAAACAAGAGGATCAGAGTTAAAGATGCTCTTCAGTTACATAGTGAGTTCAAGCCAGGCCTTGGTACAGAAGACTCTCAAAACAAATCAAATGTAAACAAGCAAACTATCCCACATAAGCTTCTATTTAACATAAAGGAGAAACTTTGAGATTGGTAAAAGACAAACAGGAAATAATAGTCATGCTGTTGAAAAGACTGTCATATAAGATTCCTTTTAGCAGAGAACAGACAAGTGATGAACAATGGAACCTGGACAATACTGAGTAACCAATGCCCTATACAATGAAGACACAAAGAAGTTTTCAATACAAGGGCTAGGGGTAATTATATTTGAAGTCTCCAAATCCAAACTATTATTAGATTCAAGGAGTCTCTTACAGGACAAATTACAAGACACACCAGGAAGTATAATCAGCAACACCAGAAAAAGATCCTAGAAGCAAGCAAATAACACAATCATTCAAGTTTTTCTAAGCATTCTAAAGCTAGTATTAAGATAGGAAATACTTGGTTCATGACCAAAGAAGCTATAAACAATGCTAAGGAAACTAAAATTGCCTGCTTCATCTTACTTCATTTTTTGAGATCATCTTACTAGGCTGGCTTTGAACTCCTAATAAGACTTCTGCCTCAACTCCATGCATGCTGAGATGATAGACATTTGCCATTAGGCCTACCTTTGCATATAAAACACTCTTGATATGCAAAGAAGACACTTTGCATATAAAACCTCAGAACAACCTTTTGTAGAACATAGGAAAAATAATTTTTCAATGTCATCTGATTATTAATAGGAAGAGTAAGCTTTTATTCAATCCAGTCTGAATATAAATATTATTATTATTGTATAGATTGTGTATATGTATGTGTGTGAGTGAGAACCAGAGATATGGGGCAGGGAGAGAGATAGAGAGACAAAGAAAAACAAGACAGAAACCGAGAGAGACAGATGCAGATCTTCACCTTTCCCTCCTTTCCTCCAAGCCCAATCCCCCAGTCTCATCCTAGTTCTGAAGGAGACCAAATGCTTTGGCCTCTCCTCATTCTCTGTCCCCATTCCCAGGGAACTAAGAAGATCCTGGTGCAATACTCTTTACTTTCCTCTCTCCTGTGGACTCTCTCAGCCCTACTCCAGACCCTCCCCATTCCCAAGTATCAGCTACCAATACCTAAAAGCACATTTTACCTGGAACCCCCAGTGGCCACAGGTTTCAGGATTCCAGAAGAATTTCCAACCAGGCACCACACAGCCACCACACTTTCGTATGAACCAGAGAGGGCAAGAGAAGCCAAGGAACAAAAACACCCACCCAACATAAAAAAGACAAGATATTAGCACCTAGGATTACAATCTTCCTAAAACCAGATGTCTAGATACCAGTGGAAAAAAACACAATAACAGCCAGGACAATATGTCTCCACTAGAGTCTAGCAACCCTATCCCAGCAGACCCTAAGTACTGCAACACAGCTGAAGCAAAAAAAAAAAAAAAAAAAAAAAAAAAAAAAAAAAAAAAAAAAAAAAAAAAAAAATCCCAGAAATGTGGAATACTATGTAAAGACCAAATCAAAGAAAAATAGGAATAGAGGAAGAAGAAACAACCCAGGTCAAAGACACAAAAAATATTTTCAGTAAAAACATAGATGAACATTTCCCTAATCTAAATGAGATGCCTATCAAGGTACAAAAATCATACAGAACACCAAAATAGACTGAACCAGAAAAGAATGTCCCATCAGCACATAATAATCAAAGCAATAAACCTACAAAACAAATAAAAATATTAAAAGCTTCAAGGTAAAAAGACCAAGTAACATATAAAGGCAGACCTAGTGGAATAACTGACACTTCCATGGAGATTCTGAAAGCCAGAAAGCCTGGACAGATGTTCTATAGTTTAAAAGACCACAAATGATAGATAGTCCAGACTATCATACCCAGCAAAACATTCAATCACAATAAATATAATAAACAAGACATTCCATGATAAAGACCAAATTTAAGCAATCTATTTACAAAGCAGCCCTACAGAAAGTGCTAGAAGGAAATCTCCAAGCTAAAGAGGTTAATCATACCCAAGAAAACACAATGAATAAAAAAAAAAAAAATCTCAGAACAACAAATAAAAACGAGGGGGAAATACACACACACACACACACACACACACACACACACACACACACACACACACTACAAAACAAAATAAAAGTAATCAACAAACACTGACAACAGATATCAAGGAAATTTAGAAACTCATAAAGGACAGACTTTAAAAGCATGTATTCCACCAAAGTGGAAAATCTAAAAGAAATGGATAATCTTCTTGATACATATCACTTATCAAAGTTAAATCACGATGAGAATCTATTAATAGAGACCTATAAGCCCTCGTGAAAGAGAAGCAGTAATTAAAAAGTCTCCCAACCAAAAAGGCCCAGGGCCAAATGGTGCTAGCACAGAATTCTACCAGACTTTCAAAAGTTAATGTCAACACTCCTCAAATTATTCCAGAAACCAGCAATAGTAGGAACATTGTCCAATTCATTTTACAAGGCTACAGTTACCCTGACACCCAAACCAAATGAAGACACAACAAAGTATTACAGACCAATTTCCCAATGAACATAGATGCAAAAATATTCAATAAAATATTTGCAAACTGCATCCAAGAAAACATCAAAAAGGTCATCCACAGTGATCACGTAGGCTTCATCCCAAGGATGCAGGGATGGATCAACAAGCAAAAAATCAGTAAATATGATTCACCATATAAACAAACTGAAAGACAAAAAAAACCACATGATGATCTCATTAGATGCAGAAAAGACTTTTGACAAAATTCAACATCCTTTCAATGATAAAAGTCCTGGAGAGATTAGGAATACAAGGGACATATTTCAACATCATAAAGGCAGTTTACAGTAAACCCATAGCCAACATCAATTTCAATGGAGAAAAACTCAAAGTAATTCCACTAAAATCAGGAACAAGCCAAGGTTGTTCACTCTCTCCATATCTATTCAATATAGTACTTGAAACCTTAACTAGAACAATAAGACAACTGAAGGAGATCAAAGGGATAAAAATAGGAAAGGAAGAAGTTAAAGTGCTTGTATTTGAAGATGATATGACAATATACATAAGTGACCCTAAAAATTCCACCAGGAAACTACAGCTGATACACTTTTAAAGTAGTACCTGGATAAAAAATTAACTTACAAAATCCAGTAGCCTTCTTATATAAAAGTGTCAAACAGACTAAGAAAGAAATCAGGGAAATAACAGCTTTCACAATAGCATCAAATAATATAAAATATCTTGGGGTAACTCTAACAAAGCAAGTGAAAAACTTGTATGGCTAGAAACTTTTAAGACACAGAAGAAAGAAATTGAAGAAGATATCAGAAAAAGGAAGGATCACCCATGCACATGGATTGGTAGAATTAATATAGGGAAAATGGTAATCCTATCAAAATTCCAACACAATTCTTCACATCTTGAAAGGACAATTTTCAGTTTCATATGAAAATACAAAAAAACCCAGGACAACTGAAAAACAAACTGAACAGTAAATGAACTGCTGGAGGTATCACCATCCCTGATTTTAAGTTGCACTACAGAGATTTAGTAATAAAAACAGGATGGTATTGGGACAAAACCAGCCATGTTGATTAATGGAATTGAATTGAAGGACCAAACATAACACTTATGGACTCCTGCTTTTTGAAAATGAAGTAAAAAATACACACTGGAGAAAAGACAGTATCTTCAACAAATGGTGCTAGTAAAACAGGAAGGTTGTATGTAGAGCAATCCAAATACATGCATACTTAGTACCTTATACAACACTCAAAATCAAATGGATCAAAGATCTCAACATAAAACAAGATACACAGAACCTGATAGAAGAGAAAGTGAGGGATAGTGTTGAACACATTGGCACAGGAAAAGATTTCCTGAACACAACGCCATTAGCACAGGCACTAAGATCAACAATTAATAAATGGGGTCTCGTGAAACTGAAAATTTGTACGCAGCAAAGGACACCATCATCTGGACAAAGTACCAGCCTTCAGAATGGAAAAAGACATTGACAAAGTATATGTTGGATAGAGGGCTAATACCCAAATTATGTAAAAAAAAAAACCAAACAAACAAACAAACATAAAAACCAACCTAAATATCAAGAAAACAAGTAATCCAATTTAAAAATGGGGTATAAATCTAAACAAAGAATTCTCCTAAGAGGAAACTCAAATGACTGAGAAACACTTAAAGAAATGTTCAACATCTTAGCCATTAGGGAAATGCAAATCAAAACAACTTTGAAAAATTCATTTTATTCCTGTCAGAACAGCTAAGATCAATAAAACCAGTGACAGCTTATGCAGGCAAGAATGAGGAGTATGAGGGGAACATTCATCCATTGCTGGAGGGAATACGAACTTGTACGGACATTATGGAAATCAATGTGGTGGTTGCTCAAGAAGATGGGAATATATCTACCTCAAGATCCAGCTATACCACTCTAGGGCATATAACCAAAGGATGCTTCGTCCTACCACAGAGACACTTGCTCAACCATGTTCATTGCTGCTCTACTCATAATAGCCAAAAATACAAACAACCTAGATGTCCCTCAAAAATGGACAAAGAAAATGTGATACATTTACACAATGAAGCATTACTCAGCTGCTAAAAAATTAAACCATGGAATTTGTGGGTAAATGGATAGAACTAGAAAAAAAAAGCATCCTGAGTGGGGTAATCTATACCTAGAAAGAAAAATACAGAATCTGTTTGCTTATATGTGGATATTAGCTGTTTGGTCAATGATAACCAAGCTACAATCAATAATAGAACCACAGATGTTAGGTATAGATTAAGGGACTAAGGGAGAGAGGTAGATATCCCAAGGCAAAGGAAATAGACTAGAGAGTTATGGATGGAGGGGGTGGGGTGGAACAGGAGGATCAAGTGGGAAGGGGAAGGGAAGAGGGGGATGAGAGAGGGAATACTGTGAGAGACAGCAAAAATTAAGAACCATTTGGGGGTTAGCATAGAAACCTAATACAGTAGAAACTTAAACTTGATCTAAATGAAATTGCCAAATAATGGGGAGACAGAGCCCCAACTTGACATCTCGTGTCACCAAATGAAGCTTCTAGTACTGGAATTAGATTACATCTAATTGAGTTGTTGGTCAAAAGGGTCCCATGGGAATCCCCAAACAATGGAGACTACTACAAGGACTATAGGTTGCTCTCCACACGTTTGTGGAGCAAGGCCCCACTGCTGAATACAACACCTGCACAACTCATTGAACATGGAGTAGTAGAACTGGTGCCTACATAGAACCTTCACCCTTACGTTCTAGTGTCTTTAATACAGGAAGGTACTCTGTACACTATCAAAAAGGAAACATAAACAACACCCAGCCACAAGTCCTTTGATCTACAATGGTATCCTGCCAACAAGATATACTATGTCAATGGTGGCACAAAACTTATGGAAGTAACCAACCATATCTGATTTGATTTAAGGCCCACTCCACGAGATGGAACTCTGCTCAAGTGACCAAGAACCTGAGACTAGATAGCCCAAGATGTTTTTTTAAGTAGCAATAAAATAACTCCTAACAACATTCTTCTGTATTCATAGATGAATGTCTTACTCAGCCATCATCAGAGAAACTTTCTCCTGCAGCAGACTGGAACAAATACAGAGACCCACAGCCCCTGTGCAGAGAGTGAAAGACCTTATAAAATTTCAGTCCTAAATGGGATGTTTCCATCAAACCCTCCCCTCAGGGCTCAGGGAACCCTGCAGAAGAGGAGAGAGAAAGAGTTATAAGAGCCAGAGGGAATGACAGATAGCATGAAAGCCAGCCCTCTAAGTCAACATGAGTGAAGCTCATATGAACTCACAGAGGCTGGGGCAGCATCCAAAGCGCCTGCATGAGTCTGCCACAGGTCCTTTGAGTATATATTATGGCTTCCAATTTAGAGTTTTCATGGGATTCCTGAGTGTGCAAATGAGTGGATCTCTGTTTCTTATGCCTTCTCCTGGGCACTTTTCCACTTTTCCTTTTGTTTCTTTTATCCAATTCCAATGTGATTTTTTGTTTGTTTGTTTTATTTTATATATTGTATTTTTATCCCCCAGAAGCCTGTTAATATTCTAATGAGAAACAGAAAGGGAGTAGATTGGGATGAGGGGGAAAAGGGAAGAAACTGAGAGAAGTAGAGGGAGGGGAAATTTAACTCATTTATATCAATGTGAGAAAAATCTATTTTCAATAAAAAGGGGGAAAGGGTGTGATTTGGATTGTAGGAGAGCTCTCTTCTTTGAGAAGTGTACCATGGCATACAACAGCCTTCTCGCTTCAACCAAAACCACAGGCAGCTTCCTGAGAAATGAACTTGCCTTGAAGGCAGACATATTTATGTCTTTTCTTGACTATTTCAAGCATTAAAACAGTCCCTGGCACAAAGAGACAACACTGCTGAGTGAGTAAGTTTATTAGAGCCTATAAATGCCACCTCATATACTTCATGGATATTGGTGCAATAGGAAGCAGGTCCTTTTACTCTCCTCCCTTGATAGATTTAAAAACAGGAAGTTCTAAGAGGGTAAGAACAGTGCACACAGTGCTCACTTAGGAGGCACATATACTAAAATTTGAAAAATACAAAGAATATTAGCTCAAGGATGACACACAATTTGTGAAGTGTTCCATATTTTTAACATATAAAGGAAGACCTATCCGAATTACACCCAACTTCTCAATGGAGACTCTAAAATCCAGAATCCTGGAGAGATGTCTTGCAGACTCTAAGAGATCACAGATCATAGCCCAGACTAATATACCCAGAAAACTTGCAATTATGATAGATGGAGAAAAAAATTTCACAACAATTTGAAACAACATCTATCTACAAATACAGCCCTACAGAAGGTACTAGAAGGAAAGTTCCAGCCCAAGGAAGTTTGCTACGCCTACAAAAATACAAGCAATAAACAGTCTCACACCAGCCAAACCCACAGAAGGGAGGAAGCACACACACACACACACACACACACACACACACGCACACGCACACGCACACGCACACGCACACGCACACGCACACGCACACGCACACGCACATGTACACTAACACACACACACTGTCACCAACAATAACAACAAAGTAACAGGAGTCAAAAACACTGGTCATTAAAATCTCTCAACATCAATGTTTTCAATTTGCCAATAGAGTCAGAAGTTTGTTATTTATTAGGCATGACACAGAAGCAAAATAATCTGTATTTCTTTTGACCTATTCATAACTAGACCGTATCTTTACTATTTGGATTGAGAACACCAGAAGAAGACAGCCCACAGAATCAATTAAGCAGGACTCATAGCTCACAGAGACTGAAGCAGTGACATGGAGCCTGCATGAGTCTGCATTAGGTCCTTTGCATATGTGCTATGGTTGTTTAGCTTGGAGTTTTTGTGAGACTCCTAACACTGGGAATGGGGGTGTCTCTGACTCTTTTGTGTGCTTTTGGGACCCTTTTCCTCCTGTGGGTTGCCTCATCCAGACTATTCTTATTACATCTTGTTATGTTATGTTTGGTTGGTATCACCGGGAAGCCTGCTCCTTTCTGAAGGAAAATGGAGGAGCAGTAGATCTGGGGGAGAAGGAAAGGGATACTGGGAAGAATGGAGAGAGGGGAGGCTGCAGTCAGGATGTATTGTATGATTGTATGAGAAGCAAAAAAAACAAAAACAAACAAACAAACAAAAAAACCCACCAATGCATACAGCCAAAGAGAAAAGAATAAAGGGTATTTACAGAACTGAATTCATCATAATTTTACCTTTCTGAACAAAAATTGGTGAGAGAAATAAATTTAAAAGCTAAAAGCAAAAAAAAAAATGTTCTACTATACATTTCTATAGACTCTCACTCAGGCTCACAAAGTTTATAGTGAGGGTCTAGTTCTACATCCATGTGGTTTTCCAACTACCCATTTTGCCTATAATTATGTTGCCTAGTCAGGACCTTTCTAGTTAAAGTGACCAATACAACTCTGAACTGACTTAGAAAAAGAAGAATTTACTAAAATAGCATGGAAGTATCTCAGTGACTAAAAAGAAGAATTGTGCAAAGATAGACAAGACATTATTAGGGCTAGATTATTTTTCTCCATAAATCTCACCTTTTTCTATAGGCCAGTTTAATCCTCTTTCACTGCAGATTGCCTTTTCCTCGTGTAAAGGAAGTTTACTGTACATCTAAAATACTAGTTGAGTCAAATTCAAATTTATCAGGCAAGATTCCAATGTTTCCAATACTGCACAAATTAAGTAAGTGGGTAGGGAGCTGTACTTATTCCTGAAGTGTATACCTGGAACCAAGAGGGATGTTACACATTATGAATGGAGAATGAAAATTCCGGGAAAGGTTTGCTTAACAACTATGTCATAGATGTCCACTGCCCCAACAAGCCAAATTTTCTTCTATCTAAAGATAGAACTGACTATTATGGCAGTTAAACTTTTGTTGATAATGCTGTTAGCTTATTGGTTTATTTATTTATATTGTAAATTGTTCCAAAAAGAATTTAATAAAGGAAGGAATACATTAAATGATATCAGAATACAAATTAAATCTAAAACAAAGAGGTAAAATCAGGATAGCAACAGAATGAAATCATAAATAATATATTCTATAAGTACATACATTCACTATAAGGAAGTTACAAAATGTGAATCTTCCAGTAACTCTGTTAATAATGTAACTGATAACATACATTAGATAGTAAGCTATTACTTAAGAGACTTAAAACATTCTTTGAAGAATGGACACCTGTCCTGCCACCATGAACAGATAGGAACTTCTGCTGAAAATCTTCACTTGGTCTCCAGAACAGTCTTGATGTTTCTCTCCATGTACCAGCCCTAAAGACAAGTGACTATGGGAGCAAGGAGAGACCTGTCACCTTGGTAGTACTTTGTAGAATGATTTGAACACAGGGTGAATAAGAATGACAACTTTAAGAATATCTAGATGAAAGGTCCAGGCAAAAGAAACAATAAAAATGTCAGAAATGTCTTTAAGGAAAGGCAAGAAGGTTAATGTTATTGGGAGTTGAATGAAAATGAAGTAGAAGAGCCCTTAGAGGTAGGAACAGACCATGGTAGGAGTAGTAACCCACAGGGAAGACTGGGTGTTGAAATGAAACCACTGGAGGGGATTCAGCAAATAACTGACATAAACTGAATGGTTATAAAAGGATGCCTCTAGCTGCTTCCTGGAGAATAGACCTTTAGGAGGTAAGAGCGGAGCTAAGTGGAGAGGCGATTCCATAAGTCCAATTAAGAGACAAAAATAATTTGGGAACACTGGAAGTGAGACTGTGGGATGCATTTTGGAGGTAAACTAAGCAGTATTTGCAGACTAAATGAGAAGAGACTGCCATTTGGAAAGTGGTACCTAAGGATGATGATGCAACACTAGTAAGCTCATACTCTGATAAAGGTATTTAACTCATTAGCAAGAGACAAAGATTCTGAAGTATAAAATAGACAGATGAATGCTATTTAACTTGAAAACCCTACTTTCTCTTCTTTTTTACCTTAACTGCTCATGGTCCAAAGTAAAAATTTTAGACACTAAAGAAAATGTTCCAAAGAGTTAAAAATGTCTATTAGTTTTACAGAGTGCCTTGTCAAGCCTGGATATAGTGTCTCTTTAAATGGGTTAAAGTGAGCTGGGCAGTGGTAGCACACACCTTTAAACCCAGCACTTGGGAGGTAGATCTGTGTGAGTTTGAGGCCAGCCTGATCTACAAAGCTACACAGAGGAAACCATGTCTCAAACAACAAAACAAAACAAACAAAATAGAAAAACACCAAAAGTAATTAAACTATACTTCTGCAAAAGTACTTGCATTCTTCATAATAGTTAAGATATGGAAACAACTGATATCTCTGTCAAAGTTGAATAATGAGATTTTTACAATCTGCTTCCTTATTATTTTAACATTTTAAAATGTATATTGGTTATCTGAGAAATTCACATAATGTATTTTGCATATACGCATCCCCTAACTCTTCCCAGATCTATCTCCCACCTCCCTACCCACTCCCAACTTTGTATCTCTAAAAAATAATCCTAGCATGTTAATTGTACAAAATAATGGGTTTCACTGTGGAAATTATATCACATTTATCACACAAATAAACCTTTGGAATCTAGTCAATGAAATAAACCAGAAACAGAATGAAAACTATTATATGACTATATGATCTCATTTTATTTGGCATCTAAAATATATGTATATTTCAAATGCATAGAAACAGAGAGTAGATCAGTGTGGTTACTGGTGGTAAGGGGGAAAGAGCAGTTATGAGTTAATAGGTACAAATTTGTAGTTTGTAGACAAGAGGCAGAATGCATGGGAAGGAAAGAGAGATAAACAGAACTGAACCAATTAGACTTAATCAAAATTAGTCGGGAACAGAATCTACACCCTACAGAGAAGACACATCTTCAAGTACAGAAAGGATATTTACCAGCCCCTATACTGCATCTCAGGAATCATCATCCAATTCCTAACACATTTTAATAGATGAGCTTACACAGTATTTCTGTTGCAGCCAGACAGAAAAAAATAGGAAAACAAATGTTAAAAAAAAAAGTCAGCTAAAGAAAACAAATCAGCCTGCCTCCCTTCTCTTTCTTTACCTTTCAATGATGCAAGGAAATGAACCCAGGGATTGTGCATACTAGATAAGTGCTCCCCCATTGATCCACATGCTTTAAAGTATATGAAATAAATATATAAACACAAAAATAACATTAAAAGTAAACTGATTAAAATACACCAAGAACAGTATAAATGAATGGAAAAGTATAAATGCATGTCTAAAGACAAAATGGCTCCACACTTTATAGAGAGCAATTCTCCCTCACATTTATATATTTTCAAAATTTTAATAAGCCCTTTTCTTGAACTTGACAAGTGTGGTTTGAATGAGACCTCCCCCTGTAGTGTCAGGTATTTGAATACTGGGGTCCCAAGTTGGTGGCATTGTTTGGGTAGGTTTAGGAGGTGAGGTTTGCTAGAAGAAGTATGTCACTGGGGACAAGTTCTGAGGTTTCAAAAACCACATCAGTCCCAAATAAACCTAGGCAATAAGTTGCCTAGATCATGCTGTTTTATCACAGAAATGACAACTAATTAATATAGAAGTTGGTGCCAGTAGTGGAGTACTGCTACAAAGAACATGACCTCACTCTTTTTTGAATGATATGAAAGACTCTGGGGCCTTGAACTAGAAAAGTGGTTGGACATTGGATGTGGAACCTTAGGGCATTCCTAGTGGGAGCTTGGAATACAGTAGTGATAAGAGCCATGCAGATTATGGAGGCTGATCACAAGAGGTTTCAGAGGATAGTAATTTAGTGGCTTGGATAGCCACCACTGTTTCTGTGATTTAGGGTCAAAAAATGAGGCTTCTTTCTGCCCATATCCTAAGGACTTTCTTGAGACTGAATCTAAAAGTAATGAACTAATTTCTTTGGCAGTAGAAACGTTAAAACAGCATACTATTGACTTTACTATGTGTTTATTAGTAAGCATGCCTATACAGGTCAACAATGAAAAAGAGTAAATGAGCCAGAAAGAAATACAGATCATACACTCTGGAAAGAAAGGGGGTAATGGCAAGCTTGATGTTACAGCCAAGGCTTATGTTGGAAGAGAGGCTGTACTTGTTAAGAGATTAGAGCCATTACGGAGAGCCCCAATTAAATGAAGGGAACAAAGGGAAGGGTGCCCTGAGAACAAGACCCCACACAGTGGTCCAACTTATAGGGGATTTTCTGTCCCTAAAAAGCAACAGAAAACAAAACTGCTGCAAATGCAGATAGAGGAGAACAGGGACCATCTAAGGGGGCAGCCGAACTTAGCAGTGCCAAGCATATGTTAAGAGCTTTGGAAGTCAAGGATAAAGGTATTGTAGAATCTTCTTCCACAGTTTCAGAGAGCAGGAGAAGCCAGGCAGTTCGTGGCAGGGAAGTCCTTGTGTAAAGGCATTGAGAGGTCACAGTGTGAAGCTGAGGAAGTAAAGCATGGATTGTGTTGGAGACTACATGATAGCAGAGGTGCCACAGTTGTGGGAAATCTGCCATGGAGAGCTGAAAACAGAGCAGACTTGGCCCAAAACAGGAAAAAGTGAGTTGCAGGCAGCAAAGCTAAAAGGGCAGAGTCATCTGAGCCCCTTAATATAACTGGGAGCTGGTGTTTGCCCTACTGAGTTTCTGGTCTTGATTTGGTCCAGTATTTCCTCACTATGTCCTCATTTCTACATTCTGGAATGGTAATGTATATTCTATACCATTATATATTGGAAGTATGTAATTTACTTTTTTATTTTACAGGGGTTACAATTAACAGATTGCCTGGAGTCTCAGAAGAGTCTCTGGATTTTCACAAAAGTGTTATGATTGTGAAAGATTATAGGGACTTCTGAAATTGTATTAAACACATTTTGCATTATGTTATGTGTTGTTGATTGTTTAATTACTCTTTGCTCTTTTGGGGGATGGGGTCTGCCACCCAGCACCCAAATAAATACTCATGGAGACGTACTATAACTTATAAATGCCTGACCTCAGCGTGGCTAGTTTCTTACCAGTTTTTCTTAAAGTATCCTATTTTTTGCCTCTGGGCTTTTATCTTTCTGTATTCTGTACACTTCTTACTCCATTGCTTGCTGTGTAGCTGAGTGGTTGGCCACTGATGTCCTCCTCCTTTTCTTACTCCTTCTATTTATTCTCTCTGCCTGCCAGCTCTAACTATCCTTTCTCCTGCCTAGCTATTGGACATTCAACTCTTTATTAGACCAATCAGGCATTTTAGACGTCAAAGTAACACAGCTTCACAGAGTTTAGCAAACCCATCATAAAGAATGCAACTCATCTTTGCATCAATAAAGAAATTCTACAGCATAAACAAATGTTTCACATCTTAAAATAATACAACAGATAGTACCACAATATTATGGAGCCCATGGAGTGGAATGTGGTAGTCTGAATGAGATGCTCCCCATAGTCTTGGGCATTTGAATACTTAGTCTACAGTTGGTGGCTATTTGAGGAGGCTTAGGGGCTATGGACTTACTAGAGCAAGGGCTTTGAAAACTATTTTTAAGTCCCAACAAATATTATCAGAATTTCCAATAAAAGGAATTCAAGTATATTGTGAATGAAAGTAAACACCACTAAAGGTACATTGGAAAGCATAGTTGGTCTTTCTAGTAAAGCTGAATGTGCCTTTACTCTCTGATCCAGTAAGTCTACTACCAGATCAACATGGTCTATACAATATAGCAGAGATGTGTATACACCAGGCTCATATATACAAAAATCTCAGTGCCACTATTTGTATCATTAAAAAATGCACTAGCTGGGAATCTTCCCAGCAAGCAGAAGAAAGCCAGCTAGTGTCCCTGGGCCCAGGCTGGCCCGAGGACAGCAACCCCCACCCCAGATGCAGATTTCACACTGACTCAGCAAGCAGAAGAAAGTCAGCTGGGTCTGGGGTGATAGGAAGACAGCTAGGGGCCCATCTGGTGCCTAAGGGCCATGAGCATGTGGGCCCCCTCATTTTAAGTACATAATGGGCGGGGTATTGGGAGAATTAGAGGAAGAAAAGTAGATGTAGAGGATTAGGCAGATGTTAGAGACCAGCTTGCCACTTGGGTCCATGGTGACAGTGGTGAGGAGTAGGCTAAGGAGGGAGGTCTGCTGCTACCCGGAACCACGGTGATCTCTGTATCAGATACCAAGGACCATATGTGAGTTTCTGGTCCTATAGTAGCCAGGGTATCTGTATATACCCATGATTCCTGTTGCTGTTGAGTGCCATGCTGACTCCAGTGGGCTGGGCCACTTCCGGGGGCCAAGATCGGATTCATGAGCCATGTTGTCACTGGGGCCATACTGATCTGGGCAACTTTTGCAGCCACCTTGGCCATGGTAATATCCAGGGCTAAGCTGCTGCTGAGGACCATGACTGTGCCCATGGTCCTACCATAGTTGAGGTCTATATTAATATCCATGTCCCCATGATGCCACCAAAGTCTACATGAAGCCTGGGGTCTGGGTTGCATGCGTTCTGTGGTCTTGTTGGTGTCCAGGGGCCATGCTGTCATCAGAACCATCCTGATCTGAGTGCCCAGAGCCACCACTCAGAACAAGGATGTCAACCAGGCTGAGCTGCTGCCTGAGGCCATGTCTGGTCCGTGGCCCACCTGTAGCTGGAGTCTGCATTAAAAACTGAGGCACAGATTACCACTAGGGCCTTACAGAGTCCTGGGGTGTGGGCCAGAGCCTGTGGCTTGGATGGAGTCAGGGGGCCACACCACAGCAGGGGCCATACAGACATGAGTGGTCTATGATACCACCCAGGGCCAGGGTGTCATCTGGGCCCAGGCTGCCACCAAGGGCCACATCTGGGTCCATGGTCTTGTAGCAGCCAGGGTCCAGATTGGCTTATGTGGCTCCAGTTACTACCAGGCACCATGAAGAAGCCGGGAGTCAAACCAGCAACCTGAGTCGGGGTTGGTGACTGAGGACCAGGATGCATCTGTATCTGAGTGGCCTGTGCTGCTACTCAATGATATGGTGACAACTGGATCCAACTGCAGCCAGGGTCTGTGCTGATGCCAGATGTTCCTGCTACCATAGCAGGCCATGGAGACACACAATATCAAGGGCCAAGTTAGTGTCTCAGGGCCATACTGCCACCAGGGGCAGTGGTGACATCCAGCCCCAGCTGTTGCTAAGGACCATGTTGGGGTCCATGGTCCCACAGTGGTGTGGGGTTTGACCTGAAGTCTGAGTCCTGCACTGACACTAATGGTCACATAGAGGCCCAGGGGTGGGGCTGAAACCTGAGGTCTTGATGGTGTCTAGGGACCACAGGACTGCCAGAACCATTCCCACCTTAGTGGACATTCCCTCCACCCAGAGGCAGGGTGTCGTCCTGGCCTAAGCTGTGGCCAAGGGTCATGGTCCCGCTGCAGCTGAGGTCTGTGTTGATGTCTGTGGCTAGTGGCACCTCAGGAGGCCTTAGGAATCAGGTAAGATGAAATCAGAGGGAAGCAAGGGCCCCCACCTCTCATAACAGGTAAGGATGAACCCACCCTGAGGACATGCATGTAGGTGAAAGATTTCACCTACCACCACACCTGAGGAGGGTGGCCCCAGTGGCTCGATCTGACCTGACTGGCTAACACCCAGACCCACAACTGGGCCTTGGGTTGACCCATTCTAGCGCCTACCCCATCTAGGTCCTGTAGGAGGAGCTTGTGAAGGGACTGTTCCTGTGGAAGGATACCATAAGATCTCCAAGACACTGGATACCCTAGAAGAGCTCTGGTGAAGATCTAGTGTACCAAAAACCAGAAGCGTTGAACCAGACCAATGACTCATTGCAATGGACAGTTGCTAGCCGAGCTGATAGGACAAAGGGGTATTACTATATGACACAATGAAGCCTCCAATGCCACTAGGACAAATGAAAAGGTGATGGAGAGGCAGGAGAGAAGAAGCAGAGATTTTGCTGTTTCAGATGTGTTTTTTGTTGTTATTGTTGTTCTGTTTTGGTTTAATGGTTTTTTGTTGTTATTCTTGCTTTTGTTTGCTTGCTTGCCTACTTTGTTTTGTCTTCTTTTGTTGGTGGGGGTGGGGTGCAACAGGGATGAGGGGAGAATATGGGAAGAAGAAGCCAGGAGGACATGATGTAAAACCCCCAAAGATCCAATAAAGAAGTTAAAAAATGCAATGTATTCTAATTTGGCTAATGGAATTGATACATATCCCCAAGCAGTGGAAATGAAAATCAAATGATGGCTGCATTCACTGTCATGACCCAAGCAAGCACAGCTACCTTATGAGAGGTGGCATCAAGGACTGAGGGGTGCTCAGTGGAGCATCAGTGCTGGGTAAGGAGGAAGGAAGAGCAGAGGCAGATGGAGGGGAGGGATCAGAGGGAGCCTTTCAGGGATCTTAGTTTCCATAGAGCAATGAAGCCTCATAAGGAGGAAGTCAAAATTGGTAGAGCATAGATAGCTAGCACAAGTTTGCATGTGGGGTTTCATGTCTGCAAAGAAGTTCCTATGGGAGAAACAGGTTCCTATAGAAAACAAGAAGTCATTAAAAAAATACAGATTAAATATCAGCTTCAATTTAAGCTGAGTTCTGATCACAGAACTCTTAAGATTAAAAATATCTTGTCATCAGATTTTAGGTAGGAGAAACAGTAAGTATTCCTGATAGTACTCTTACTTGCCTTTTCTTTTTCTTAACTAAAGGTACCTATTAAATAACTCAGAACCCAAATCAATCATCTTTTTGTAACTTAACTATTGGATAAAAAAGACTCCCCAAGGAAGGCACAAAAGGATGAATCCTTCCCAAGATCCAGAATCACTCTCAAAGAAAGAAGAGATAAACCAGCCCCACATTCTGTCTAGTAGAGGTAGTAACCAAACATCAGGGGGGAAAGGCCTGCTTCTGTTGGTTTTCAATGCCATGATACCTCAATGGGGGAGGGAAGTTTGGGGATAACATGTTCTAAACTCCATTTAAACGGTAAACCAGTTCACTAGGCAAAGATAATGGAACAATTAGTAAATTACAAAGTAAGGTTGAAGAAATGTTCTAAAGTGCAGGATGATGCACCAAATAGATAGAGGACACAAAACAGAAGTCAACAGATACAGAGAATGACAGCAGAGATTAATAGTAATAGAATCCCTAGAAGAAAATAGGGAAATGAAGATGCAATGATGTAATAGCTGAACTGATGATGATTCAAAATTTATTAAAACTTAAAAAAATCACAAATTCTAAAATTATAAAGGTCCTTAGGGAATACCTTGAGAATGATGAAATAAACACTATTTAAAAACAAACAAACAAGCCAGGTGTGGTGACACACACCTTTAGTCCCAGCACTCAGGAGGCAGAAGCAGGTGGATCTCCTTGAGTTCCTAGACCAGCCTGTCTACAAAGTTTGTTCCAGGACAGCCAGGACTGTTACACAGAGAGAAACCCTGTCTTGAAAAACCAAAACAAACAAACAAAAACCAGAAAAACCACTTTTCAGTTGTGTGTGGAACCCACACCTGCAATTCTAATTTTTGGGAGGATGAGGCAGGAGTACTGTAAGTAAAGGCCAGCCTGAACTACATAGTGCGTTCAAGGCCTGGGTTATATTGAAAACAAAGCAAACTAACAAATCTTCTAATACATTATCTATAAAATAAAGAAAGTAAAACTGTCAGCGTTTTCAATAACAGAAAAAGAAACGACCAAACTGTGGAGAGATAAACACTTATGGACTTACAATTATCACTACACAAGGAGGGAAAGCTATTTCCAGAATAAAAAGAGAATCCCACAGCTGCCATTGAAAGCAGTAAGATGGATAGACACTAACAGGAAGAAAAGTCAAATCTAAGAGTAACAGTGAACAAAGCCAGAATTATGCTAAGGTAGTGAATATGAATATTTACTGATTATATTAATTATAATACAAACTATAATATGATACAATTAGAAAATGTAAGAACCATGGTAAGAATTTGTGCTTGACACTTCTCTGATAATCCAGTTCAGTGTGTGAGAAAGAGCTCAGACTCTGAAACCAGACTGTGTGGGTTTGAATATGAATCACAGGTGTCTTTCAAACTACAATTAAAGTCAATAATCTGATCAAAGAACAATAATGACATCTAAGAAATATGAGTCATATTTTTGCTATTCTAATCAACTGTCAATTTTAATACATTAATAAGAGAAGAATAATGCAGGGCCCAGGGAAAGACAGCTGTGATTTTCAGATGAGTTGAACATTTGTTAAAAATCTTTTAAAAGGGGGTGAAAATGATCAAAACACATTGTAAGACATTCTCAGAGAATTAATAAAATATTATATTAAAATGTCTTAAAAGACATTAAGAAATTTAATCTTTCTATTGTTCAAGAAGTTTTTCACAGCTGCCAACTTTAGATATTCAAAAAGAATACAACAACCGAGTCTTTGCAGAATTATTTCTCTGTCTTGAGATCTTCTTTTCCAAAAAGGCTACATAACAAAACAAGAAAATCATCTGGACATGACCATTACCTCCTCTGGTCAGGATGAGGTATGAAGCATGGGGTTGATGAGGTTGTTGACAATTTCTTTTAGTCTCATACGACAGAAGTACCAACAGGGCATGACCAAGTTTTGCCTGATTTGTTTGGTTCATGACTGGAAGTTATTACAACTTAATGTTTTTATTTCTGCATTATTTAAATGTTTAAGACATAGGTCTTAATTTTCTATTCAATAAATATAATGCTTGCAATTTCCAATGAATTGCTTTTTCTAAAATCATCTGCTGCCTATCACTTTATAAGCCCGACAAGTAACTGGATCTCTAAAGGATGGTGACCAAACTCAATCTTGTACTTTCTGTATAACTAGCTTAATTTCAAACACTTTGGGCATTCCTCTGGATTGAAAGATTCTACTAAATAGATTTCCCTGTTAAACAGTACCATCCATATCAGTATCTATACTTGTCATTTTTATTTTATTGTTTTTAGCCACCAGTTATAGAGCTTTGATTATTTTACCCTATTTACACACTAAGTATTTGTCTCTTTGACTGTTTTTGCAAAGTCTTCAGGTCAGACCAAGTATTATAGTATATGTTTATTTAGCCAGCTGACAACAAGGGTTGCCTTATGCTTGGCTCTGGTATCATCGTGTTTAGGCTCAAGACCCTCGTACAGCTGGCTTGCAGCTCATTCTAAGACAAGAACAAGTCTTTACAATGTGCCACGAGTCCTTTTCCCTACATCTTCCATGATTTTTCTGATCTCTCTTGGTCTACTGTTTCTGCAGCTGGCCAGGAGTGGCATCTCTATGTTCTCTCTCTCTCTCTCTCTCTCTCTCTCTCTCTCCCTCCCTCCCTCCCTCCCTCCCTCCCTCCTCCTCCCTCCCTCCCTCCCTCCCCTTCCTTCTCCTCCACCTCCTTCCCCAGATGTCTATAGTTAGTTGCTTCCTTCCTCTTACTTTACTCAATTGGCCTGCCGACTTCATTGACACTTATATTGGATATATTATTAGTGTCCATTTTTCACAGTGGCCAGAACTCATCTCCCATCCATCCCCTAGACTTTAAACTTGACTGTGAAACTTACTTTGGTTACTGGAAAGTTAATACAAATGACACAATCAGAGCCTTAAAATGTATTGCACTGCTAAGACCAGTCTTTCATCCTAACTTTTTATCATAGCATGATTTGGTACTCCACTGACAATAAAGAAAGCGGTGGGGGATTTAAATGGCAACAGAAGCAACAGCAGCCTGGTATAACAGCACATGCTTGCAGTTCCAGCAACTTGGGAGAGTAAGGCAGGAGGAACACTTGAGCTGTTAGTTGGAGACTAACCTGAATAATATAGTCCAGAGGAAAAAGAAACAAAGGAAATAGGGAAAGGGAAGAGAGGAGATGCATTGTAAACCACACAACCTGGAGCTAAGTCTAACCTGGATTATAAAAACCTCAGTATACCCACCGAATATTAATAAACCACTGGGTTTTAAGTATCTGGTTATATACCTTTTGTGAATATAGCAGAAGAAATTGAAAACCTAACATGTAGAGAGTCTGCAACCTTCTGCATTTGTTTTCCTTCCTAGCACATAAAACCCCACCCCACCCCACCCCCCTGACAGAGTTTCTCTGTAGGTTTGGAGACTGTCCTGGAACTCTCTTTGAAGATCAGGCTGGCCTTGAACTCACAGAGATCCGCCTGCCTCTGCCTCCAAATGCTGGGATTAAAGGTGTGCACCACCAACGCCAGGCTATATTTTAGATCTTTATTGCCTGGTTCCTCCACCCACACATGCACACACAAAGTAAAGGCTCCACACCTATAGCAACTTCCTTCTGCACTATTGTCCTGCCTGCAATGTAAATGCCATGGCCAAATGCTCAATTAACATCTGTTGAATTAAAAAATAAACAGGATAGCCCAGTGGTGGTGGCTCATGCTTTTAATCCCAGCACTCAGGAGGCAGAGGCAGGCAGATCTCTGTGAGTTTGAGACCAGCCTGGTATACAAGAGCTAGTTCCAGGATAGCTTCCAAAGCCACAGAGAAACCCTGTCTCGAAATACCAAAAATAAATAAATAAAATTAAAAATAAACAGGATAGCCAGAGTTCAACGCTGGTGGAAATTAGAATTTTAGCAGGGAATACCACAAAACTAACATACATACAAAAATTATTTCTAGATAGCCATGTGTGTTTTGAGTAGAAAGAGTTGTATTGGTGACATAGAGATGAAAAAAAAAAAAAAGTTTCCAGGAAGGAACTTATATAAACTGAGTGCTGCATACAGTCTTAAGTACATCTGGGACATTACAACTCTAGATATAAAGAGAACTGAACATTCAAGGATGGTAATTCAAACAACCTTTCTGTTCAAGGAGTAGACATAGCAAAAAGTGAAGCAGAGGGAGGTAGAAACCAACTGTCAGTATGGCACCTGGGTTTTAATCTAATTCCAGGTGGAAGCTTCTAGAACGTCAGGTGCAGAAATGGTTAGTTAAGGTCCCTATTGTTACACGGACTGTAGAGAGCAAGAAGGGGTATCTTTAGTTTAGGATTTACTATTGCTGTGAAGAGCAATGACCACAACAAACCTTACAAAGAAAACATTTAATTTCGGTGGTGGCTTACATTTTCAGAGGTTCAGTTCATTATCATCATGATGCATGGCTTTGGTATGTAGGCAGACATGGTGCTGGCTACATCATGACCAGGAGGCAGCAGGAAATCAACTGACGGTCACATTGAGGAAAACTTGGGCAAAAGAGACCTCACAGTCCAGTTCCCAGTGACACACTTCCTCCAACAAGGCCACCCCTCCCAATAGTGCCACTCCCTTTGGGGGGCCATTTCTTTCCAAACCACCACAAGGAACAAAGGCAGATGAGAGAAAGCGCTGCTCCAAGAACACAGTTATGACGACATCAGAACCTGGCTGGGTTAAAGGTAGTGGTGGAGACATGAAGTAACATAATGCCTTTTGAAATCAGAGCCCATAGGATTTCTTGATTGAGCAGACAGCCCTGTTATACCGGGTGTGCAGGGACATCTAGAAGCTGAAGAGATGGGACTGAAGGTTGGCCATTTACTTTCCGCCTGTACAACCTACAAAATAATAGTTTCATTAACCACGTAGAAAATGAGCAGTTATGGGGGAAGAGACATCATGAACTCTATTTTGTACACCTATTGATCTCCTTCTCTACACAGAATCCAGCACTACACAGAAGTCACAGGAGTCTATTCTGCAGAACACTTAAGTCTGACTCAGTGGCTAAATCAATCAATAGTTTCACTGCTATCTGGATTCTACTAGACTCAACTCAGACCACAACACAAACAAAACAGGTTGCTATCCTGCCTCCATATTAAAAGTACCCTGTTTTCTTGGTCCACTGAGACCAGACAAAAATACCATCTGCTTGAACAGAAAAGGGCAAAGTATACATTATTTGACTTAGTTTCTACATATACTTTTTTTAAAAACCTGGAAGGATAAAAAAGAACTAATGCTTCCGATTACTTCCTGTTGGGGGAAGGGTGAGCACTGAAGGACAATTAGTGGTAAGTCTCATCATTTACCCATTTACCCATCAGTTACCCATGAACAAACCCATAGAGCTTGTTCAAACAATGGGTAAGTTTCACTGATTTCTTGTTTTGTATAAGTCATAGAAAGATGCTACAAAAAGTATAAAGAAGAAGATCAAAAGAGATTCCAGGTTCTTGCTCATGCCAAAGCTAAAATCTTTATGCCACCGTGTGTGTGTGTGTGTGTGTGTGTGTGTGTGTGTGTGTGTGTGTGTGTCTGTGTGTGTCTGTGTGTCTGTGTGTGTCTGTGTGTCTGTGTGTGTCTGTGTGTGTCTGTGTGTGTGTGTCTGTGTGTGTGTGTGTCTGTGTGTGTGTGTCTGTGTCTGTGTCAGTGTGTGTGTGTGTGTCTGTCTGTCTGTATGTGTCTGTCTGTCTGTATCTCTCTGCCTCTGTCTGTCACTATAATTTCAAGAGTTACAGAATACATTTTTACAAAGCCTTCAATACTACTTTAACTGAAAGTATTTTAAGATGATGGTCAAGAATCAAGCTTACAGTAAAAATTGTTCTTACACTTGTGTCTGATTTATAAATTTTAATTTCATCTTTAGGGTGTCATCTTTCTAAGACAGTCATAAAAAGCAGAAAACATTTGTGATTTAAAAAAGAAATACTCTTTCAAGCTGGGTGTAGTAGGTGAACCTGTAATTGTGGCACTAGGAGGTAGAAACGAAAGGAACAGGGCACAGGCCAAGCCAGGAATGAGATGTCTTTCACAGTAACATATTTTGGTACTTCTATTTTCAAAACTACAGATATAAAGAAAATATTTTTACATAACTGGGCTGTGGTTTTAAAAAAATAGTATAATGATAATGGCAATTCACCTGGCTAAATATTTTCTTAAGGATAGTGACTTGGTTTTCTAAACTAGCACACAGCGTAGTATTTGAGAAAAAAACAAACAAAAAAAAAAAAACTTAATACAGACATTTTGTCAAATACTTAGATAAGAAAAAGTTAACCATTTTAAGTATATCAGTAATTATAATCACAATCAGTTTTGCTTAAGAATTTTGTCTTCAGTCATATACCAATGGTGAGTCGGGCTCCAATGGATAGTTCCCAAATCCATGATGACACAAAATTCTCAAAGAACAAGTTCAAAAAAGAAAAAAAAAATTGCTATAGAACTAACTTACATGAAAATCATGGACAAATGTTAAAATTCCTATCTTATTCCAGTGCTTCAAGTAGCCATGTCAGATGGCTGCCAGTAGACACATTTCTGTAGAAGACGTTGATGACATAACTACATTTACACACATTTACCAGTATACATATTTCTTAAATAATATGGTAATAAAATAGGCAATCAAATCTAGGCAGGGCTGAAATCCATGGACTCAATCAGATTTATGGATTAGAAAAAAATATCATCACCCAAATGTTATGGCTATTCATTTGTTGCTGCTGTTGTTGTTTAAGGCTACCTTGAATGGAAAAAAAAAAAAATTAGATTCAAATAGGATTTTGAATTTTTAAAAAATCCCAGAAAGTAGTAAAAAGTTTATTAGCTAAGAAATGAGTGTTCCAAAAACACTTTGGGGGAATATTTTTGTCTTTTTGTTTGTTTTCCTTAGGCTTTATGGTGAGGCAGTTTTCCCTAGACTATTCACTCATTTCAAGGAAAGCAGTAAACAATGCTTGAGAGATCACTAGATTGCCACTTTAGTAAAGCTATTTATTTGAGAATTAAGGTATTAGCTTGAATTTTGTAAATAGTCATCAGAAAAAAATCATGTTTGTGATTATTACATCCACATTGGACAAGCCTGCAAACCGTTTTATAATTGACAAAGCAATTCATATATACTATATTACTGGGGCATTCTGCACCACATATTATACATAGGTGACAAATTTCATTTTTCTAAAATGGTTATATAACATCAAACCTGGTAGTCAAAAGGAATATTCAACATCGCTGAAAAAAAAAAAAACAAAGAATCCAGCGCCCACCCCATCATCCTTCTACCCTTCCACAACAGCTCCAGCATGCAATATCTGATGCAAAAATCCAAAATGACTATCAGATTCTATATCTGCTTCAGCATCTTGGTGCAAACCTAAATAATTGCCAATATCATTCAGAGAAGGCACTTTGAATCTAATTTCAGTCACATGCCTGAGAACATAAACAGAGAAGCCACACATCCCTAGCTATTAGTTCCAAACTCTCGGTAGTGCTTAAGGCATTCCTGGGCAGTAAGTGAACAGGCACAGAAAGGCACATTGACTATCTCAGGATACTCAGGAACTATAAGGGAAGAACTACTGAAAACACTAACTGTCCCCTAAGCTCACGACTTGCCATCTCAGTCACTTTAGCACTAAACAGAACACATCACACCATTGATCAGCCTTGCTTACTGGATGTCACAAGCTTCTTAAGTGGGGCTACGAAAAGTTTTTGCATGGAGATGGTATTCAAATTGAAATATACACCAAAGAAGTTCCTGAATCTAAAAATAATAGAAATCAGAAAGGTAATCATGAAACTCATTTTGTTTTTCACTCTGATAACGTACAATCTTCTAAAATGTCTGCATGTGAAATGAGACCACTTATTTAAACCAATGGTGATAATGACTCTTTTAAAAATGTAAAGAGTATACATATGAATGAGACAGGCACTATATGGAGAAGAAATGGAAAGAGTAAAAGTTTTAGAAAACATATGCATGTACAAACGTGCTTAGAAGACACTGGCTGTGAAATAAATATCCTGCTGAAAATTTCAGTGCTTTGGTGGCTAAAGCAGTAAGAGAAAAACAACATCTCTTTGCACTTAGAAACCTGTTTCTAATCAACTGAGCTACTCCTATGGGGGCAAATAAAAATGATTAGCTTATTAAAAGCATAGCTTTGCTATTTAATAAGCAAAAATGATTGAAAATTCTGCTCCAGATCCTGATAATTTTAGTGTTTCTAGTTAAGCTTGCAAAATTGCATTCATTATTAGTGTCTAGATTCATTAACAATTCAATTTATAGATATTAATGCTTATAATGCATGCTTCGCTTGCCAAAACTTGAAGAGAAATTGTTTCAATTAGCTTTCATGGATCATGAATCCTACCGGCTGGGTATTTTTAGACAAAAGATACAAACACATCCCCAAGCAATGCTAATGCACAGCTGGGACTTGTGTGTAAGGTCACTTGAGCTAACAGTTTAAAAGGAAAAACAGTAAATGAGTTTTACCCAGATGAACAAGACAGGGACAGTCTTCTGCTTCCAACCAAATATTTGAAAGGCATATAAGCACTTAAGGAAAATGACAACAGAATTATTTGCTTTAGGGATCTCTAAAGACAAAACTATTAGACAGAAATTGGCAAGCTAAACTCAGTGAGAGATTCTCAGCATAAAAGACAATGGGAAATCTCAGTGAGAGACCTTAATTTCTTTCTTTGTAGAAAAGAAAGGCTATTTCTTGTAAGTCAAGCTTAACCGGAATACAAATCCTGTCACTTGCACAAGGGCCATGACCCCATGGTAAGAGATAAAGAAGAGACTGATGTCCCAAGTGATGCAGACAGCAATCCAGATTTACAGGTAATTATCAATTCTCCATTTCATGTGGGGCTATACACTACTAATTTGAAGTTACTACTAACTGTCAGTAACAAAAGATATACTCTTAGGTAGAAAAAGACATTCTTTGAGGGTGTCCATCTCTTCCACATATATTTCTCTCACCTATTTGTATGAATACCAGGAACACCATCTGATCTTTATACTACACACAGTGGATTATAGTACTGTATTCTAGCTCTAGTTCTACAAGCTATTGTTGATAACTTGGTATGTACTACAATAGGAAGAAAAATGAAGTGACTTCTTATATTAGAAGAGAGATAATTCATTTGTCTATACTGAAATGCTGACTAATCTCATAGGCTGAATAATGAATTGAGTAATTTTTTCATATTTATGTATTTATGCATTTATTTATTTGTTTGTTTGTTTATTATTAGACAGTCTCACTATGTAGCTTAGACAAGTCTTAAACTTGTGACCCTTCTCCCTCCCCCTCAACCTCTTAGTTTGGGGATTATAAGCAAGCACCACCACACCCAAGTGAACCATGGTTCCTGAATGTCTCAGGGATCCTACAAAGCTGAGGAAACTCTAAAGCCAGCAGAATGAAATCAAACAAGGTCTGAAAGGCCAATGAAGCACAATTCTGAGGGCATGCCATAAAAGTCGGGTAGGAAGGAAGCAAGGAAGGCATACAAACTCACTGGGGTATTCAGGGTGAGGAAGTATGAAAACGTGGAAAGTGTCTCTTCTGAAACTACACCTACTTCTCTACCAAAGTGTTATGTTACTCTAGAAGTCAAATACATATACACCCAGGAAAACATTTAGTATTATATTCTTTAGCCCTAACAGTAGTATGACTTTACCAAAAGATAATTGTGAATTTATGGTAAATCATAACAATGGCTATAAAACACAGAACTAAAACGTATCAGAATTGCAATCTAAGGCTGGAACGAGGGGTATAGCTTGGAGATAGAGCACTTGGCTAGCATGTGCAAGGCCCTGGGTTCCAGCATTAGCACTAAAAACAAAACTAGATTTGTGAGATACACACACACAATGAAGTCTAACTACTTCTATATGGTAATTTAAAACTATTATACATAGAATGAACAAAAACAAGCTAAAAGAAAAATGGAAAAGCAAGTCAAGCAAGTCTAGGAAGAAAAGTGAAGAATTCTTTTTTTTTTTTTTTTTTTTTTTTTTTTTTTGCTCTGAGGATTTTGATTTTATTCCATTTTTTTATTAGTTCAAATTAGGAACAAGCTTGTTTCACATGTCAATCCCTTTCTCCCTCTCCCTCCCCTCACTCTCACCCCTCCTACCCCACACTGACCTACCCCCCACCCCATCTACCCTCCACTCCCCAGGAAGGGTAGGGCCCTCAACAGGGGCTCCGAAAAGTCCACCACATCATCCTGGGCTGGGCCTAGGCCCTTCCCCATGTGTCCAGGGCAAGAGTGTATCCCTTCACATGGGATGGGCTCTTAAAGTATCTTCTTACACCAGGGAAAAATACTAATCCACTACCCATGGCCTCCTAGAGTGCAGAGACCTCCTTATTGACATCCATGCTCAGGGGTCTGGATCAGTCCTGGCCTCCCAGACAGCATCTGGGGTCGATGTGTTCCCCCCTGTTCAGGCCAACTGTTTCTGTGGGTTTCTCCAACCTGGTACTGACCCCTTCAATCTTCATTCCTCCCTCTCTGCAACTAAGTTCCAGAGTTCTGTTCAGTATGTATCTTTGGATGTCTGCCTCTGTGGTTCTAAAGACTGTCAGAAAAACACAACTACACTAATAGCAGTAGGTAAAGGGACTAGCTGAAAAACTAATGATGTAACTTGCTCATTTATTCAGCCAATATGCTTGCATAGGTACACATATACATACATATATAAGGTATATTAATGCATTTTTCACACTGTTAAATTCATGATAAATAAACTATTCTTTTAAAACCTAAAGTTTATACTTAATCTAAACAGTTACCTGGTAAATTCATGCTTACACACACACACACACACACACACACAGGGGAGGAGAGGACTTTGGTCACTGATGAAATCATTAGCAATGTCACATTACTATTCAGGACTATAATTCATTCTTTAGTATTAAGAGTCCATAGGGGCCTGGTTTGCTTTGCCACACTGAAAATAGGAAACAGCAGGGATCCCTGGTACATGAAGCTCACTGCCCTATTCTTTCATAAGCTTCCAAGTGCTCTAGTTATTCTTTTGTTTCTGTGGCTAATCTATTATTTTAGGTACTTCTCCCTCTCCACAGTAGATGCAAAGGGCACTGAACAGGAATAGTAGCAGTTTTTTCAAGGGGTGATGAGGTAGTTGGTTAAAGCCTTTTCCTGTTTGGCAGGAATTATAGGCTATATCCCCACAATGAAAATGTAACCCAAAGAGCTTTCAGTGATGAAAAACCCTATTCCACAGAACTTAAACTCCCCACAAAGTCCATCCAGTTTATATTATAAGACAATAAAATATGCTTGGAAGGTGATAACAAGTTTGAATAAATATAGCAGAGTATACATATGATCAGAAATACTGACTGGTATACAATAACAGTAGAGAGCTGTTTGTATGGGTAGCTCTCTAATTGAACTTAAGCCTGGCTCAACAAGAGGGAAACCACAACTGGTACCAGAAACCTAGCTAACTACTCAGTGCTAGTGAAGTCATGGTTATTAGAGGAGAATTTATAGCCACTAATTTACTAAACCAGCATAATCCCTAATAACAATCTACAAACATTTATCCTTGGACCCACAGACAAGTATTCAGCATTCATCAAGGAAACTTCTCTTTGCAACAGATGGAGACCATAACAGAAAACCAAAACCACTCAAAATGGAGTTGTAGAGTAGTGCCAATGGATATATCTATAAGACTCTCTGAAATCTAAGGTTTGGGGAACATTTTGGAAGAGGAGAAGGAAAGATCATAAGAGCTGAAGCAAATCAGGAGTTGGCTGTGAGACTGCATCCCTTAATAATGTTGGAAGCTATACCCATAAAGCCTCATCAACATGACTACCCAAACATGAGCTGAATAAGGGTGACACCAATGAAAATACCAAACTGGATGGAGAAAAACCTATGAAGCCTCCACACTACAAAAGAACTACAGGCAACTGAGGAAAGCTGGGAACAGGAGCATACCAACCAGTTGTCCACTACCAAACTGTCAGCCCTGAAAACACACATACAGGCAGCACTATAAAGAATGAGCAAGTTATATCTAGGAATACACGTGTATTCCTCTTTTTTCACTAGTTAGTGCATGCAATAACAACTAGTGAAAAAGAGGCCATGAATGTGAGGGTTAATAGGAAGGGGTATATGGGAGGGATTGGAAAGAGGAAAGGGAATCAAGAAATGTTGCAATTAAATTATAATGTCAAAAAAATAAATAAAGACTGAAGTTGGAGAGATGGCTCAATTGGTGAAGTGCTTGCTGCATAAGCATGAGGACCTGAGTTTGATCCTCTG
The DNA here is from genome assembly GCF_003668045.3 of Cricetulus griseus. Classification (NCBI taxonomy): domain Eukaryota; kingdom Metazoa; phylum Chordata; class Mammalia; order Rodentia; family Cricetidae; genus Cricetulus; species Cricetulus griseus. The sequence continues at coordinate 185,465,584 of NC_048596.1, read as the reverse complement.
CATTCAACATCCATGAAAACAACAAAAGGAAAAGAAACAAAAAAAAACCCAATGTCTGAGGATTATGGTGTGTGCTTGGAATCCCAGTGCTATGGAGACAGATAGGCAGATCCCTAGAATTTCCTTGACAGCCAGCTTAGTCTAATCAGCAAGCCCTTGTCTCAGAGAAAGACCCAACCTCAAAAATTAAAGAAGCAAGTCTTACATAAGACCAGCCAAGGTTGACCTGTGTGCGTGCAAACACAAGAGCATGTGCACCTCCTCTGAACAAAGAAAGATTTAGAGCATGGCATGAAAGGATAACTACAAATTAGGCAAAGGAAACAAAGGGAGACATAGCAAGGCTTTAATGGGGCCCATGATAAAGCATTAATTTAAAGTTTGTATTTTTAAATTCCTTTAAATCTGCTCTGTTATATGATTTTTAGTCACAAGAATGGAATATGAGTTTTATCTCTAGCCCTAAGTGAAGATGTGACATTCTAAAGTGACCCGGTGATAACAAAATTACTATTCAGCAGGAGGCCTTCTGGTAAAGAACAAAGATCTATCACTAGGATCCTTTCTCTTTAAGAGTTAGTGCAAATGCCTATAAAGCACCTGGACTGGAAAACCCTCAAGAAAGCTGTCTCCTAGAAATTGTAATCGAATAAAGCCTATTGTTCTCTGGGGCCATAGTCCACTTCTACCCCAAGAAAGCATTTTCCTCCACAACAATGCCTACGACTACTGTCCAATCTTACTCCATGACAGTGTTTCCTTTACAATGGTACTTCTAGCCTTTGCCTATTCTTTTGAGACAGGGGTTTTTTTTGTTGGTGTTTTTTGTGTTTTTGTTTTGTTTTGTTTTGTTTTTGTTTGGGGTGTGTGTGTGTGTGTGTGTGTGTGTGTGTGTGTGTGTGTGTGTGTGTGGAGCCTGTCCTGGCACTTGCTCTATAGACCAAGCTAGCCTCGAACTCACATAGATCCTCCTGCCCCTGCCTCCCAGGTGCTGGGAATAAAGATGTACACCACCACCACCCAGCCAATTGCCTATTCTTAACCCATCAGGGAGGCCAGCTTTACTCTGTAATAAACCCCACCACCTATGATATGCTATATGTCTCAACAAAATCCTTTCAGTTGAGATCACAAGTACTGGGGCACCAAGGAGAGATCAGAGGAAGACACTGGTGACAAGAGTAGGTGCTTGAGAATATGGGAACTCTGGATATTATCTTTCCAAATTTTCTGTAAGGCTGAAGTTTATGTCAAGATAAAGTTCATTTTTAAAAAAGATTAATGAAAACAAACTGATATTTATACCTAGTTAATGCAATCTAACTCTCAAAATTGCCTAAATACTCAGTCATCAATAGCAAACTAGTGAAGGGACTGACCAGCCAGCCAATGGTAGAAACACGTTGGCCTTGTCTACTTGTTGGTTAGTGCCTAAAATCTGTAATGACTTTAAATCACTTCATTTGTCTCACAGGGTACAATCAAATGACTGTAAAGCTGCTACTGCTCCTTTTCTTTTTTTCAAAGCTAATTTGAGTTCTAGGATGTTCTGATGCCCCTAAGTATCGTATTCATGAATAGGATAATAGCATGGCAGTCTGGGTAAGATATAAAAATATTCATTACCTGGAAATGAAAAAGAAAAAAACTGTTTACACAAACCAAGCTTCCAATTAATGTAGGAATAAATACAACAGTCCACATGTTCCCTAGGACCATTTTTCAGCATCTCACTTATTCTTCCAACCAGCAATGAAACTTGGCAAAAAAAAAAAAAAAAAAAAAAAATCATGTTTTCCTCTCCTTCAAAAGCAATGTTTCTTGTTTTTAAAATTAGAAATTTTGAACAGAAGATTTACTAGTATCAGTATAATTGTCTCTCTCTTTTAAAAATACTAAAAAACATTCTTGACTAAGTAGCAAAACAAATCACATAAATGGAATGATTTCCGCCAAGATTTCTATTGGAAACACATCACCAACATGTTAAAAAAACAAAATGAAACACCTAGAATTATCTTAAATGATCTAAAAAATTTTGAATGCAAAACATTAATATATTCAAAATATTCTGTATTTTACCTATGCTTAATTCAACACAATCACCATCAAAATCCCAACAGAGTTTTTCACAGACATTGAAAGAACAATACTCAACTTTATATGGAAAAATAAAAAACCCAGGATAGCCAAAACAACTCTGTACAATAAAAGATCTTCTGGAGGCATCACCATCCCTGACTTCAAGCTCTACTATAGAGCCATAGTTCTGAAAACAGCTTGGTATTGGCACAAAAATAGACAGATAGACCAATGGAATCGAATTGAAGACCCAGATATTAACCCACGCACCTACGAACACCTTATTTTTGACAAAGGTGCTAAATCTATACAATGGAAAAAAGATAGCATCTTCAACAAATGGTGCTGGCACAATTGGATTCGGACATGCAGAAGATTGCAGATAGATCCATACCTGTCACCATGCACGAAACTTAAGTGCAAATGGATCAAAGATCTCTCCATAAATCCAGCCACACTGAATCTTCTAGAAGAGAAAGTGGGAATTACCCTTGAACAAATTGGCACAGGAGACCGATTCCTGAACATCACGCCAGTATCACAGACACTGAGGTTGCAATTAATAAATGGGACCTCCTGAAACTGGGAAGCTTCTGTAAGGCAAAGGACACGGTCAGTAAGACAAAACAACCACCCACAGAATGGGAAAATATCTCCACCAAATATCTGACAGAGGGCTGATTTCCAGAATATACAAGGAGCTCAAGAAGCTAGCCACCAAAATACCAAACCAAATGAAATTAAAAAGTGGGGTGCAGAACTAAACAGAGAATTTTCAACAGAGGAATCTGAAATGGCTAAAAGACACTTAAGAAAGTGCTCAAAATCCTTGGCCATCAGAGAAATGCAACTCAAAACAACTCTGAGATACCACCTCACACCTGTCAGAATGGCTAAAATCAAAAATACCAATGACAACCTATGCTGGAGAGGATGTGGAGAAGAAGGAACACTGGTGGGAATGTGAACTTGTAAGACCACTCTGGAAATCAGTATGACGGTTGCTCAGAAAAATGGGAATCAATATACCTCAAGATCCAGCCATTCCTCTCTTAGGTATATATCCAAATAGTGCATGTTCATACAACAAGGACATATGTTCAAGTATGTTCATAGCAGCATTGTTTGTAATAGCCAGAACCTGGAAGCAACCTAGATGCTCCTCAACTGAAGAATGGATAGAGAAAATGTGGTACATTTATACAATGGAGTACTACTCAGCAGAAAAAAGCAATGGAATCTTGAAATTCACAGGCAAATGGATGGAACTAGAAGAAACCATCCTGAGTGAGGTAACCCAGTCACAAAAAGACAAACATGGTACTCACTCATATATGAATTTTAGACATAGAGCAAAGGTTTACCAGCCTATAATCCTCTTCACCAAAGAAACTAGGAAACATGAAGGACTCTAAGGGATAAATAGACCCCAGGAATGGGAAGTGGCATGAACTCCTGAGCTAATTGGGAGCATGAGGGTAGGGGAGAGGGTGCTGCCACAATAAGAGCACAAGAAGAGGAGTAGAGGAGAGGAAATGGAGGAGCAGAGATATTGAGTAGGGGGAAGAATTGAGGAAAGAGGGCAGGATGAGAGATACCATATTAGAGGGAGCCACTATAGGTCTGAGAAGAGATCTGGAACCAGGGAGATCTCCAGAGACCTACAAGGATGACACGATCTGACAATCCAGGCAATGGAAGAAAGGATAACCTAAAAGCCCTTCCCCTAAAATGAGATTGATGACTATTCTTTATGCCATCCTAGAGCCCTCATCTAGTGTCTGATGGAAGCAGAGACAGACATCCACAGAAATACACTGAGCTGAAATCTGGAATTTAGTTGAAGAAAGGGAGGAATGAAGATCGAAGGAGTCTGTACCAGGTTGGAGAAACCCACAGAAACAGTTGGCCTGAACAAGGGAGAGCACATTGACCCCAGATGCTATCTGAGATGCTACCTGGGAGGTCAGTACAGGACTGATCCAGCCCCCTGAACATGGATGCCAATAAGGAGGCCTCTGCACTCCAGGGAGCCTGTGGAAGTGGATTAGCACTTTTCCCTGGTGTAAGAAGGGACTTTGAGAGCCCAACCCATGTGAAGGGATACACTCTGGCCCTGGACACATGGGGAAGGGCCCAGGCCCAGCACAGGAAAATTTAGGTGGACTTTGCAGAGCCTCTGTTGAGTGCCCTACTCTGCCTGGGGAGTGGTGGGTGGATGGGGTGGGGGAGGAGAGATGGGGGTGAGGGGAGGGAGAGGGAGAAGGGACTTACATGTGAAACAAGCCTGGTCCCTAACTTGAATTAATAAAAAGAATCTATAAAATAAGTAAATCAAGTATTACTTAGTAAATAAATAAAAAAATTGCCTAAAAAAAGAAGCATGAAAGAGATATGCTGAGATTTCCTAAGTCTGTCAGTTGCCTCATTATAAACAGAAGCATTCTTACTGGTGTCCACACTCATCTCCTCTCCCACCCAGGCCTCTGTCTCACCTCAATACTTAACAGTGGAAGTGAAGCCGGTATCAGAAGCTGCCCACCAGTGTCATCCAGGGATCAGGCTGTATGAACCCACATGTACAACAGCTGCTGGTTTGGCTCTTTCCAATGATTCTCAGACTTAGTGGACTCGGAACCCCCTGTGTTTTTAAGAGGTATTGAGGATTTCAGATAGTTTATGTGGCTACAGCATTAAGAGTTACAATAATGGAAATTAAGCAGATAAAAGATGTCAACTTTAATCATTTAAAAAATAAAAAAAATCAGTGCATATTCATAACATACTTTTATGGAAGAATTCTTTTTCCTACTTCAAAATATATCCATTGTGCTTCCATTAGAATAAAAATTTGATTTTATAAATATATATAATTTATGCATACTTAAATATATATTTATAAGAAAAGTGATGCTTCAAGAAGTGCTATGTTTATTCTCAATGGAGAGTAATGAATAAGTTAAGGATATGCTAGACATTAGTTGGAGAAACAGGGCCTGGGACAAGTTTCTCACATCTGAATACTGCATTATACGGGGTTTGTCTTTATAGAATTTTATATGCAGAAGCACAAATGGTATGACTTTTATTAGAATAAGCAGAGTGGGGAAAATGTCCTCCTTCTAAGATACACTGATGTTCACTAGAACTCCAAGTCACCCAAGGCCTTCCATTCAGTGCCTTTGAGTCAAGTGGCATAACCCTTTGCAGGGTATACTTGGCATAGTATCTATTAATTTAAAAGTGAACCTCGGTTCCCTTTAAATTAGTGAAATTTAAGATAACTCACTATAATACAGATCCTGGAGACAAAGTATGCCACATGCAGGTCAAGGCCTTGATCTCTGTCAAAGTCAGGAAAGCAAGTATCTTAGGTATAGTCTTCTGCAGTGCTAATAAGCCTGCCTCTGCCATGAGCACGGGTACAGCTGCCAGGTAGTCAGTCTCTTGAATGAATAAATCTGAAAACACAAAAAAACAAAACCCAAAAACAAAACAAAACAAAACACTGTCAGGGTAAGTTTTAAATAAGCACTGTTCTAGTATTTAACTGCTATCATTCTATTGTTTCTAACTCTGGGTTTTCTCTCTTCTGACTTGAATAAAAGAACTATGCACTTCCAAGCAGTTTGAAATTTTTAACTGTGTCATGGAAGACAATGGAAGGGCCTGTCCAGCTCCCCTTGGTTTTAAAAACTGTTGTTTGCCCAGTCCAGGGAGAGTGGACATCCTTTCTGTGGTCAAATGAGAATCCTTCCCTAAGGACCTTCCATCAATGGCTGACCAATATTGACATACAAAAGGCTTCACCCCTACTCTGGCTCCAAACAGCTCTTTAAGGTAGTCAAATGTCAGAATTCTTCAGGGGACCATCCAGGCTGGCATGGCCTTTCCTTCCCCCTAAGTCCCAACCCTGCATTTTTCTACCACTCCAAAAGCTTTGACTTGTAAACTAAACTGCCTTATAGAATCTACACCCTAGAGGACTGGCTGGGATAGTTTGTGCCGGTGATCCAAGGTAGTTTTGAGTATGATGGAATATGTTGGTAGGCCAGAAAGAACATCTGTGAGACAGTCTCATTTTATATATGTAGTTGACATAAAACCATTATAGACAAAGATAATCAGGGTCAACCTGCAGATTATTAAAATGAGATCATATAGAAACTGCTATATTTTACCTTAAAATATAAATCATCACTAACACAAACAGAATAAAGTGTTAACAGGAGATTTATTTTCTCCTCCAAACAAAAATTTTTTATGTATTTTTTCCAACATATACAAAAACGGAGGAGACTATTTGTGAAACCACTTAGTGTTTAGTGGGTTTTACATTTTACTTTGTAATTCATTTAAGCATACAGAAAACAGGGAATTTCAGAGTAAAGACTGAATTAAAACACTCTCATGGGCCACAATTTGAATTATTTGTTCCATTTATTTAAGAAATTAAGTGATAATATATCAAATATCCCCAACAAAAAATAAGTAGAAGCCTCGTCTAAAATCTCTTTTCTATATTTTATTACATGTCACTATATAAAGCAGGCACACAGAATCCTTCTGATGATATTCTGTTCTCCTTTCTAGTGCCCTTTCTCTGCTCAAATCCCCCATTTTAAATAAGCAGCATGTACCATTTAGCTTACCTGGTAACTACCATGTCTATAATGATCATTTTGAGACTATAGGAAGGAAAATTGAATTAAGAAACAACTCTCCTCTAAGGAATAGTTTCAGTGGACAAGCACTGGATCATCACACCAATGCCTCTGCACTCCCCTCCCTTATCATCCCTGTGTAGAGAACAGCCCGTGCTGGGAAATGACTGAGCTGGGAATGTGAGTTCAAAGCTCTCCATGAAGAAGCAGGTTCTTCACGGGACCTGAAGATACTGAGAAGAAGCTATTTGTTATTAACACAATTTAAACTATGAGAATCAACTAGAGCTAAAAAGAAATAAAACAATAACTGTTCTATTACTATCATAGTATTGAAATAAATCACATTGGTCTGTTACTGGGCCTGGTTATTTGTCCAACAAAGCAAAGTTATTTCTGGTAACTCCAAAGCTAAACTATAACTTTAATATTATTGGTGCAAGCTGGGCAGTGGTGGCACATGTCTCTTATCCCAGTACTCAAGAGACAGAGGCAAGCAGATCTCTGTGAGTTCGAGGTCAGTCTGCTCTCCAGAGTAAATTCCAGGACAGCCAGGGATGTTACACAGAAAAACCCTGTCTCAAAAAACAAACAAATATATAATGCATACTATATATAACGTGTGTGTGTGTGTGTGTGTGTGTGTGTGTGTGTGTGTGTGTGTGTGTGTGTGTGCTAGAAAAGAGGTGTCTTCTTTAGTAAGACGGTCCTGCTCAGCTCTCGTTTATATGCTACATTCTATTGGCTTGAAGGAATATGATACAACAACTCTGATTGTGAATTCTCTACTTTTCAAAGCTAATTAGGTAGCTTTTTATGGCTAGTCAGCCTATCTGATGTGAGGCATGTGGCCTTCGATCTGTAACAACAGTATCATTTAAAATGCTAGGACAGGGACAGCAATAAAAAGAAATTCAGAAATTACTCATCTTGATGTTTCTATAAACACCAGTGTACTCAGGGGTTACATAGGCAATGACTTTACCACAGACTGTCATGAACCATGGGAACATAGATGGCCAGACTGGATAAAACAGACCTATTGCTGGGGATACAGACCAGTGGTACAACAGTTGTTTAGCATTTATGTACAGGCCCTGGGTTTGAGTGTCATCACTGGCAAAAAGAAGAAAAAATCAAAATCATCAAAAGCACATTAATTATGTGCTTTCTACATAAGATCACTTACGATAGGTTAAAGGAAAAAGGATGAAAAGAATGTACCATCCATATAGCAACTATGAGGAGCTGCAATGGCATATAATACCATACAAAACATTTTAGAGCTAAAAAAATTACAGAGGTGAAAAGGGCATTCGACAGCAAAAATCTAAATCCGTCACAATGGTTTAACAGTAATGAACATAAACACTCCTAACAAAAAGCCACCAAGTACATGAAGACAAAACTGGCAAATGGTGAGTGTAGTGGTTTGAATGAGAATGGCCCCATATAGGTTCCCATATTTGTACACTCAGTTCCCAGCTGGTAGAACTACTTGGGAAGTTTTAGGAGGTGTGGCCTTGTTGAAGGAGGTGTATCACTGGGGTGGTCTTTGAGATTTCAAAGCTCATGCTACCCCTGATCTCCTTTCCTCCCTCTCTCCTCTCCACCCCTACTTATAGATCAGATATAAGCTGTCAGTTACAGCAGCACCGTGCCTGTCTGCCGGCTGCCATGGTCCCTGCTATGATGATCATGGACTGAAACTGTAAGCCCCTGTCTTAGAAAGGTTTTATTGCTGCAATGAAACACCATGACCAAAAGGCAAGTTGGGGAGGAAAGGGTTTATTTGGCTTACACTTCTATATTGCTGTTCATCATCCAAGGAAGTCAAAACAGGAAGTCAAACAGGGCAGGAGCTGGGAGGCAGGAGTGGATGCAAAGGCCGTGCAAGAGTACTGCTTCCTGGCTTGCTTCCTATGGCTTGCTCAGCCTGCTTTCTCATAGAACCCAGGACCACAGACCCAGGTGGACTTGGCCTTCCTCCATTAATCACTAATTAAGAAAATGCCTTACAACCGATCTTATGGAGGCATTTTCTCAATTAAGGGTCCCTCATTTCAGTTAACTCTAGTTTGTGTGTCATGTTGACATAAGACTAGCCAGTACAGCCCCCAATAAACTTTCTTCTTTAAGTTGCTTTGGTCAAAGTGGTTAGTCACAATGGAAAGGGAACTAAGAAAGAGCAAAATATATCTTTTTTTTTTAATTTAAATTCTTTACCTTCAGAAATGATAGAACTAGGAAGAAGATCAAAAGAAATAGTAGCAGCACTACCAGCTGGTGGACTCCAACGCATATGACTACACAACATTCCAGCCTACATATATGATGTGCTCTCTAAAACAGGATCTGTATGAGGCCTTGGTCTCAATTAAAAGTGACTAAATCCAGCTGTGTGTGCTGCAATTAAAAACCAGTAACAGAAGAAAGTTTAGGAAGTCTATGAGTATTTAAAAGTAATGCACTCTTAAAAACCAATTAAACAATGATGAAATTACAAAGGAAATTAGAAAATCCTTTTGGGTCAATAAAAGCAAAACAAAGCAAAAGTTGTGGAATGTGACTATGGCATGGCTCACATGGACATTTATAGCTACAATGCCTATGTTAAATAAAAACAATCTCAGCTGACTAAAGCAAACTTCCACATAATTCACTGGGGGAAAAAAAAGGAGGACACTAAATTTAAAGCAAGCAAATAGTAATAGTAATAAAAATAGAATAATGAGTAATATAAATAGAAGAGTCACAAAGTATTAGCAAAATTAAATGTTGCTTCAGCATAAAGATGAACAAAATGGGAAAAACATTTCCCAGACTAGCCAGGAAAAAAAAGAAAAAAGACTCAAGTTGTTGAAAGCAGAAAGGAAAGAGGACTACTACTAACCATACAGAAATAAAAAGAATTAGAAAATACTAAAATAAATTCTGTATCAACAAATTAGATAACCCGGGTAAAATGAAAACATTCCTAGAAAGGCAAGCTACTTTTTGACACTAGATCAATTTATTCTAAGAAAATCACACAGATGAAAAACAAAACAACTGTGGACCAATCTCTTCTCTCTTTGGGGAAGTGGAAGTAGGGGTGTAGAGTCTTGCTCTATAACCCAGAGTAGCCTAGAACTCCTGTCTCTGCCTCTGAGTGCTAAGGTTACAGACATACACCACCCAGACATGCACCACATGGACATGTACACCTGGACTATGCCTTGCTCAACTACTTTCTCTTGAAACTAAATCATACTGTAACTAACTAGACATACAAAAGATTGTCCATGGTGATCATGTGAGATACAGCCTAGGAGTATAGGAATGGCTTAACATTTGGAAAACAAATCATGACATAAATTAATGGAACAAACTAAACTCCACAAATACTGTGTAAAAATAAAAATTTGCCAATATAAATTAATAAACTGTGGATAAGAGAGATTCTACAAAAAATACTCAACAAACATAATACTTACCAATAAAAGACAGAATGCATTCTCCCATAGCTAGGACAATTAATTAGGCAAGAAAACAAAATAAAAGACATCTAGATTGGAAGAAAGAACAAAAGAACAGTAAACTCACTCCAACTTACAGATGAAGTGATACATAGTAGAAATCCTTAAGGAATCCACCAACATTTTATTATATTAAAAGTACCAGTTTGGTAAAGTTGTAGCATGTAAGATTCATGTACAAAAATCAACTCATCTTGTCTAAGCTTAAAATGAACAGTCCAAAGGTGAAATTTTAAAAAGATTTCAATTATAACACTACCAAAATATACTTTAAGGTGGATTTTAAAAATAATTTAAAATGAATACAGTGAAACTACAAAACACTCTTGTAATTAAAGATCAAATTGATTCGCAGACTCAGCTAAATCTATTATCAAAATACTAATTCCCCACCGGTAGCTTTCCTAAAAATCTTATGAAAAGGAAAGTGGTCCAGAACAGAAAAAATTAGTTTTGTTTAAAACCAAACAAGCAGAATCCTTAATTGAGAAGAGTCACATATTGCTGCAAATTATTCAGATAAACCAACAGAATAGCACTAAGTAATCCATAAATTAACTTTTACGTTTACTGTTTACTGTTGAGTTTTTAACACAGGTGCCAAATTTACACAAATAATTTCACTGCATAAATTTAAAATTACTTTAAAATTCACCTTAAAATATTTCATTTCTCAAGGACAGGAAAATAATTCAACAAATATCACTGATGTACTAGCAGAAGAATTAAGACAGAACACTTTCTCATACTATACACCAAAATCAATTCCAAATAGATCACATATAACAATATAAAAGCTCAAATGATGAAAGTCCTTTAGAAGAAAATTTAGGAGTAAATTTGTAACCTTTGGTTGAAAACTACTTATGGCTCAAACTTAGATATGGCTCAAAAACATAGAACAAAAGAAATATATAAATACTTTAGGATTTTAAAACATTTTATGCTTCAAGGGGTACTATCAAGAAATCAAAAAGTATTTCTTCAAAGAAAATAAGTATATACATATTCAATAAGCTGAAATTGAAAATCAAATCCACCATGATAAACTACTTACACACATGAACAATATATTTTTAAAAATAGAACAAAAACCCAAACAAATAGGAAATGAATGCATTGCGAAGAATATAGAGTAAATGAAACCTTTATTCATGGTTGGTGTGAATTTAAAGTGCTTGCAGGTACTTTGAAAAAAATGTGGCAATTCCTCAAAAAAGGCTGAAACCAAAGTAACCTTATGACCTCAAAATTGCACTCCTACTACATATCCAAGCAAGAGAAATGAAAACATATACCCACACAAAAACTTTCACATGAATTTTTAAGTAGCATTATTTATAATAATCAAAACCAGAAACTACCTAAATGTCCATCAGCTACACACATAATGAAATATACATCATACAAAATAAGCACTAATACATGCTACATCATGGATTAATCTTGAAAATGGTATGCCTAATGAAAGAAGCCAGTCACAAAACACCACATGCTGTATGACTCTGTTTGCATGACATGACCTGTAGGGTGAGATGGAGTGACTACTAGCAGATCTAGATCTTCTTCCTAAGGAGATGAAAGTGTTCTGAAATTGACTTCTGGTTATGGTGACCAATTCTATGAACATACCAAACACTATTGGATCACACACTTTAAATAGGTCAATCATATGGCATATAAATTGCACTCAATAACACCATTAAAGTAACAACAAATCATGGTCAAAATACATTACACATATACATGAAAATGTCCTTTGAAACACCCAATACTATACACAGCAAATATATGTTAATAAAATAACAAAAATAATAAAACAAGCATGGAGTGAGACAAGAAGCAGGGCCAGCAGCTGGATGCCAGTAGAAGATTTCAGCCTGTAAATGGCATGATCACACCATAAATAAAGATCATTATAATAGCAATGTGGATTACATATCTAGAAAGTCAACATGACACTAAAAGACCATTGTGTTACTTTGAAGATGTATCAACTACAGGAATGTCAGTAGGGGTGGCAAAGATGGAACGCATTTGTAACATATTAAGAGTGTAGAGATAATGAGACTCAGCAGTAATAGAAGAGAGAGGAAGGGAAGGGGGGAATCATGGGAATTCCCCATAATTCTCTGGCCTTGGTAGAATCCACTGCAATATTATCTTCTCCAAGAAAGTTTCTTAATCCAACAACTTGAATTTAGTGCTCCTCCCCCTTTGCATTATGAATATATAAGATATGTATCATTCTATTTTCTATGCTGAAATATAAAATAATTTTCGAAGTGATTGTCTCATTTTGGTATTTAGAATTTAACCTCAGTTGCACACCTAAATGAATGGGGGATTTCATAATAGTGTAGTTTTCCTCTATAGTCAGATGGACAAAGAGAACAGAAGAGAGTCTGGCAGTGATGGCACATGCCTTTAATCCCAGCACTCAGGAAGCAGAGGCAGGTGGATCTCTGTGAGTTCCAGGACAGCCAGGACTGTTACACAGAGAAACCCTGCCTCGAAACACCCCCCACAAACAAACAAACAAACAAAAAAAAAAAGAAGAGAAGAGAAAGAACAGAGTAAAAATGTGTAAAATATACTAAATTTTACAATGTACATGGCTGTGGGGTCTCTCTCTCTCTCTCTCTCTCTCTCTCTCTCTCTCTCTCACACACACACACACACACACACACACACACACACACACTGGTCACATGACACACTGGCCCTGCTTCTTGCCTCACTTCCTGTTTGTTTTATTGTTGATCATTATCATCTTATTGGTACATATTCACTGTGCATAGTATTAGGCTTCAAAAGACATTTCAGTATGTATGTAATGTATTTTGACCATGATTTGTTGTTACTTTAATGAAGGGGGAGGGGAGAGAGGGAGGAAGGATGGGGAGAAGGGAAAAAGGGAGAAAGGGGGCGATGAAGAGGGAGAGAGTGCTCGCTTCAGCAGCACATATACTAAAATTGGAACGATACAGAGAAGATTAGCATGGCCCCTGAGCAAGGATGACACGCAAATTCGTGAAGTGTTCCATATTTTTAAGCTAATAAACATGGAGGTCCCTAAGAGAGACATACATGATCCCCTGGATGTAGGGAGTCACCCTAGCCCCGCCCAATAGTCCTGGGGCAGGTACCAGGTGGATCCGGGACTCGCCCAGAAGGGCGTGGTGAAGGAAAGCCGGGGTGACGTAAGGGAGCTTCTTAAGGGGTTGCACGTGGGGACCCTGGCTCTCTTTTGTTCTGGCCGCGCTGGCTGGGTTCTATAACCTAGCTCTGGCCTGTGTTTCACCTTGCTGTCTTCTGAAATAAAGAGACCTTAATCCTATACCTGGAGAAGGGGAGAGGTTCAAGATCTGCTAAGCAAACTGGGAGCACGGGAAGAGGGGGGAGAGAGCTAGGAGAATGACAAGGGGAGAGGAAGAGGGATGCCAAGGACATGAAGGAGCAGAAAATATGAGTCAGGAGAAGAATACAAGATAACAAGAATGGAGATATCATAATAGAGGGAGACATTTTTGGTTTGCAGAGAAATCAGGCACTAGGGAAATGTCTGGAGATCTACAAAGATGATACCAGCTAACTATCTCAGCAAGGAGGAGAGGCTATCTTAAATGCCTTCCCCTGATTATGAGATTGATGACTGACTTATATGCCTTCATCCAGCAGCTGGTGGAAGTAGAAGCAGACACCCATAACTAATCACCCATCTGAACTGGAACCCAGATGCAGAGATGGACCAGTGAAGAGCACAGAGGTCCAGACCACACTGGTGAAACACACAGAAACAGCTGACCTGAACATCTGGGAATTCTTGCTCCCCAGGCTGATAGCTGGGATACCAGCATGGGACTGATCCAGACCCAAGGAACATGGGTTTCTGTGAGGAAACCTCAGAAATCTATGGGACCTCCTGTAGAAGCCAGTATTTATCCCTAGCATAGATGTGGACTTTGGGAGCCCAGTCCATACAGAGGAATACTCCCTGAGCCAAGACACACAGGGGTGGGCGTAGGTCCTACCCCAAAGAAAACGAAAGACTCTGATGACACCCTATGGAAGGCCTCACCATCCAGGGGGAGCAGAAAAGATGTGTGACAGATAAGGTTTTAGTTGGGGGGGGCGAGTAAGGGAGGACGGGTGGGAGAAGGGAACTGGGATTGTCATGTAAAACAATCATGTTTCTAATTCAAAAAAAAAAGTTGGAAAAAAAGAGGGAGAGAAGGAGCTCTTAAGCTATACACTTTGGATAAAATTGCTTACTAGTAGGTTATACCTTAATACAAATGCTAATTTTTTAAAAAAGAACTTTGTTATATGTCTCATTTCAAGTACACAATTTAAAAAGAAAACAAAATGAAAGCAAACCAACAAAACCTGGGAAAAAGACCCTCTTGCCCCTTAAATGCATATTTTTAATCTCAAGTAAATTATAGAGCACTAAGCATGGTCTGATTTGGATATCAAGCACTAGTTCCCACACGAAAATTGTTATTGTTGGCTTCAGCACATTAATCAAAAGAGGACACAAATTCTACTGTGTTTGAATAACCCTTGCCAACAAATTGATCCCATAGCAGCAGAGCTGCAGGGAGTCGTTTTCAAGGCTGGAAGGAAACACTACCACCTATATAGAAACTATGATAGACCCCTTTGAAAAGCAAAGCAAAGCAAAGGTTTTCTCTTTCCTCTTTCCCAAAAGCCACCCAAAGGGGTATTAGAGAACATCTGCAATTTACATAGAAGAGAGAATGCCACAGAAATGCAGCTTCCACAGCTGTTAACCCAAGGGACAACTAAAACCAGGCAAAGCTCTAAATAAGGTCTGTAAGGCAGCTGCTCTACAAGGCAGCCAACTCCCCAATGCAGGACACAGTGGGCACTAAGAACTCAGACTTCTGCCTTCCAAGACATGCCCTTTGCTTTTCATATGAGCAAAACAGAACAATTGATTTTTTAAACCAATTATGATATGCCCAAAGTAGAATAGGCATTTTGTCTGGCTACCACCTACCAACATAAACATAAGGGAGAACTTCCCATATTGCTTTAGTATTTATTATCTTCATCTGTACAATATTAAATATTGATTAACAATGCTCAAGGGCTATACAAGAGGAAATTGAGTAAACCTAGGTGGCATGGCTGTGCACACCTATAATACCAATACTAGGCAACTACACCAGGCAGATCATGATTTTGAAGTCAGTTTGGGCTTCATAGAGACTGTCGCAAAATAAATAAAACAAAAAATACTGAACAATCTTTCAGAAAACTTTAATCTAATAAGCTACCTGGTCAAACTATTTTTTTCCACTTTCTGAATCTCATTGGAAAAGTCTAGGCCTCAGCTTCCTCATGTGTAAAAATGAAATGTTATCCACACAGAGCTGTGAAGATCAAACAGTCCACACATAAAGACATAAGTATCCCATACATCTACCCTATCAATTTGCAGGAACCTACCTTTCTACTACAACTTCTAAAATTTATAATGTTACCTGCTAGCTAAGAGGTGTGACCTCACCTATCAATGCCTCATGAATGAAAAAGGGTCCCAAACTGTGACACGTTGAATTTGTGGGTTCACTCACTGATAAATAGCTAGCAAATATCAATGATTCGGTTGTAAGAACAGATTTACATTCAGACATAAATTGAATGGTAAAGGATTAATAAATATATCATCTTCATTTTCCTTGGTTAATGGTTCTGCTCACATAACACATGTGTTTACATTGACTGACTGCCTTTGGAGGAAGCCACCAATGTTCTATAGATAGTGCATCTGGGAAGATCAAGCAGAACACTTGAGAATTCAAAGTCAGAGCGATGTAAAAATGAAAAGAGAGAAAGAAGTGCTGGGATTCCTCAAGGAGAGTTTCAGCATGCTCTCATACTTTGCCCTCCTTTACATTAAACTGAAATTAGAGTTCTGTCCCTTTAACTGTCAAATGGTTTTCCATTCCCAACTAATCCTCCTCCACAGAGGAGTCTTTAAAAAGTTATAAATAAAATGCCCCAAATGTTTTCCTTTTCCCACAGATGAGAACATTAGAACACTGACATTTTAATCTGCTCTTTACAAGACTGAGTTGTGTCAACACAGTGCTCCCAGCTACAACACCAAGAAAACAATTTTAATTAAAGACAGGAGAGACCAGACCGCATGTGGAGTGTAAGCCATAGAGATACGAGGGGTTGTCATCTTTAGAGTGAGTTCTTTGCGAGCAAATGTCTTTGTCAGTGTTAGAAAGAACAATGGGGAAAAAAGACAAAGTAAAGTAAAACACTACAAAGAAAATACATGTGATAGCAAATGCCAGTGTCCAGACTAAGAACTAGAATTAGTCTTTATGTAGCACTTACTTCCAATGTACAAAACTCCACCTAATATCATATGACATCTCAGGATATAAAAAGATGCCTTTTTACCACATACATGTTGTAGATGACAGAACTGGCTGAACTACAAAAAGAAGAAGCAAGCATCACAAGGTGATGGTTTAGAGACAATAAATATCGGCTTTATTAGGTTTATTCCAGAATGCTTTCTAAACTCTTTCTGAAGGGCAAATTTGCATTAACAAATTATTTCCCCCAAATAAGCACAAATCTAACTATATTCTTGCAATTACCTGCTTGCCTCTACTGTAATGGGGATGTCAATGGGCATCTAGGGAAGTGCCAAATTCCATCCCTGGTAAGAGCAGAGATACTGGGGAGAAAGGGAAAATAACACCTCAATACACTGGAGATGGGAGAGCCTAAGGCTAGACATATGTTCAACATACTAGCTTGGGCATTTTATAGGTCCCAGTTTTTCTCCCTTCCCCTGTTGGTCCTGTCTAGATACCCACCCACTATGCCTCCCCACTGTTTTTCCTGATATTTTCTGAGACCAACACACAGTCATCTTAGGAAGCCCACTTTGACTTTCCTTATGTCCTATCTATGTCCCTCTAATTCTTCTTTAATACCCTTCTTCCAGAGTACCCTATTATCATAGGTAGTGCAGCCCACCAAAAAGAAAACTAGGTGGAGATGACCAAGTTTCAACCTCAGCTTGCCAGTTTTCAGGCTTAGCATCCCTTGAGCAAGTTATTTAATATATCTTGGGTTTGTTTTCCTCAACTTTAAAGCAGAAATAATAGTAACTATTTATAGTGAGACTTCAACCAGATAACATATATAAAGCACCCAATTCATTTCCTAGCTCACTTCACAGATGTCCCACACATAGTGTTAATCTCTTTTTCTTGCAATAGGGCCAAATGGTCTCAAGGCTGACTTAGAACATGTGCATTTTCAGTCTCAGTCTCAACTGCCGGGAACATAGACACATACTATCATGTCCACGCCTTCAATAGCTTTTAGTTCTCTTAAATATTTGACGCTTTCTAGTTATGCTTTATCATAGTTTCTACATTCTATTTTCCATATAGCAGAATGTCTGTCTCCCCTATATGGTGGCTTATTTACCTAGAAGGAAGCATTTAGCATTAGGTATTATAATCTACTGGTCTGATCACCTATATGTAACTTTTTTTTTTCCAATTCTAAAGACTGAACTAAGGGTCTTGTTCATACTAAGCAAGGACTCTGCCACTGAGCCACATCTGCAGCTGGTAACTTGCTTTTGTCATAACATAGTGTGTGAGAATGTCTGTCAGCATGAATTTACATGTCAAAACTGTTTATCATTGCTGATTACATTTCAAGCATGCTATTGCTATTTGGAAAGTTACTTATCTACAGTGTAGTTACTACATTTGTAATACAGAGATATAAGACTTTTTACTTGCAGGGATGTTCTTAAAATTAAATAATTTATATTTCATATATATATGAATATCTAAATATTATATATAATTATATAATATATAGTATATATTAGAATAGTGCTTGTTCCTAGTAGGAGACCACACTTGGTACTATCTAATAATATAGCTGTCCAATGAACATTTTATATTTATTATATAAGTATAAGATATTTTTCTGTATATAATTTGTAGGGATAGAAAGCCAGGTAAATAATTTGATAAATAGCTACAATGATAGCAACAATAGGAAGATGTATAAGGAAATTTGACAAGTATAAAACTAACTGAATTGGAGTCACTGTAAAGAATCCAGTATGTATGGTTTTTAATGTATCAGTTCAGACAGAGAAAAAGGTGAGTGAATCCAGGCTTTATAAGAACTGGAACTGTTTGTGGTCTAATAAAATAGTACATAATACAATATATATAACTGTCATATTTTAACAGTAGTAGGGAAAGAGTCATAGAAAGGATAGTACAAAGATTCAGACAGATGAAGTTAATTATTATTCTAGACCGATGTCTTTAGGACTGTGGACGGAGCCAGCCGTACAGTCCCGGGTCGTTTTCTGAGTGGATGTGTGTGGACTAGGGAAGTTTAATTACCCAACACGTTAATGATGAGACAGAAAACATCATATCATCTCAGGAGGGCTCTCAGCTGACACAAGAGCGGTCAAAGTTTATTGAGAGATCCATTTAAATAGTCCTCTAAAGGCAGGGACAACATCAGGAAGCATTTATCACAATGTATATTGCTAACATCAAGTGATTCTGTTGCCTAAACAACTCTTGGTCAAGGAGGCAGAGTCTTGGGCCCAGGTATGGGCCTACTTAAGGCTTAAGCTACAGAGATGCAAATTAGGAGGCATATCACCTTTGGTAAACAGTTACAGCCTGGTGTTAATTAACAATACAATAGCGACTTGGAGCTCCCTGGCACCACTGCTGTTTATGTCGGCCAGGGCCTGGAACCCAGAATATTCCATATCAGGGATATTCGGTCCCCCACAAATTATGATGCTATAATTTTGTTTTAAAAAAAAAACAATAGAAATGAGCAGGACTATGAAAGGAATTCAAACCACTCATTTAGGAGGAAATACAGATCTATCTGCCTGAAACTAAGGGCTCCTCTGAAAGAAGGGCTGATTTAGTATTCTGAAATTCTGTACACACAGAGCTTAGAGAAAATACAGTAGGTACTTATTAAGCATCTATGTAGAAGCTAGGGTGAATTCTAGTCACAGTCAGTTTCAAGTGGGGCTTCCCAAGGCATATTGCTATGCCAACATTAGGTGACAAGAATATTAAGCTGTTGATCACCTGGGCCCTTGGGTACAAAGCTCCTGTTGTAAAATGGCTGGTGTACTATTCAATTGTGTCATACAGAAGTCACTTTCTAGCTAGGTGCAGTGTTGCACACCTGTGATCCCAAGACTTGAGGGGTAGAGGCAAGTCGATCACTAGTTCACATCCAGCATGAACTACATGGAAATCTGTCTCAAACAAAACAACAAGGCACACTCCCTACCCCCGAGCTCCATATCCTAGTCTACAACTTCAGAAGAAGACTTCAGCTTTACCAGAGGCTAAGCAGGATCTAGGGACCCCAGACTACACCCCACCCCTGGGCTCCAATACCACAACCAACTACTTTGGAAGAAGTCTTTGGCTTTACCAAAGGCCAGACAGATCTAGGGACCCTGTAAGTAAGACACTGTCCACTGCTTGACAACACTCCTTAAAAGCCACCCAGCAACCCCAGACTGCACCACCTCCCCTGGGTTCCATCTAGGGCCCAAAGCCCTGGCAGCTATACCTGAGGCCAGAGTGATCCTAGGGACCCAAGGAAGATACCACCCACCACCAGCCAAACTCCATAAGCCTATCCAATAACCCCAAACTTCACCCACCCCTGGGCTCCATATTCTGGCCTACTACTTTGGAAGCAGACTTCAGTTTTACTGGAGCACAGGCCGAATCTAGAGACCCCAGAAGGCAGACCAGATCTAGGGACCACAGACTGTACCCCCCTCCCCTGTACTCCATATCCTGGTCTACAACTTTGGAAGAAGACTTTGACTTCACCAGAGGCGAGAAGATCAGAGAGGGAAAAGAAAGCAAGGAACAAAACACCCATCCAGCAAACACAAATGCAGGACTCAACACCTAGACCTATAACCACTCCAAATCCAGATGCCTAAATACCAGTGTAAGAACATAATGAATAACAGAAGAGGCAATATGGAATCACCAGAGTCCAACTATCCTATAACAACAAAACTTGAACAATCCAATACAGCTGAAGCACAAGGAAAAAAAAAAAAACTAAAAATGAATTTATGAAGATGATAGAGGTCCTTAAAGAGGATATGAAAAAAATCCTTAAAGGAATTAGGGAAAACACTAACAAAAAATTGGGGGGATCAATAAATCCCTAAAAGAAAGCCAAGAAAAACAAACAGGAAGGAAACTGTGGAGACCCAAAAATGGAAATAGAAGCTATAATAGAGAAAACACAAATGGAGGGTGTTACGATAAATCTTTCTGCCCAAAGCCACCCGAGCCCTACCACCACGTGGGCGGTCTCCACCAGCCGCCCAAATTCTGCTCGCCGCATGGATGGACAAAATAATACAGAGACATATTAGGTACAAATGCTGCTTGGCCAATGACTAGGATTTCTCATCTGTTAGCTCATTCTTAATTATCATAAATCTATATATTTTATAAGACTTATCTTATAGAGGATGCCTTCCGCTGCCACCCTCTCTTGCCGGTGGCTCACATAGTGCCGCTGGAGCAGGTGAAGGGGAAAGGAGACACTTCATGTTTCTCCTTTCTTAAATATGAGTCTCCTTGCTATGTCACTTCCTGCCTGGAACATCATTTCTCTACTACATTTCCCAGAATCCTTTTTGACTCCTAGTCCTGTCTAACTTGCTGTCTCATTGGCCAAACAGTATTTTATTCAATAATCAGTAAAGATGAACATACACAGTACATTCCCCATCAGGAGGGAATCCTGGCAATGGAAAATCTGGGGAAGCAAACAGGAAATACAAATGCAAGCATCACCAACAGAATACAGGCGATGGAAAAGAGAATCTCAGGAGTTGAAGACACAATAGAGGACATAGATTTATCAGTCAAAGAAAATGTTAAGTCTAAAAAATTCCTAACAGAAAACATCCAAGAAATCTGGGGCACTATGAAAAAAATCAAACATAAGAATAATAGGAATAGAAGAGAAGAAACCAAGCTCAAAAAAACAAAGAGTATATATTTAGCAAAATCATAAGAGAAAATTTTCCTAAGCTAAAGAAGGACATGCCTATAAAGGTACAAGAAGTTATAGAACACCAAATAAATTAGATTAGAAAAGAAAATCCCCTTGCCACATAATAATGAAAACACTAAACATACAAAACAAAGAAAGAATATTAAAAGCAGCAAGGGAAAAAGGACGAGTAACATATAAAGGCAGAGTTACTAGAATCACACTCAACTTCTCAACCAAGACCCTAAATTCCAGAAGGGACTGGACCCTAGAAGACCACGGTTGCCAGTCCAGACTACCATACCCAGCACAACTGTCAAACACATTAGATGAAGAAAACAAGATATTTCATGACAAAGTCAGAGTTAAATAATATTATCCACAAACCTAGCCCTACAGAAAGTACCAGAAGGCAGACTCTAACCCCAGGAAGTTTACATTCACATAAACATAGGCAATAGTTAATCTCACACCAGCAAAACCCGAAGAAACACACACATACACACACACACACACACACACACACACACACACACACACACACACACACACACACTACCACCACAAACAACAAAATAACAGGAATTAACAATCAACAGTCATTAATATACTTCAATATCAATGGACTCAATTCACCTACAGAAAGACATGGGCTAATGGACTGGATATGAAAACAGATCCATCACTCTGCTGCATATAAGAAACATACTGCAATATCAAAGATAGACATTACCTCAGAGTAAAGGGTTGGAAAAGATTTTCTAATCAAATGGACCTAAGAAGCAACCTGGTGTAGCTACCCTAATACCTAACAAAATAGACTTCCAACAAAAATTAATCAAAAGAGATGGGAGAAGGGAATTTTATATTCATTAAAGAAAAGAAATCCATCAAGATAATGTCTCAATTCTGAATATATATTCCCGAAACAAGGGCACACACATTTGTAAAAGAAACATTACTAAAGCTTAATCACACATAAATGCCCACACAATAATAGTAGGAGACTTTAACACCCCACTCTCACCAATGGACAGGTCATCCAGACAGAAACTAAACAGAGACATAACAGAACTAACAGATTTGTGACTCAAATGGACCTAACAGATATCTATAGAACATTTTACTGAAGCACAAAAGAATATGCCTTCCTCTTAGTTTTTCATGGAACCATCTACAAAATTGACCATATACTCAGCTACAAAGCAAGTCTCAACAGATACAAAAAA
Source organism: Cricetulus griseus (assembly GCF_003668045.3). Lineage (NCBI taxonomy): Eukaryota > Metazoa > Chordata > Mammalia > Rodentia > Cricetidae > Cricetulus > Cricetulus griseus. The sequence continues at coordinate 185,442,973 of NC_048596.1, read as the reverse complement.
AAAAAAAAAAAAACAAAGGAAAAAATTGAAATTAGCTCCAGTGTCTTATCAGACCACCATGGATTAAAACTGGAATTTCAACAACAACAGAAACAATAGAAAGCCTACAAACTCATGGAAACTGAACAACTCTTTACTGAGTTACCACTGGGTCTAGGAAGAAATAAATAAAGAAGTTAAAGACTTCCTTGAATTTAATGAAAATGAATGCACAATATACTCAAACTTGTGGGACAAAATGAAAGCAATGCTAAGAAGAAAGTTCATAGCAATAAGTGCCTTCATGAAGTATTTGGACTTAACAGCATACCTGAATGCTCTAGAACAAAAAACAAGAAGACAAACCTAAGAGGAGCAGACACCAAAAAATAATCAAACTGAAGACTGAGATCAATAAAATAGAAACAAAGAATCAATGAAACAAAGAGTTGGTTCTTCAAAAAAAATCAATAAAATAAATAATAAAATGGATAAACCCTTATCCAAACTAACTAAAAAGGCAGTGAGATGTAGTGAGATACACACACACACACACACACACACACACACACACACACACACACACCTCACCTGTAGCACTGACCATGCCTGTTTGGGCACGGTCACAGGTGACTGAGAGTAGGATTAGGTCTGGGGTTGGGACCCAAGCTCTCTCCCCCTCTTGGTTCTGGTTGGGTCACAGAGAGCAGCCTGTGTGGATCCTTGGAGCAGGAACTTGAGACAGTCATCTGTTTCTTGTGTAAATGCCTTCTCCCCAAATAAAATTATATTAGCCTATATGGAGTCTAGTTCAGTGAATCTTGATCCATGCGTCCACAGTGAGAGAATATCCAAATTAACAAAATCAATAACAAAAATAGGGCTATAACAACAGACACCAAGGAAATCCATAGAATCATTAAGTTATACTGCAAAACTCTGTACTCTACAAAATTAGAAAATTTAAAAGAAATGAATAAATTTCTTGATAGATACCACTTATCAAAGTTATATCAAGATGAGATAAACAATTTAAATAGACCAATAACCCCTAAGAAATAGAATCAGTCATTAAAAGTCCCCCAACCAAAAAAAGCCCAAGGCCAGACAGTTTTAATGCAGAATTCTACCAGACTTTCAAAGATAAGCTAATACCAATATTCTTCAAATCATTCCACAAAATAGAAACAAAAGGAACATTGCCAAATTCTTTCTATGAAGTCACAGTCATACTGATACCCAAACCATACAAAAACTCAAAGAAAGAGAATTATAGACCAATTTCACTCATGAACATTGGTGCAAAAATACTCAACAAAATACTGGCAAACCAAATCCAAGAACACATCAAAAATATCATCCACCATGACCAAGTAGGCTTTCTCCCAGAGATGCGGGGATGCTTCAACATACGAAAATCTGTCAATGTAATTTACCATATAAACAAACTAATAGAAAAAAGAAAAAAAAACAATCATCTCATTAGATGCTAGAAAAGACTTTGACAAAATGCAACACCCCTTCATGATAAAAGTCTTGGAAAGACCAGGAATACAAAGGACATACCTAAACATAATAAAAGCAATATACAGCAAGCCAATTGCCAACATCAAAATAAATGGAGAAAAAATCAAAGCAATTCCAATAAATTAGAAATAAGACAAGGTTGTCCACTCTCTCTGTACCTATTCAATATAGTACTTGAATTTCTAACTAGTAAGACAACTACAGGAAATCAAGGGGATACAAATTTGAATGGAAGAAATCAAACATTTACTATTTACAGATGATATGACAGTATACATTAGTAATCCCAAAAACTCTACTAGGGAATTCCTACAGCTGATAAACACCTTTAGAAGTGGATGGATACAAGATTAACGCCCCCCCCCAAAAAAAAAAAAACTCAGAAATCCTCCTATATACAAATGATCAACAGGCTGAGAAAGAACTCATAGAATCAACACCCTTTACAATAGCCTCCCATAATATAAAATATCTTGGGGTAACTCTAATCAAGCAAGTGAAAGACCTGCATGACAAGAACTTCAAGTCTTTGAAGAAAGGAATTGAAGAAGATACCAGAAAATGGAAAGATCTACCCTGCTTATAGATTGGTAGAATTAACATACTAAAAATGGCCATCTTACCAAAAGCAATCTATAGATTTGATGCAATCCCCATTAAAATCCCAACACAATTCTTCACAGACCTTGAAAGAACAATATTCAACAACAAAAAATCCAGGATAGCTTAAACAATTGTTTACAATAAAAGAACTTCTGGTGGTATCACCATCCCCAATTTCAAGCGCTACTACAGAACTATGGTAATAAAAACTGCATGATACTGGCATTAAAAACAAACAGGTAGATCAATGGAATAAAATTGAAGACCCAGATGTAAATCTACACACCTATGGACAGCTGATTTTTTACAAAGAAGTCAAAATTATACAATGGAAATAAGAAAGCATCTTCAACAAATGGTTCTGGTCTAAATGAATGATGGCATATAGAAAAATACAAATAGACCCATATCTATCATCCTGCACAAAACTCAAGTCCAAGTCAAAGACCTCAACCCAGATACACTGAACCTGACAGAAGAGAAAGTGGGAAATAATCTCTAACACATTGGCACAGGAGACAACTTCCTCACTAGAACACTAGTAGCACAGGCACCAAGAGAGACAATAAATAGAAGCTCATGAAACTGAAGTTTCTGTAGGGCAAAGGATACCATCAATAGGACAAAACAGCCTACAGAATTGGAAAAGATCTTCACCAACACAACATCTGACAGAGGGTTAATATCTAAAATATATAAAGAACTCAAGAAATTAGGTATCAACAAACCAAATAATCCAATTAAAAAATGGGGTACAGATCTAAACAGAGACTTCTCAACAGAAGAATCTCACATGGCCAATAAACAGAGATGTTCAACATCCTTAGCCATCAGAGAAATGGAAATCAAAATGACTCTGAGATTCCATCTTACACTTGTCAGAGTGGCTAAGATCAAAAGCCCAAGTGACAGCTCATGATGGAGAGGACATGCAGCAAGGGGAACACTCCATTGCACAGCCAGCACCTTGGAAATAAGTGTGGCAGTTTCTCAGAAAACTGGGAATCAACCTACTAAAAGGCCCAGCTATACCACTCTTAGCCAAATACCCAAAGGATGTTTAATCATACCACACAGACACTTGCTCAGCTATATTCATAGCAGCTTTATTTGTAATAGGCTTAGAACCTGGAAGCAACCTCAACTGAGGAATGAATAAAGAAAATGTGGTACATTTATACAATGGAATATTAGTCACTGGTTAAAAACAAGAACACCAGGAAATTTGAAGGCAAATGGAGGGAACTAGAAAAAAATCATCATGAGATGGGTAACCCAGACGGAGAAAGACAAACATGTACTCACTCATAAGTGGGTATTAGCTGTAAAACAAAGGATAACTATGCTACAACCACAGACCCAAAGAGACTAGGTAACAAAAAGGGTTTATGGGGGGGATGCCCAGATCTCCCTGAGAAGGGGAAATAGAAGAGATTTTGTGAGTGAACTGAGGGTGAAACTGGGGATGGGAATATGGGCAATCAGGTTTGGAGGGGTAGAGAGGAGAGTACTCAAAGAGACTACTGGAAAGGGGGCACTTTGGGGTCAGGTAAAAACCTGATGCAAGGGCATCTCCCAGGAATCTACAAGGATGACAACAGAAGAGAATCCTAGCAATAGTGAATATACAGCCTGAAATGGCCATCTCCTGTGACCAGATTGGTGCACAGCCCAATTGTCATCAGAGAGACTTCATCCAGCAACTGATGGAAACTAATGCAGACCTACAGTCAAACACTGGGAATCTTGCAGAAGTGGGGAGAAAGGATTGTAGGAGTCTGGGGCAGGGGTCAGGGACACCAGAGAAAACTTACAGAATCAACTAACCTGGGCTCATAGCAGCTCATAAAGACTAAAATGAATGACAATTAGGGAGCCTTCATTGCTGTGACCTAGGCACTCTGCATAAATATTACAATTGTGTAATTTGGGACTCCTAAAAGTGGGAACAGGGGCTGTCTCTAACTTTTACTGATTTTTGGGAGCCTACTCCTCATACTGGGTCACTGTGCCTAGCCTTAATACATGGGGAGGTGCTTAGTCTTACTGCAACTTGATATGTTATGTTTTGTTGATACTCATGGGAGACCTGCCCTTTCCTAAACAGAAACAGGGGGTGGGAACAGTGGTGAGGGATTGTGAGGAGAAGAGGAAGGGGAAACTGTGGCTGGGATGTAAAATAAATAAATTTATAAAGCAAGACAATCTTCTTCTAAGTACACAATACCATAAAAAGTTAGGAGGCAATAGGTTAAACAATATGGTTATTAATATGTAATATGCAATGGGACAGACAAAGATGAAATGGGAGGTAATATAAAGTATGACAGTCTTTGTCCTAGCTAGGTGGCACCATGGAACACTGGCTGAACACAGAAAAGACAAGTGACAAAAAGCATAGCAGTTCAAAAAGTGTTATAGCTGACCAGACATGAAAACCAAGGCCAAAGCCAGGGCAGCAAAAGAGTGAATTCAGAACTGGCTGTGAAAGAAGTCAGGCTACTTAGAACTCAGGCTGCTTCAGTTCAATAAACATCTAATGTTGCCCATCATCTCAGCTATGTGCCAGGCATTAAGGATTTATAATAGTGAAGAGGGGCTGGAGAGATGCCTCAGAGTGAAAAGCCCTGGCTACTCATCCAGAGGACCCAGGTTTGATTCACAGAACCCACACGGTAGCTCACAGCTCTCTGTACTCTAGATCTAGGTTACCCAATGAACACTTCTGGTTCCTGAACAACAGACGCTCAAGGAGTGCACAGACATACATGCAGACACAACACTCATACACATAAAATTAAGTTAAACTAAATTTTTTTAATTAAAATAAAATACTAAAAGATAATTTCAGTTATTAGAAATTTTTTTTAATTATAAACAAGAATTCTTGGTTTTCCTTAATGGAGAGTACATCACACCTACATGTAGGAGAAAGGAAACATTAGAAACTGTGATATATTATACAGTGCTCTGAGAATGATTCTAATTTACCCGTTAAAACTACAAAATAAGCCTTTTCAGTTGGGCATGGTAGTGTAAGCATGTGATCTTAGCACCTTGGATACAGAAATAGAAGAATTACTATCAAGCTTGAGATCAACATAATCTACCACAAAACCTCGTCTCAAAAGCAAATAAGTCACAGTAATATGCCTATTTCTACTTCCCCAGTCCTAGGATTAAAGGTGTTACCATACCCAGCTAAACATCTCTTAAAAATAAAACAACAAATATAATTACTTTGTTATTTACTAAATTTCTTTTAAGTTTACATTTTTGGAATTCATTGATTTTTTAAAACTATTTTTGTTAAACTTGCTCTCTTGAATTTTCGTGCACATATACAATGCATTCTTGTTGCTCTCACCCACAGCCCTTCCCCTTCCACCCCATCAAGCCCTGCCCTTCCTATAACTCCACTTTCTACATTCACATGCTTTGTTTTGTTTCAGTACCCCACCAGTTTAACCAGGTCCATTTGTGTGACTGTGGGCTTAGAATGTGCCATTCAAGTCTTATGGCTCACTAATGATTACACTACGATGGTAGTGTCTATCTTTTTAATAAACTGCCTCAGTATAACAGCCTGTGAAACAGCCTGCTAAACACAATAGTTGTACCAATAGTTCTTCATACATATGTATCTGAGCAAAGGTTATGATGTACGCCAGTGTTTCACTTTTAGCCTTAAGAGACAAACAAAACAGCTACCAGTTATTAAGTGTCCACCCAGTAGTAAACATTGTGCTATACATATGTTATTGCATTTATCCTAGAAACAACCCACAAGATTAAGTAATATTAATCCCACTGTTTTCATGGAGGGTGAGGCTTAGAATATTGTCACCTGTCCTAGCATTCCTAGCTAGTAAAAGAGGAAAGCCAGATCTAACACCTAAGAGTAACTCTTGAGAATACGTTCTTATTCAATGTCTTTTTTGTTTTGTTTTGTTTTGCTTTTGTTTTTTGAGACAAGGTTTCTCTGTATTGCTTCGGAGGCTGTCCTGGCACTTGCTCTGTAGACCAGGCTGGCCTCGAATTCACAGAGATCCACCTGCCTCTGCCTCCCGATTGCTGGGACTAAAGACATGTGCCACTAATGCCCAGCTATTCAATGTCTTTTAACAGACACACTCACTCAAGGATAGTATTCCGAAAGGCTTGGAGGTCAGGAAAGGTAAGAGAGCCACAGAAGCAAACACAAGCCAGACTCTCTTGGGGTTTTTTGTTGTTGTTGTTGTTTCATTTGTTTGTTTTCTTTTTCTTTTCTTTTCTTTTTTCTTTTTTTTTTTTTTTTGTTGTTTTTCGAGACAGGGTTTCTCTGTGTAGCTTTGGAGCCTATCCTGGCACTCGCTCTGGAGACCAGGCTGGCCTCGAACTCACAGAGATCCGCCTGCCTCTGCCTCCCGAGTGCTGGGATTAAAGGCATGTGCCACCAACGCCGGGCTAAGCCAGACTCTCTTACACACTGTTCTAGGGAAGTGTATGCAATGGACTCACCAACTTGATCCAGTTGGGGGAAATCTAGGTAAATGTACTAGTTTTCTACTGCTGACACACAAATGGCCACTAACTTCGGTATCAAGACAAATTTGTCTTCTTATAGCTCGATAGGTTACAAACTGGCAGTAGGTCTTGGTGACCTAAGATCAAGATATCAGGAGGGCTGTTTTCCTTACTGGAAGCTCTAGGACACATTCAAACTGCTTCCTTTTTCCAGTTTCTGGAGAGTGCCAGCATTCCTAGGTTCAGGGTACCTTTCTGTATCTTCATGGCCAGCAAGAGTCAAATGGGCCTTTGATGCTGCTTTCTCTTGGGTTCTCCCACAGTCTCATCACCCTTTCAATAAAGACAGTTTTCTAATTATAAGAACCCATGGACCAGGCATTGGTGCACATGCCTTTAATCCCAGCACTTTGGAGGCAGAGGCAGGTGGATCTCTGTGAGTTCAAGGCCACCCTGATCTATCGAGGATAACCAGAGCTGTTACACAGAGAAACCCTGTCTCTAAAAACAATAACAAAAAGAACAAAAGAAAAAAATAAAAGAACCCATGCATGGAATTAAACCCAGCCCACTCAGATAATCTACCTAAGCTCACCACTTCAAGATCCCTAACTTAATCACATCAGTATAGCTCCTTATGTGCTGTGTAAGGTAATGGATAGTGGGGGCTATGGCACAGATATTATGGAGTGGGAAGCATTATTTTATCTTTTAGTTTGAGTAAAAGACAGTAGACCCACTCAATGTTTGAACCAACTATTTGTCTTATTCTGGTTCTACATGTACAAGACAATTAACTCATAATATTTTAGCTTGTCTTATAGTTTACTTATAAGAAGGCAATGTGCTGTTCAGGAGATACTACGCCTAGGCCCCAGGGAAATTGTGTTCTGCACTGTACTGAATAATTTGTATTCTAGGTTATACATTACTTTCCTGTGAGTGCTGTCAGAATGAGTCAGAATCTCTTAGACCAAAACTCTTAAGAGTCCGACAAGATCAATATTCTGAATCTTGAAATTTAAGGATCACAGTCAGGCATAAGAGAGTGGGTATATTTAATAGGCGTATAGCTATGATAAAAACAACCTTTGAAAATCATGTTTAAGAAGCCATATAGAATTAGATATAACTAAGAATATTGTTAAATGTCACTTACTTTGATTTATAAAACTTACATTAAAAAAGAGAATAGTCATGGATTTCTTCCCTCTGTACCTGTGTAATCAATTGAGTAGTTTGAAGGAGAATGTCCTTGGAAAGCAGCAGGGAGTTTCACATCAACAAGTTTTAAAACTTAGATCACACAGATGAGTAATTGGCTACGTCTAGAGTATTTGGGAGAAAATACAAGATGACTGCTAATGAATATGAAATAAGGAAACTTCTAAAACAGTGTGGTGGTAGCTGCACCTGTGAACAGACTTTATGCACATTGCAAACTGAATGGAACATGAATTATATGTCAACACAACCATTTAAAACATGGATCACAAAAATAAGACAATAAGAAGTAGATATGGTTAAATATCAAGAGACACTGGGAGACAAACAAGGGTTCTTACACAATTTATGGCCTTTGGAAAATCACTTCTTCAGTTTCTACTACTTCCCTCTACCTCCTTATATCTACTTTAGCTTTCTGTTGATTCTATCTTGGTGAAAATAACAATCTAGCCTTTCTTTTATTCTTTTTTTTTTAGTTTATTAATCAATTAATATACACTTCATAACATATACAACAAACTATATCAATTATAAATCACACAGAATGTGATTCTGTCTTAGCTTCCTATGCTCCTTTCTTCAGTAGGATGGATAAGGGACCAATTCACACTGGCCCTACTCTGTCACTCTTCTTGGATTCTGCATGCCTTATACTATTCCATGTGCCTTAACAGATGTGATGGATCATAGTGCCTTGTACAGAGATTCTTGTACAAATTTTAAAGAACTAGTTTCTACCTACAGATGTAAAAAGTTCACACTTTAGTAGACTCTTCCTGTTGGTTCTATTTTACACCTATAATCAGGACAATGTCCAGTATTGAGTCCAGTGATCTGTGGAATGACTCTCTGGCTGAACTTTTTACCTGCATCCTCTTTCTTAAAAGTATTGATAGCTCCCATTCTCCAAATGCCATAGTGAAATAAAAACTGGTTGGTAGAGATTATATGCTTTCCTACAAATTATAAAGTTAGCTGGCCAATATATTGCTTTAGGCTTTCCTGTAATTGATTTGAAATAACAACCTACATAGCCCCTAAAAATGTTTCCCTCTAAATGACAAACTATTTCAGAAGAACTTTTTAAAGTGTACACATTAAATATGGTCAATTAACAAATATCATGATCTAAGACAACTAAACAGGGTTCCTTTAACTTTGACATAGAGTTCTTATATAAGCATGACAAAATGGTCTAGCTACTTATGTACATGAAAAATGTAAAGATCACTCTCCATCCTCAAATAATTGGTACCTGAGATTGTAAACCTAATTTCTGGGCATAATCATGTTTAATAAGCCAGAATCTCTACTTAACCATAAGTCTATAATACTGTCATAAATGCTCTCACACAGTACAATTTAGTCTTTTATTGTGGCATGGTAATTATATGTACAAAAAATCTTGATGTTTCAAGAAGATCAATATATATAAAATCTGCACTGCCTGGAACACACCTTTAATCCCAGTACTCAGGAGGCAGTGACAAATAGATCGCTGTGAGTTCCCAGCCAGCCTTGTCTACAGAGCAAGTTCCAAGACAGCCAGGACTATGCAGAGAAACCCTATCTCGAAAACAAACAAAAGCAAACAAACAAAAATCTGTACTGCCAAGTACTATTTTATATAATTTCCTTGTTCTTAAGCATGAATGTAAATTTGACCTTACAGAGCTAACAACATAAATTCAGTTCCTGATATAAAACTATGCCAAATAGTTTGTATTATTCGTTTTTCCAAAATTGTGCAGAAACCTGGAGGGAAAATCTCATCAATTACAGTTGAAACTGGAAACCCTTTAATATTAGGTTACAAAAAATTCTTACAAAGCAATTTATAAAATATTTATAAATTTGTCAAGATCGTGTTGTTACTGTTCTAATGCCCAGAGGATACAAGCCCACATTCTGGGGATCCTTCCAGAAAACAGAAAGGTGATTTTTTTAAAGCTGACAATTGTAGTTTGTTGGATCTTCCATGGACTGTGAAAGCCATTTGCCAATACTGTGGAAAGACTATTACTCATTTCAATCTCATCAAAGAGCATGCATGTCTCTCTAGCAAAACGTCAGCCAAAAATAGAGTTTGGGGGCTGTGACTAGAACAGCTCAGCATGTACATGTGGATAGAAACTCAACAGAAAAACTAATCCAAGACCAATAGCATAGCTTCCATGAAGGTGTGTGTGTGTGTGTGTGTGTGTGTGTGTGTGTGTGAGAGAGAGAGAGAGAGAGAGAGGGAGAGAGAGAGAGAGAGAGAGAGAGAGAGACTACTGCATATGCAGCATGCAAGGTAATTATACCACCTGAACTGACATAACTCTCTATTTAAATGATAAACTCTTTGCATATGTTTGATTTTTGTGATCCCTGAAATTCAAAACCAAGAAACTTTGGGAGCAAATCAAATCAGCTTGGAGTGTCAGTCACTGTCCAGGCAATGTAGCTACTCAAAAATACAAAGATCACACCAAGAATCAGTTTAAATCCCTATTCAGCATCACAAAGATAACTAAGGAAACCAGACTCTTACAATTTTGTAGAATTAAAATCAGTATCAGCATGCAATAGCCATTATGTCAAAGGTAAGAATAAAAATAATCTACGTAATTTGCACAAGTCAAGGTGTCTACAAGATACTCAAATAAAAACCACTGGGATATAGTCTGATGTTTAGATTACATACAGCACTAAGATGGACTCTGAGATGCCAAATATATTCTGTTACTTGAAGAAGATGGTAGCAACAGAGTCAGGATTGTGGCATCTAACTATGATGCCAGTACTGAAGAAGATAAAGCAGGAAAAGAGCGAGTTCAGAGCCAGCATGGGCTACAAAGTGAAGTCTCTACTAAGACCCTAGCTATACAGGCACTTAAGGTTATGAAGATCATGAAACTGTATACTTATAATATGTGAGTCTTACAAATCAAAGGAGCCTTGGGATTAAGGAAACACTATCTCCTCTATTGAACTGCCCCATGAATTTAATTGCTTAGAAAAGCAAGAGTATCAAATTCCTATTTGATCAAGCTTCATTCTAGATTTTCAGTTTTCCTGGCTAAATTATACAAAGATAGCCTCAAGTTAGGCAAATTAAAACCATGAAATATGTTTCATAATGCTTGCATGTGCTACCTCATGAGACAGTTTGTGACTCCTATTCTGATGACTTAAGGAGTACTTTAAATAGCCGTGCTTTGTTCCCAAATCACAAACCATATTCTTTAACAGCCACAAAGTCAGTTTGTTTTTTAAAAAAATCTAAGACTGTGAACAATAGTCAATTATGGGGGCATTTGAAATATTTTATACTGATAACAGAGGTAGAGCTAGCATATACCAAGATACTTACCCACGTATATAAGAATGATCATGGTAGAAAAAAAAATTGAGACTCATGTGAAATTTAACTTTGTGACTCATCTAACTGAGGTCACTGTCAGAATTTAAAAAGACACAAATGGTTTTTTATTATTATTTTGTTTATTTGTTTTAGAAACAGGGTCTCACTGTGTAGCTCTGGCTGGCCTGGAACTCACAGAGATCTGCTTGCCTCTGCCTCCTGAGTAATGGGATAAAGGCATGTGTCACTATGTCTGACTAAAAGATAACAAACCTTTAAAGTTTTGGTTTATTGCTGAGATGTCTATAATGGCTTCTTAACTCTACAAGGCAGTTTTACTTTAGGATAAATTTTCAGTATTAGGTTAGTTTACTGCATCCACAACTGGGAACTGATCTTACTTTTCTTATGGGTCAAGTGTGAAAAGGAAGAGATGTTTTAAAGAGTTTTCCAAAGCAAATATTCTCATATGCAATTTTACATGCATAGCTTACTGGTGATGATGGTTACCACATAAGGCTGAAACAATTAGCAACTGGCACATTTTGTTGGAGAGAAAGCAAACACCATAGCTCCTCTTTACTTCTTTCTTGATGCCTACCTTATCCAAAGGGCAGACCTCAATACCAGCTGAATGATCAAAAGGCAAGGAAAGTCATTTTGTTGGTCAGTATTTGTTTCTGCTAACATAGCAATAGTTTGAAATCTAATTCTATGAAAGGGGCTTAGTTTACCGAAAAGCAGCACCATGTCATGCTCAATAGTTTAAACACAGATCAAAGTTCTGAGAAAGAACAGTAATTAAGTTTGATCTTAAACTTGCATTTAAATGAATGTTTAAATGCTGTCTGATATTAATGACTTCACCATGTTCCTTCTCCCCATTTTTTTCTTTTAAAGATAGATTTAGCAGATGGGCAGCATGGAATAATCTGCCTAGAGTTCAACTCAGTTATTGTCTATCACCAACCAGAGAATCCATGGAGCAACCACATATATTTGTTCTAGCCTACTATTTCTGCATAACCAGAAGCTGAATTCACTAGACAGGTCATGCAAAACTGCCCAGATCTGTCAAACCTTGCCAAATCCACATGGTTAACTTTCTACAGTTTCAACTGTGTGCTATAAAAAATGGAAAATATAAGAAAATTTTATGTGATATGAAAATACCTGTGGAAAAAAATTCAATGTAAGCAACTCCATGCGAAGGTATAAAAATGGAAGGCTTTATAAGGACAAAAGACCAGGTAGTACAACAGGTTCCTGGAATCTACTAGTAATCAATAATTGACTTCTACTTCACCTTGCTGAAGAGGCTGTATTTAGCAAATCACTGTGTAAGCTGCCTCAATAACAGCACTCCTGCTATCAAGTTTACTTACAATGATTCCCACAAAGAGATTAATTTCTTGGATATTAAGGAAAGGTGACCTAAAATGGGGAAAACAGATTGAGCCTTCTACTAATAAAAATAGACAAATATCAGTGTAGGCACTGAATTCAGAGTTGCTCAACTGTCAGCAAAATCCAAATCCATGTAGCACAACACTACCATGATTTCACGTACGAAGTCACACACACATGCATATGTATACACATACACACAGGTACACACACACACACACACACACACACACACACACACACACACACACACACCACAGAGAGTGTTGTATGGTCTAGAAACTCAAGCCTAGGCAAATTAGGACAGATATACTAACCATGCAAATATATACATGCATGTGCATAAATCTATATATTCTCAATCATATTCATTCTGAATGTCACACAATGTTTTTTAAAATATCTTGTGAGTTTATTAACTGTTCAACCAATAAATGATGTCATAAAATAATCTAACAGCTAAGTTTAGTTTATTAATAGATTAAAAATGTAACTGGTGGGCAGTAGGCAAACTTGAAAACTCGAAAATGTTTGTCATGGATCAGATGACCCACTCCTTATTTAAAAGACTTCTTGAAGTCAAATTCATATCACTGAGTGTTCCTGTAAGAAATCTCTTTTTTTAACTTTTAAAAAATTTATGTTATGGGTATGGGTGCCTGGTCTGTATGTAACGTACCATATGCAGGCATGGTACTCCATGGTGGCCAGAAGAGGACATCGATCCATCGGGACAGGGGTTAACAGAGGGTTGTGAGTCACCATGTTGGTGCTGGGAATCAAAAACAGCCAGTGTTCTTAACTGCTGAGCCATCTCTGACCCATGAACAATTTTGTTTGGAACTACAGAAGGTTTTGGGGCTGATTATAGGTTGGTAAGTACCTATTCCCTCATCTGCCACCTGATTCCTAGGGACCTTTATCTGTTATGTACAGTCCCAGGCAGACTGAGTCACCACCACCATCCACTCTGCTGAAGGCACAGTCATTACTACTGGGATGGCTCTTCTTCTGGTTTTGCAGCTGAAGGAAAATACCAAAGCACTTGGCATAGACTGTCTGCTCTAGGTGATGCAAGATATGTAAAGCTTCTGGCCCTCAATTTTTTCTACTTGAATGTCTAGGACAGCCAAAGAGCCCATAGGGATCAAGTTTTAAACCTGATGTTGAGATTTGGTGTGAATAGTCCTTCTCCAGTCAGAGACAGGCAGTTTTAGAAAATATCTCATCTATCATGGCTGCCAGTGACCCTCCATGGCCATGGGCATACCTGTAATCCGGCATGTTACTCCTTCGGCAGCATGGTGCCTCTCCAAGAAATCTCTTACAATCATTCCATTTTGTAGAGAGGAAGCTCTCTGAAGAATTTTGTAGGTTTGATTTTGTTTCATCAGTATACAGTACATTTAACCTTGAGATATAATAATTTTAGCAATTCTCTATTTTCTAGTATGTAATATCATCAACCTCATGTTTTCACAATTATTAATAAAATATTAAATAACATTTTATTTAGTATACTTAAAATTTAATATTAAGTATTAAGTAATGTAATAAATGTATTAAATAGTAGCTGGGCTTATAGGTATCACCACTGTAGCAAGCCTAAGAATTCACATGTACTCTGAAGGTAGTAGCTACCTATTCCTGACTTCATTGGCAGAAACACACACACACACACATACACACAGTTTACTTACATCTATACTACTGAAATTTCCAGACTTATTCTGAGTATAAAATCTAGAAAACTGTTGTGTATCTTAAAGGAAAGGGTGTAGTTTAATGAGACTAATTACTTCTATGTGAAATTTTTCAGACAAGATCAGGCACATTCAGGGTGGTATGGCCTTAGCAATTCCACTCTTAGGCATATACCCAATAGAAGCACATTCATACAACAAGGACATCTGTTCAACTATGTTGACAGCAGCATTATTTGTAATAGCTAGAACCTGGAAGCAACCCAGATGCCCCTCAACTGAAGAATAGATACAGAAAATGTGGTACATTTACACAATGGAGTACTACTCAGCAGAAAAAAACAATGGAATCTTGGAATTTGAAGGCAAATGGATGGAACTAGAAGAAACTATCCTGAGCGAGGTAACCCAGTGACAAAAAGACAAACAGGGTATGTACTCACTCATATATGAATTTTACACATAGAGCAAAAGATTACCAGTCTACAATCCACACTGCCAGAGAAGCTAGGAAACAAGGAGGACTCTAAGAGAGACATACATGGTCCCCTGGAGAAGGGGAAAGGGACAAGATCTCCTGAGAAAATTGGGAGCATGGGGGAAGGGGACAGGGAGCTAGGAGAATGAGAAGGGGAGAAGAGGAGGGGTGAGGAGGACATGAGGGGGCAGGAAGGTTGAATTGGGGGAAGAATAGAGGAGAGCAAAATAAGAGATAACATCAAAGAGGGAGCCATTACAGGTTTAAAGAGAAATCAGTCACTAGGGAAATGTCTGGAGATCTACAAGGATGACACCAACTAACAATCTAAGCAACAGAGGAGAGAATCTACCTTAAATGCCTTCCCCTGATAATGAGATTGATGACTGACTTATATGCCATCCTATAGCCTTCATCCAGCAGCTAGTGGAAGTAGAAGCAGACACCCACAGCTAAACACTGAACTGATCTGTAATCTAGTTGCAGAGGAGTGATGAGCAAAGGGGTCCAGACCAGGCTGGTGAAACCCACAGAAACAGCTGACCTGAACAAGAGGGAGCTCTTGGTTCCCAGACTGATAGCTGGAAAACCAGCATTGGACTGATCCAGAGCCCATGAACGTGGGTGTCAGTGAGGAGGCCTTGGAAATCTTTGGGGCCTCTTGTAGTAGATCAGTACTTATCCCTAGTGTAGGAATGGACTTTGGGAGCCCATTCCACATAGAGGGATATTCCCTGAGCCTAGACACATGGGGGAGGGCCTAGGCCCTATCCCAAAGGATATAACAGACTCTGAAGACCCTGTATGGAAGGCCTCACCCTCCCTGGGGAGCAGAAAGGTTATGAAATAGATAAGGTGTTAGTGGGGGGGGGTGGGCAAGGGAAGAGGGAAGGGAGAAGGAACTGGGATCGACATGTAAAAGAATCTTATTTCTAATTTAAATTAAAATTAAGAAAAATAAACAAATAATCCTCTTTTGTTGGTGTTTATGCTTCCTCAGCACTAAGGAGATAATTTTTTTTTTCAAAAAAGAAAAAGAAAAGAAAAAATGAAAATTTTGCCAGGCATTGGTGGCGCACGCTTTTAATCCCAGAACTAGGGAGGCAGAGGCAGGTCGATCTCTGTGAGTTCGAGGCCAGCCTGGTCTACAAGAGCTAGTTCCAGGACAGCCTCCAAAGCCACAAAGAAACCCTGTCTAGAAAAACCAAAAAAAAAAAAAAAAAAAAGAAAGAAAATTTTTAATGGATTTCAATATCAGATGCAATCATACAATAAAAATCAAGGTCCTCCATCTTTATGTTAGAAAATATGGTATTTAATAGCTTGAAATACTAGAGGTAAAATTGTATCTGTGCTTGAAAGAACAAGTATATATACTGAATCAAAATAGGGTCAAATTTTAAATTTTAGATTTTGAGAAAACCTTAAGTGCAGAGTATGTGGCCAGAATCAGATGCAACCAGAGCTCAGTTCTTATGAAATGCAGTCCAATTAACTTTTCAATATGCTCTCTCCAAGCCATGAGTGAAAACCACAAATTTCTAATAACAAACATGTTTGAATACATTCATATACAAAAATATGTGATAAGAAGAGTGAAGAAAATAACCAATATCACACAGAAGGGAACATATTTTGAAGGCACAAGAAGCTTGCTTCAAACGTCAGTTATGCCACTCCCCCACAGTGTCTCCATATACTATGTAAATAACTCTAATACCGGACCCCTTCTTTGTAACATTTTCTAGGGGATAGCACTACAGAGAACAAATAAGATACCAACCATCTATAACCAGCACAACACTGTCCTATGCACACTTGTTCTGCAGTTATATAACTACTTTAAACCATGGGAGGACCTAATTAATGGCTGGGCCATAAGACACATGGGGGTGGGCCTAGGCCCTATCCCAAAGGATATGACAGACTCTGAAGACCCCCCTATGGAAGGCCTCACCCTCCCTGGGGAGCAGAAAGGGTATGTGAAAGGTAAGGTTTTAGGTGGGAGGGGGGCAGGGAGGAGGGAGAGGGAACTGGGATTGACATGTAAAACAATCTTGTTTCTAATTCAAATAAAAAAAAATGGAAAAAAATAGCTGGGGCCATATCTCAGTGGTATAGTCTTTGCCTAACATGTACAAGGACCTGACTTCATTCTCTAGCTCTATAAGAAAAGGAATCATCTGCCATTTGGGATGTACTGAATAATAAAAACATAATCAACATCAAAAATATCACTAACAACAAGGCATCCACTTTACAAGTGGAGCTAGACCAGATGTTGAAGCCAACCTGCTGTGTAAAATCAGAGCTCTTTGGGCATTTCTATTGCAAGAATGAAGACAATTCTTGACAACCAGTCTGTGAATATTCCAGAAAAAGTCAACATCACTTTGAAGGGTCACACAGTTATTGTGAGATTCCCTAGAGGAACCCTATGGACAAACTTCAATTGCATCAGTGTAAGACCCAGGCTCAGATTCAAAGTACTACTCTGGACTCTTCTTACAAAATGAGAACTGTGTATGCTCAGTCATAAGAATGGTTTGCTGGTGGAAACAGCAATTTTTTTGTGAAAAAAAAAAATTATTAGGAGGGTGAGTGAAGCCAGGTGTTGCTTGTTTAGCATTTCAAGCCCAAGGATCAACTCCTTGAAGAAAAGGAGCTGAACTTATTTCAAAGGTGGTGATTTTAGCTAGCCAGAACAGTTATAAACAAGGGTATCAGAGAAACGGTAGATAGTGTCTTAGTTAGAGTTACTATTGCTATAATGAAAGATCATGACCAAAGCAACTTGAGGAGGAAAGGGTTTATTTGGCTTACACTTCCACATTACTGTTCATCATCAAAGGAAATTAGGATGGGAACTCAAACACAGCAGGAACCTGGAGGCAGGAGCAGATGCAGAGGCCATGGAGGAATGCTATTTACTGGCTTGCTCCTCATGGCTTACTCAGCCTGCTTTCTTTTTTATTAAAAAAAATATTTTTCATTTTACATACCAACCCCAGTTCCCCCTCCTTCCCCTTCTCCCACCCCTGCTCCCCCTCTTCCCACCATCCAGAACCATCAGCCCAGGGGTGGCACAACCCACAATGACCTGAGCCCGTCACCATCAATCACTGTCTTAGGGTTTCCATGGCTGTGAAAAGACATTATGGCCATGGCAACTCTGGAAAACATTTAACAGGGGCTGGCTTACAGTTCAGAGGTTTAGTCCATTGTCATCATGGTGGGAAGCATGGCAGCATACAGGTAGACATGATGCTGGAGAGGTAGCTGAGAGTTCTGCATCCAGATCTGAAGGCAGCAGGAAGAGACTGAGTCACACTGGGCCTAGCTTGAGCATCTGGAAACTTAAGACCTGCCCCCAGTGACACACTTCCTCCAACAAGACCACACCTACTCCAACAAGACCGCATCTTCTACTCGTGCCATTCCCTATGTGCCTATGGGGGCCATTTTCTTTCAAACCACCACAATCACTAATTGAGAAAATGCCCTAGTGTCTTGCCTAGAACCCAATCTTATGGATGCTCTTCTCAATTGAGATTCCCTCTTCTCAGATGACTTTAGCATGTGTCAAGATGACATAAAACTATCCAGCACAGATGGTATCTATGTTTCTTGAAAAGGAATGGCCCAACATGCTGAAAACATGACCTAAGAATTTTCGAGTTATAAAGCAAAGATCTTGGCCAGATGAGGTGGCACACACCTTTTATTAACCCAGCACTTGGGAGGCTGAGGCAGGTGGATCTCTATGAGTTCATGGTCAACATGATATAAAATAAGTTCTATGCCATCTAAGGCTCTATAACAAGATCTTAAAACAAAACAAAACAAAAAAGAAAATGAAAACATCTGAAATCTCATTATATGATCAATAAATGATATTTTAATGATAGAATAAATAATAAATAAAAATCGATTACTCTGGAATTAAACACAAAATTCAGAAAGCACATCCAGACAGTGGTGCACACCTTTAATCCCACAGGCAGAGACTGGAGGATCTCTGAGTTCAAGGCCAGCCTGGTCCACAGAGTGAGTTCCAGGACAGTCAGGGCTACACAGATAACCCTGTCTCAAAAAACCAAAAGTACAAAGTCTTACTCACTCTGTACTGATATACTTTTTTAGAATGGTGGTTTTAGGGTACTAGATTTTTAGACTTTTCAGTTTACCAGTTTTTAAAGATATAAGTTAGAATTTAGGTAATAACAGAAGTATAAAACAAAGCCACAATTATAGCCATAATATTAAGTTAACCTGTGAAAGACCAGCTGTGAAGAGAAAAAACACACAGCTTTTAGGGACCATTTACTGTAGCATGGTTTGCCTAAATTCCTAACCAAAAATATAATAGAAAGAAAAGAAACATAAAGGGCTACATCTAACACACCACCATTTAAGAGAACCAATTTCAATGTAATGAGTTAAGACCTGTCTCCAAACTGGTGGAAAGATATGATTCCTAAATCCCGAGGGAAATTAAATCACCAACTTTAAACAAAACAGCGTGAAAAAAATCAATATCTTGCAAAATAAAAGAATTTAGTTTTTAGTTTTATTTTTACAAAACTTCTATTTTTAGGACAGATACAGTGGCCTCAGATGCCACCATGCTAACAAATGCCCCATTTGGTAGGGAAATAGCCTGTTTGGCCTTGTGACTTCTAAAGGTAAACAGGGGGCTTGTATTTAAGTTATAATGTAGAACACTTCAAGTAACCTCATGCCAAAACGTCATATTTCTGAGGGATGCAAAGGTATTCAATAAAAAGCTTTTAAAGGCATATTTTTAAACTTGCAGCAGGAAAGCTTTTCTGTGTCAAGACAGTAATTCTTTTAACAGCATTGATCAAAATGTCATTCTTTTATGAGTGTACAATACCTTTTAATGGCATACAACAAGCCATTAGGGTTATACACCTCTGTGGAGCAGACAGCTTACTGGAAAAAAGGGAACATGGGCCAAGATAGCATCAGTAGGCTTATGCTCCTGATAAGGATCCCCCACCCTACATACACGCCAGCTGCATTCTAAAGTCTACAGCTAAAGTCATCCAAACATTCAATGTTCTCTCCCTGCACTTCTGTAATTCAGAAGCACTTCCACAGTGACATGGGCACTAAAGTCTAAAGGACATTCTTGGGGATGATGTAGGATGACCTTGAAACCGCCTCTTACCTGAGGCCAGAAAGAATTTATTCATGAACATTAGAAAACCATGAGGGTTTTATTTAATTCCTGGGGAAAGAAGAAAGTGATTTTTAAGAGAATGTTATGAGATGATCATCCATTTTTATTTACAAAATCAAACACTAAAGGAAGTACATCAATGTTATACATTGTTCTAACATGAAATCTGTCATGAAACCCTGACTAAGGAGTTGTTCATAAAATGAAGCTATTTAACGTCTTCTTAAAACAAATCCTTCTCTGTCAACAATTCATTTTCTAAGGTAAATTCTGAAATTATTTAGAAAAAGAAAATCACAAGTATACAAGATAAGTATACAGTGACAAGCTATCAAACTGCTAGATTCCTAACTACTCAGCAAGTAAATGCCAAACTATGGAGCAAAGTAAAAACAGAAAGGGAACCTGGATTCAATTCCTTAGTATACCTTAATTTTTCCTCAAGTATTAAAGGAAATGACTTAACATAAGTCAACTCCTAAGATTATAAAAATGCCCTATAAAGTGGATTGAGCCTTAATCTCTGCCTTCAGGTAACAATCCAATGGCTTCAGACAATCTAAAAAGTGTCACAAATTATAAAATCCTGAATTCAACCTTATAGACCACTAGGTGCATTTCAAAGCCTTTTTCCTGAAATCAGAGGAGTCTTCATCTAAAGGCATAGGGGTGTGTGGGTGTGTGTGTGTGTGTGTGTGTGTGTGTGTGTGTGTGTGTGTGTGTAAGAAAACAGTATGGGTGGGTGTACTGATACACACTTTTAATCCAAGTACTAGGGAGGCAGAGGCTGACAGATTGATTGGAGCCTCTGAGCCCTGCTCCCCACCCTACCCAGCTCACTCACAGAGTCTCTGAACATAGGAAAGGTGCCAACAGTTCTTGGCATCTATCACAGCTTCCTCCCCTGACACTGACAACCACACAAGTCCCTGCCTACATACTCAGCTTTTGACCATACTTGGGCACAAACCCAGCTTGTGGTGGACACATCATCACCCCTCACCTATAGTCTACAAAACTTTCCTGCCCTGACTCAGGTGTACAAATTCTCTGGGCTTGATCTCTGGAACCAAAGAACCTGCCTGGGAATTGCTTTGCTCAATATTCCTGTTATATTTTTTCAATTAAGCTTGATCTGGCCTACTATGTCAGTGGAGAAACTTATTGGGGGAGGGGGAGAGGACAGAAAACCTATTATACAGAGCTCTGTGAGTTAAGGGGCCAGTCTGGTCTACATAGTGAGAACTTTTCTCAAAAAAAAAAAAAAGATAGGAAGGAAGGAAGGAAGGAAGGAAGGAGGGAAGGAAGGAAGGAAGTGAACAAGAAAGGTCCCATGAATACATAATCAAATTCTACAATCAAACAGCAAATTCCATTTTGGGCTGCTTATAGGATCAGAGTATATAGACCAATTTCATCTCTGATTTAAGTTAAAATACAAAGTAAAATCAAAAAATATCTCCAAAGCATCTTCAAGTTGATAAAAAGTGGAAGAAATTACCAATCCAAAATTTAAATGAAAAAGGGATCTGGAAGATGACTTATGTGATAAATCTTCTTCTGCTTTGAGATACATGAGCAACCACTTTGATTCAAGCTATAGATTTTGTTTACTATGAGGAAAAGAAAACAAAAACAACTATCTTTTAAAAATCTAGTAGAGACCCTGCTCCCATGAGCCTGGAACCTCCAAAGTTTACTCTTCAATCTGAAGATATCCCAAGAGTCTGTGGGTAAAGGATGGTAAGGAAACCTGCCTGGCAACAGGCAAAGCAGAGGAAAACATAAAACATTCTAACTTACTGGTCAATCAAATATATACAACTCAAGCTCTCATCACCTGAATGAGTAAAACAAAAAGAATAACCAACAAGCACAAAGTGATGCAGACTGCAACAAGCATCATTTTCTGGTAAAACAAACTAAAAACCGGTGACCTAGGAGATTTGGAAGGCATCTTTAAAAACTGACTATGTAGTAACTAAAAGTAAAACTTAGGGCTATGGGAGATGAGTTGAGAACAGGCCATCCTTTCTAATGAAAGGCAAAGTAAATAGCTGGGTGTGGCAAAGCCTGCCTTTAATCCCAGCACTCTGAGTTCCAGGCCAGCCTGGTCTACTGAGAGTTTCAGGCCAGCCAGGACTTCGTGGTGGGATTAAGGTAAAATAGGATTATGCATCATTTAACAGGGCTGTATTCTGTGAAATGCTTCATTAGATGATTTCTTATGGTGTGAACATCAGAGTGCACTTACACAAATTAAGATTGCTATAGCATCACTAGGTAATACAAACTTGTGGGACTACTGTCATATAGTCAGTCTATTTCTCATCAAAAGAGATTTTATGCAGTGAGTCACTGAATGTGTCTCAGTCTGTTTTCTGTTGCTATAACTGAATAGCAAAGAACAGGAGATTATTAAAGAATAACTAGAGGTTGATTTAACTTGGAGGCCTGGAGGCTGAGGGTTAAATACATGGCAGAAGGTATTACGTGATGAAAGAGAGAACTGGAGTCACTCTTCTCATACGAAGCCACTAATACAACTAGGGAGGCACCATTCGAATGATACCATACTGGGTCTCAGGATAAGGCTCAGTGACTAAGAGCACTTGTTGCTCTCCCAGAGAATCCAAATTTGGTTCCCAGCCCCCATGTTGAGTCACTTACAAGCCCCTGTAACTTCATTCAGCTCCAGAAGATCTGATACCCTCTTCTGGCCTCTGCAGGCTCCCACATATAGCATTCACTCACATAGATACATACACAGACACAGTAGCCTTTAAAAGAGAGGGGGAGAGAAAGAATGAAAGAATGAAAGAGAGAGGGAGAAAGAGAAAGGAAGGAAGGAAGGAAGGAAGGAAGGAAGGAAGGAAGGAAGGAAGGAAGGAAGGAAGACAAGCGAATATATTTTACCCTAATTGCTCCCAAAAGATTCTGGAATTAAGTTTCTGGCATGTGAAGATTTGGTGGACACACTGAACACACAGGGACACAGAAATAGGTCTATGAACTACCAGAGAGCCACTGAAGTGGCCAAGACTCAAGGGACAAGGTTTTGAAAAAGGAAAGCACATAGCAGTAACTTAACTCTCTCCAAGCTGTCTGCTAAGCAGCTCAGGAGAGCTGTTCACAGCACCATGGGCTGAGGTAAGTGGGGCAGCTGTCGAGGTTTGGGACGTACCAGCAATAAACCAAGGCTGTACAACCAAAATGAAGCTAAGCTACATACCAGCTCAAATCCCTGACTGGATTAAATCCAGTTGTTTCTATTCCACCTACCTATCGAGAAAGATAAACCCTCTTTGGAAAAAGTTAATGTCATATAGAGCCTCAAAATATCACACCCAATGTCACATATTCAATTGACAACTACAAGACATTGAGATAAGACTGAAATAAGAGAAAACAAAGGAAACAGAATCATTGGAAATGCAGGTATTGCTTAAAATGCCTTTGACTAGGATGTTTAGGAAAATAAGACCAGTCTCCCATAAAACAATGACAAATACCTAAATCCAAATGTCTCCATATAACTTCCACAAAATATCCAACATTAAAATGGAATGGAAAAGCTAGAGAGATACTCAGTGTTAAGAGCACTTACTGCTTTTGTAGAAACCAAGGTTCATTTCCCTGCACCAACATGGTGGCTCACAACCATCCATAACTCCAGTTCCGAGGAGGTCCCAAATTCTCTTCTGGCCTTTTTGGGCACCAGGCATACACAGACATACATACAGTTAAAACACCTATTCACATAAAACAAATAAATCTGTTTTTAAAATAGAGCAGAATTTTTAAAATGGTTGTGATAAATATCTACAGCATAATTAAGAGGCAATACTACATGCAAGTGAAGAAAAAAAAAAAAAAAAAACAAAATCACATGGCCATCTTGGTAGCCAGAGAGGAGGGAGAAAGAGGCGAGGGACGGAGGATGGCAAATTCTGAGGTTGTGTAGAAAATGGAGAGGGAAGCTAGACTTAGAGATAAGATACAGAGACATAAGCTACCAGAAAGTGGGGAAATCCTAAGCAGATATATTATCTAAAGTAGATACTAAGAAAACAAACAATCTAAGTTAAACATGGTGGAAGCATCAGAGCCAACATCTCATCAAAAATGATATGCAGAGGGCAAGCAAACATGTGGGAAGATGCTCAGGAGCATGCATCTCTAGTAGCATTTGTTGCTTCCCTTGAAGCTGTGACAAAAGAGCTGACCAAGGAGGAAGCATTTGTTTTGGCTTGAGTGTTAAGGGAGTATAGACCATCTTAGTGGGAAGGTCACTGCAGTGGGAGCATGGGGCAACTGGTTTCATGTCCTCAGTCAGGAAGCAGGGATAGATGAGTGCTGGTATTCTGCTCACTTTCCCATCCTTTTTCTCTACCAAGGACTCCAGTCTATAAAGTGTTGCTACTGAATTTAGAGGGTTGCAAATTAAAACAAGCTACTACTACACAAATTCTTATCATATAATACAGAAATCTTACTACTTGGATTTACCCAAATGAGTTAAAAATATATCCACACAAAGACCTTCACAGGGATATGTATAGAAACTTTATTGTTAATTGTCAAAAACCTGGAAACAAGCAGAGCTCCTTTCAATAGGCTAGTGGATAAGCCATGGTATCAACAGAGTATTATTCAGCACTAGTAAATTACCTGTTAATCCATGAAAAGACATGGGGGAACATTCCACTATATTACTAAGTGAAAGACATAGGTTTGAAAAGGCTACATGCTGTATGATTCCAACTACACCACACTGTAGAAGAGACAAAACTCAAGAGACGAGGAAAAGATCCGAGATTTCCAGGGATTAGTGGGGAAGGAGAGATGAATATGTCAAGTCCAGGGTTTCTGGGGTATTGAACTATTCTGTGTGCTAATAAAGAGATGGATAGATGCCATTATACATTTATCAAAACCAATGGGCTATAAAACCTCAAAAGTTAGCTCTAATGTAAATTATGGACTTTGGGTGATAACACTGTGTCAAGGACATTCATCAGCTGTAAGGAGAGGGAGAAGGGATTGACATGTGAAGCAGGCTTGTTCCTAATTTGAACTAATAAAAAATTGTATCACTATGGTACAGAGTATGGATAGTGAAGGAGACTGTGCCTGCCTGGGAGCATGGGTACATGGGAATTCTATGCTTTGCTTTGCAGTGAGACTATGACTATTCAAAAACACGGTTGTTTAGAGGGCAATATTGAAAAGGAAGTGGGAATCCAAAGCAGGGGGAAGTAAGAAAGCATAGGTGAATATGATCAAGGTATGATACCTTGTAAAAAAAAAATACAAACTAATAATAAAGAGAAATTTTAAAATGAAAAAACTTTTTAAAATGAGTATATTGGGGGGGGGAGAACTACAAAGAGTCATATGTCCAAGCCATGGTTCCTATTTTGGCAAGTTTCCCATTTTCTTTTGCTTTTTCCAGAGGTGATGTACATCTAAGTGGATACTGTACCATGGTCTGACAAAACAAACTTTCAGGTCTTTATTCTTCATAACCATCAGGTGAGGACAGCAAGATATTCTAAGAAATAGGTAGAACAAGCCTTGTAATTTTATTTTACATATACTCACATAACACTTGGCATGTGCTAGACAGTTTGAGGAACTTCACAAATACTTCTTAAACACTCAACATGGCTAGTCGAAGTTGAACACTGAAATTCAAGTACAGAGGGACCTCAACAGTTAAGTGGAATCACTCTGCTTGACTAACAGGAAACTCTCCTCCTAAATACCGTCAGGCTGTCACCAAACAAGTCTATTACATATGGATAGTTTAGGTTGTGACTACAGCAGCTCTTCACTGATAATTAAACCAGAATCACCACAAACAGCCAATAAAATATAGAGGTGCTTCTCCAGCTAGCTACTTCTCCATCTTCTGTCCTGCTTTGTCTTTTCTTTCTCTCCTTTCTTAGTTCATATAAAGCTTGTGACCTTCAATATTCCTTTTGTGTGGGAAATGTGATAAATACATGTGACACACATATACACACACAAATAAGAAAATAAATGTAAAAAACTATTGAAAATGCACATGGAAATATACAACACTGGGAAGTAAAGGAGCAATTTAGTAGAAATGCCTACAAGGGAAGATTATGTCAAACAGATCCAAGAGAAAAACAAGAGAGCTATCAGTGACCAAAGCTAGAAACATCTATTTAGCAAAACAAAGTACTATTGGATTTAAAAATATATTCCATGACTCAAACCAGTTGCAACAGTATCCACCTGGATCCCAGGACTTAGAAGGTGGAAGCAGGAAGAAAACGAGTTCAAAGTACATGAGACCCTGTCATAAGACACAAACAAATCCATTATTCTATACTGATATCAATAAGTGGTAACCAAATAAACAAGGGAAACAGACTTGTCTTATGAAGAAAACTTGCAATTAATTTCTCTATTTCTTCTGCCCTTACAGGTAAGCCATAGCTCTCTGCTCCTAAAATGTGAACTGTAGAGATGGCATCTATTTTCCAAAGAATACATAATACAAAAATCAGGAAAAGACAGTGACTCTACAGTGGAGACATAACAAATATCAGCCAGAAGACTGAGGTTAGATAATGATGACAGTATGTAACTGTACAAAAATATGATGAAAATAGCACTTTACTTCTGTGCTCTTCCTCCCAAACCTAGAATACCATCCTAATAGAAACATCAAAAGAAGAAAAAAAGACAAATCTCAATAATGAGACAGTCTGCAAGACACTTCACTAGTACTCTTCAAAACATCAAGGTCATCAAAAGAAAAGTATGGTAAGGGTCAAGAAGGAAGTGCTTAAAGACACATTAATTCTAAATGCAGCATGGTGTATTAGATGGGACTTTGGGACAGAATAAAATGTGGACTTCATTACCTTTTTTCAGTTAATAATGAAATCAATAAAATTTCATTAAGTGAAATAAGACATTAGCAGTAGCTTTCAGCGTGTGTGAACTCTTTATACTAGCTTTCTAATTTTTCTGCATATCCCAAATGCTTCAGAATTTAAAACTTAACTGAAAAACTGTCTTACTTAAAAATATTTAAGGTATTTTTCTTCTTAAATACTTATTGTGTATGTATGAGTGCATGACAGGGGGTAACACACATGTCACAATGTGCACCTAGAGGACAACTTTGTGGAGTTGGTTCTCTCCTTCCATTTTTATTTGAGTTCCAGAGATCCAGGTCAGGTCTTCAGGCTTACTGAGCAAGTACCTTAACTTACTGAGTCTTCTCACCAGTCCTGAGATATTTTTTCATAATCTTGATTTCAAACAATTTGAGTATAATGTACCATTTTAAAATTGTCTTTTCAAGACAAGTAATTGCTATGTTGCCTAGTTTGGTCTTGAACTCCTGGGTCAAGTGGAAAAAAAAAAGTTTCTCTGATGAAATTTCTATTCCTTTACTTGTTAACACTTTTCCCATGTTCATGGAAGCATATTTGTGGTGTTTATTTTTTTAAATGGGTTCAGATTCCATTGACTGCCTTTTCTCCTATGCATACACTACATTTTACTCTTCCTTTGAGTGTCTAGTTTTTACTATGTTATAAATAGTTTGGGTGTTGCAGAAATTATGAATTAGGTTGTAGTCTTAAAAGAACATTAATAATTTCATTTTAATAGGCAATTAACTTGGTGGAAGTCAAGCACCCAATTGCCTTTCTTCTCTTTGGATCTCTCAGCTCTGCTGGCACTGCTTGAGAGCTGTGTAATGCAGGTCCAGTAGGCAGGGCAAGACAGGAGAGTCTTGACACAGAACTTACCGCTCCACCATTTGGGAACTGGCATTCCCTTGTGCTCTTTCCAACTGTTTGGAATATTCCAAGTCCTCAATCCAGTTGTCCATGCCAAGAAGTCTGTTAATATTCTATTCAAGTTTTAGCTGAATGATGTGTATCTACTATGGTCCACACACTGTGACAAAAAAAAATGTCATACAAACAGTAAAATCACCCAGTGCCAGTCTTATCCAAATGCATATACTGCAGTTTCTACTTGCTTTTGTTGTTTGTTTTTGTTATTCCCCATTGTAGTCAAGTAGTAAAATTGTATTTCCTTGCCAGGCTACAGTTGTTACCACAGAAAGGACTGTGAAAATAGGTAGTATGCTTCCTTTAACAGAAGCAACTGAAATTTTACCAGGAAAGGGAAAACTAGGGAATGGAAAATATGGGTCTTCTAGGCTAAGGAGGTGGTTCAGTGGGTAAAGTAGTTGCTGTGCACCTCCACAGAAGCAGGGTTGAAATGCACATCTGCTGTAACCCTAACACCACTGGAGTACAGACAAGCAGATCCAAGAGCCTTAATGGCTAGCCAGGCTTGCTGAAACAGCAAGCTCTGGTTCACTGGGAGACTCTGCCTCCAAAAATAAGCTGGAGAGTAATAGAGGGAGAGGACACCTAATATCAGCCTATACACATGCATAAGTGAACACCATAGACGTACAGAGAGGGGAGGATGAGAATATCTGAATAGCCATGTTGGCAAAAATGAATCCTGGTCCCTCCTATGCATAAAACTCAACACAAAATGTACTATCATCAATCTAACCATTAAAAAAAAAACCAAAAAACTAAAATATAAGCAGAAGAGGAAAGTGTCCATAATCGTAAGGCAGGTAAAAAATTCTTAGGGTACAAAATGAATAAACTTGAAAATGAATGGATATGGATCTCAGCGTCCATGTCAGGTAGCTCAAAAATCCCTATAACTCCAGCTCCAAGAGATCTGACATTCACTCTGGCCTCTGTGGAAATCAGCACACACATGCACACACACATAAACATAAACACAATCTTTAAGAATGGATAAATTACACATTATCAAAATAAAAATGATTCTAGAAATGATATCTAAAACATAAAGTCAAGTTTCAGATAGGTAGAAAATATTCAGAATATATGTAATTAACAAACTACTTTGCACCTTAATACAAACAAGTTAATAATATTACTTGGGAATGATGATAAAAGTTTCATCTTTAACCACTGGACTCATCTCTTACAGCTATATAACTGTAAAACTAGACCGCTTTGAAAGATTAGACCAATAACTCCTCCATCTAACACAGCAAGATTTTTTGTTTTTGTTTTCATTATTTGTATGTGTATATTGCCTGCAAATATGTCTGTGTACCGTGGTACCCATGGAGACCAGAAGAGGGCATCAGATTCCTGGAACTGGAGCTACAGATGGTTGTGAGCCACCACGTGGGTTCTGGAAACTGAACTTGGGTCCTTTGCAAGAGTAGCCAGTGCTCTTAAACTGAGTTATCTCTCCAAATCCTAGTACAGCAATTTTATCACCCTACCACCTTACTGTTTTTTTTTTTTAAATTAGGTTTTGTATCCTATATATATGTACTTATAAGAGATGACAATTTAAGTTATCTTTTCCTCCATAGTATAGGAACAAGAAATTTTAAAAAAAGGTTTCTTCAAAAAAGTAAATGATGGCATTTGGAGATATAGTTTATTTTTTATGATATAACTTTAACTTAAATTTACAAGAGTGTCCTTTGTTTTGGGTAATTCTTATCACACTATTGGAGGTATTTATAATAATTTGGCTGATCTTCAATCTATAATATCTCTAATCTACAATTTATTAATTAGATTTACATCATTATAATGAAACACCTAACATAGGCTGTGTATGAAGAATGGTATATTTTGGTTCACGGTTCTGGAGGTTCTAGTCCAAACTGGGCAGCACCACTGGTTTGGGCCTCTGGGAAGGGAGGCACAGCCAAGAGGGCCTATGTTTGAGTGAGAACTTAAATCTCTAGCCAGAAAATAGAGAAGACATGCCAGATCTCAAAACCCCTTGAAGGGCATGGTTTCAATAACCTACAGATGTACAGAAGATTTCATTACATCTCAACAGAACCAAATAGGATAGCAAACCTTTTAACATGTGGGATCTCCAAACAACAGCAATTATTTCTTTTTAATTAATTTTTATTTAAATTAAAAACAATTTTATTTTACATACCAATCTCAGTTCCCTCCTCTTCCCATCTTCCCTCCCCCCCACCAAATCTCCCATCCCATCCCCATCCACTCCTCAGGGAGGGTGAGGCCTTCCAGGGGAAATCACCAAAGTCTGTCACATCATTTGAGGCAGGACCAAGGCCCTATCCTGTGTATCTAGGCTAAGAGAGTATCCCTCCATAGGGAATAGGCTCGCAGAGATAAATACTTGTTCTACTACCAGAGGCCCCAAAGACTACCGAGGCCTCCTAACTGACATCCACATTCAGGGGGCCCAGTTTGGTCCTATGCTGGTTCCCCTGCTGTCAGACTGGGGTCCATGAGCTCCCACTTGCTCAGATCAGCTGTGGGTTTCCCCAGCATGGTCTTTGACCCATTTGCTCATCCCTCCTCCCTATCTACAACTGAATTTCAGGAGTTCGGCTTAGTGCTTAGCTGTGAATCTCTGCTTCTGCTTCCATCAGCTCTAGGATGAAGGCTCTAGGATGTCATTTAAGGTAGTCATCAATCTCATTATAGGGGAATGGCATTTAAGATAGCCTCTCCACTATTGCTTAGATTCTTAGTTGGGGTCATCCTTGTGGATCCCTGGAGATTACCTAGTACTACATTTCTCATTAAACCCATAATGGCTCCCTCTATTAAGGTATCTCTTTTCTTGCTCTCCTCTGTTCTTCCCCCAACTTGACCTTCCTGATCCCTCATATGTTCTCCTCCCCACTCCCCTTCCTATTCCTCTTACCTACCTCCCCCTTCCCCTGGGCTCCCAATTTATTCAGGAGATCTTGTCCCTTTCCCCTTCTCTGGGGTTCCATGTGTGTCTCTCTTAGGGTCCTCCTTTCTAGAAAATAAAATGCAACAAAGGAAAATCTTTACCTGAGTTTGGCGGTACATGCCTGTAATCCCAGCTACAGATGGGGAAGAGGGTAGGGCACTAAGGCAAAAGTTCTAGGCCTGCACAGGCTACAGAGTAAGTTCAAGACGGGCCAGATGTGAGTATGATACTTACCACTAACTACAATGTAAAAAAGAGGGCTTGGCCTGTGGCTCAGTAGAAGAGTCACATAGAAGGCACAAGGCCTCAGAGTCTGTCTCAAAAGTCACACACAGGAATATCAAGATGCATGACTAATATTTCAGGGTCTAGATCTCCCCTGATCTGTATATCTGTGTCTCTTAAGGGAACTAACACCACTTTTAAAATTCCAATTAGGCTTTCTCTGTCTTAGAGCCTAGTGATGATGAAGATTCCCAGTGCTCCTCTAATCCAAAGACACATGTGGTGAGTTGTCATGTGTAAAAAGCAAAGGAGAAACCTCTCTAATATCAAAAAACAAAAATAAAACCCTCTACTTCACTTTTCCAAAAGGGGAGGAGAAAATTAATATAGTAAAAGATATCAATTTTTACAATGATAATCAAGAAGTCACATCTTTGTAAAACATGTACAAAATATCTATTGCCTAAGTTGGGATCACACTAATTAAAATGTCTGCATTTACCCCTCCATTATATAGCAAGTATCAAGTTTAGCACTAATTAATAAAAGAACCCCTATCTTCCTTACTCACTAGGGAGAGGGTGATACCATTTTTTTGATGTGTTTTTTGTTGTTGTTGCTATTGTTTTTGATAAGCCAACCTTCCAACAACTTCAGTTCATCTTTAAAAAAAAAAAAGAGAGCGACAAATTACCCACCCCACCCCCTCCTAGTGCCTCAGACACAAGATCATTCATCAAAGAGCATGCATCCAAGAGCTGAAAGTCTATTACCCAAGATGATGAATGTGGACATGGATGAAGTTGATGCTGAAAATCAGGTGAAACTGGAAGAAAAGACTTGACTTATTAATCAGGTGTTTGAACTCCAACACACACTTGAAGATCTTTCTGCAAGAGTAGATGCAGATCAACTTGGCCCCTAAGGACCAAGCAACCCTGAGTCTGCTGAGATCGCTGGGCTACTCCTGCCCCAACTCAGGGCAGAAGTGAGCTGCTTCGGCACCTGCCTTGGGCCCGACTTCTGCCTGTCCACTCTGGGAACTCCCATCCTGGGGTCTGCAGGGAGATTGACTCAGTCCCTGAGAACCAAGCAACCCTGAGTCTGCGGACATATCTGTGCTAGTCCTGCTGCCATCCACATGGACAGCAAGTGCCTCAGACAGGTTTGCATCCACCATGAGACCCATCAGAGTATCAGACCCTCTTGAATCCACCGGAAGAGAAACTTGCACCCCTACACACCAGGAAAGGAAGAGACACTACCTGCATGCATTGGAAGAAGAGATGGGAAGACAACAATATAAGAACACATCCAACAATAGAAAACCAATATTATACCACCAGAGTCTAGGGACTCTACACCAGCAAGAACTGAACATCCTGGCATAGATGAAGCAGAGAAGAACAACCTTAAAAACAACTTCATGCAGTTGATAGAGACCCTAAGAGAGGAAATGAGAAAATCCTTCAGAGAAATGGAAGAAAAGACAAATCAAAAGATGCAAGAAATCAAGGAAAGTAAAGAAATACAATTAAACAGCTGAAGGAAACAGTTCAAGACCTGAAAACTGAAATACAGACAATATAGAAAACACAAACTGAGGGAATGCTGGAAATAGAAAAGCTGAGTAAACAATCAGGAACCACAGATGCAAGCATAACCAACAGAATAAAAGACATGGAAGACAGAATCTCAGACACTGAGAATAACCTAGAGGAAATAGATTCATCAAGCAAAGAAAATCTAAGTCCAACAAATCCTTAACACAAAATATCCAGGAAATATGGGACACCATGAAAAGACCAAACCTAAGGATAATAAGTATAGAAGAAGGTGAAGAAACCCAACGCAAATGGGGAGAAAACATACTCAACTAAATCATAGAAGAAAACTTTCCCAAACTAAAGAAAGACATGCCAGTGAAAGTACAAGAAGACATGCCAGTGAAAGCACAAGAAGCCTATAGAACACCAAATAGATTGGACCACAAAAAAAAAGTCTCCTAGTCACATAATAACATAAAACACCAAACATACAGAATAAAGAAAGAATATTAAGAGCAGCAAAGGGAAGAGGCCAAGTAACATATAAAGGCAAACCTATCAGAATTACACTGGACGTCTCCATGGAAACTCTGAAAGCCAGAAGGATCTGGATAGATACTCTACCAACTCTAAGAGAACATGGATGCCAACCCAGGCTACTGTACACAGCAAAGCTTTTTATCACTATAAATGGAGAAAACAAGATATTCCCTGACAAAACCAGATTCAAACAATACGTAACCACAAATCCAGACCTACAGAAAGTACTGGAAGGAAAACTCGAAAATAAGGAAGTTAACTTACACTCACAAAAACATAGGCAATAGATAATCCCACTTTACCAAAAGCCAAAAGAAAAAGGAGGGTAAATCCACACACAATACCACTACCAACAACAAATAAAAAACAAACAAGAATAAGCTCTCGATAGTCCTTAATTTCCTCAATATTGATAGTCTTAACTCGCCTATAAAAAGACACAGGCTATCAGAGTGCATACAAAGACAGAATCTATCCTTCTGCTGCATACAAGAAACACACCTCAACTTCAAAGACAGACATTACCTCAGAGTAAAGGATTGGAATAAGATATTCCAAATGGACGCAAGAAACAAGCTGGGGTAGCTATACTAGTGTCTAATGAATTAGACTTCAAACTAAAATCAAACAAAAGATGAAGGAGGTTATTTCATATTCATCACAGGAAAAATCCTTCAGCAAGAAGTCTCAATTCTAAGCATCTATGCCCCAAATACAAATGCACCAAGGTTCATAAAGAAACATTATTAAAACTCAAACCACAAATAAGACCTCACACAGTTATAGTGAGACACTTCAACACCTCACTCTCACCACTGGACAGGACCACCAGACAGAAACTTAACAAAGAGACAAAGGAACTAACAGAGGTTATGACACAATTGGGATTAACAGACATCTATAGAACATTCCATCCAAACACAAAAGACCTTCTTTTCAGCACCACATGGAACCTTCTCTAAAATAGACCACACACTTGGCAACATAGCAAACCTCAACAGGTACAAAAAAATTAGAATAACCCCCTGTGTTTTATCATAACACCATGCTTTAAAGTTAGAATTCAAAAACAACACAAATTGCAGAAAACCTACCAACTCGTGGAAATTGAACAACGAGAAATTGCACAACTCCTAGGTCAACAAAGAAATAAAGAAAGAAATTTAAGACTTCCTAGAATTCAATGAAAATGAAGACTCAACATACCCAAACTTATGGGACACTTTGAAAGCAGTACTAAGAGGAAAGTTCATAGCTCTAAGTGCTCACATGAAGAAACCAGAGAATAGTCACACCAGAGAGTTGACATCACAACTGAAAGCTCTAGAACAAATAGAAGCAAATTCACCCCGGAGGAGTAGATGCCAGGAAATAATCAAACTGAGGATAGAAATCAATGTAGTTGAAACAAAGAAAACAATTCAAAAAAATCAATGTAACGAAGAGTTGGTTCTTTGAGAAAATCAACAAGATAGACAAACCTTTATCCAAACTAACCAAAAGGCAGAGAACATGCAAATTAACAAAATAAGAAATGAAAAGAGAGCATAACAACAGACACTGAGGAAATCCAGATAATCTTCAGGTCATACTTTGAAAACCAAATTTTGTACTCCACAAAATTTGAAAATTTAAAGGAAATGGAGAATTTACTGGACAGATATCACTTACCAAAACTGAATCAAGAACAGATAAGCAACTTAAACAGGCCTATATCCCCTAAGGAAATAGAAGCAGTCATCAAAAGTCTCCCAATCAAAAAAAGCCCAGGGCCAGATGGCTTCAGTACAGAATTCTACCAGATATTCAAAGAAGAGCTAATACCAATATTCCTCAAATTGTTCAACACAATAGAAGCAGAAGGTTCATTGCCAAACTCTTTTTATAAGGCTACAACTACCTTTGTACCCAAGCCACACAAAGACACAACTAAGAAAGAGAACTACAGACCGATATCACTCATGAACATTGATGCAAAAATACTCAATAAAATACTGGCAAATCGAATTCAAGAACATATCAGAAAAATCATCAACCATGATCAAGTAGGCTTCATCTCCAGGATACAGGGTTGGTTCAACATACGAAAATCCATCAATGTAATCCACCATATAAACAAACTGAAAAAGAAAACCACATGATCATCTCACTAGATGCTGATAAAGCCTTTGACAAAATTCAACACCCTTTCATGATAAAGGTCCTGGAGAGATCAGGGATAACAGGAACATATCTGAACATAATAAAAACAATATATGGTAAACCAACAGCAAACATCAAAGTAAATGGAGAGAAACTCAACGCAATTCCTCTAAATTCAGGAACAAGATAAGGCTGTCCACTCTCTCCATATCTCTTCAATATCGTACTTGAAGTGTTAGCTAGAGCAATAAGACAACAAAAAGAGATCAAGGGGATACAAATTGGAAAGGAAGAAGTCAAACATTCACTGCAGATGATATGATAGTTTACATAAGTGACCTGAAAAACTCTATCAAGGAACTCCTACAACTGGTAAACACATTCAGCAAAGTGGCAGGATACAAGATTAACTCAAAAAAAAAAAAAAATCAGTAGCCTACTATATAAGAGGGCTGAGAAAGAAATCAGAGAAACAACACCCTTTACAATAGCCACAAACAGCATAAAATATTGTCGGAAGCCAAAGACCTCAGGGCTTGGCATGAGATCCTAGACAAGACTTGGCTAGCCACATAGTTATACATTAACCTTAACATAACAGCTCTTCAGAACCCAGCCCCCAAGAGGAACAACATGACCCAGTCCTCTACCCTACATTCCATCCGCTCATGAACTTTTTACCCTGCCAAACATCCTCCCTTTGTGGTTATCTAACTGCCTACACTAACATCTGGCACACAAACAACCCACTCTACCCCTCCCCATATCCTGCTCTACTGACAAACAACCCACTCTACCCCGCCCCATATCCTGCTCTGCTGACTATATAAGCTAGCCTGGGAAAAATAAAATTTGCCACTTAATCAGAATCCTGTCTTGTGGTCTTTCTTTCTGCATCTCTTGTCCCCATCACTCCTTCCTAGGACCCCCGGCCACAGGTTGATGTCCCATGGGTCGGGACAAAATATCTTGGGGTAATACTAACCAAACAAGTGAAAGACCTATATAGCAAGAACTTTCTTTAAAGAAAGAAATTAAAGAAGACACCAGAAAATGGAAAGATCTCCCATCCTCTTGGATAGGTAGGATCAATATAGTAAAATGGCAATCTTGCCAAAAGCAATCTACAGATTCAATGCAATCCCCATCAAAATACCAGCATAATTCTTCACAGACCTTGAAAGAACAATACTCAAATTTATATGGAGAAACAAAAGACCCAGGATAGCCAAAACAACCCTGTACAGTAAAGGAACTTCCAGAGGTTTTACCATCCCTGACTTCAAGCTCCATTATAGAGCCATAGTCCTGAAAGCAGCTTGGTACTGGAACAAAAATAGACAGGTAGACCAATGGAATCGAGTTGAAAACCCTGATATTAACACACACACCTACAAACACCTGATTTTTGACAAAGAAGCTAAAGTTATACAATGGAATAAAGAAAGCATTTTCAACAAATGGTGCTGGCATAACTGGATGCTGGCATGTAACAGACTGCAGGTAGATCCATGTCTATCACCATGCACAAAACTTAAATCCAAATGGATCAGATACCTCACCATAAATCCAGCTACACTGAACCTCTTAGAAGAGAAAATGGGAAGTACCTTTGAACAAATTGGTACAGGAGACTGCTTCCTGAACATTACACCTGTAGCACAGACACTGAGATCAACAATTAAGAAATGGGACCTCCTAAACTGAGAAGTGTCTATAAGGCAAAGGACACAGTCAACAAAACAAAATGGCAGCCCACAGATTGGGAAAAGATATTCACCAACCCCCATATCTGACAGGGGGCTGATCTCCAAAATTTACAAAGAACTCAAGAAGCTAGTTTCCAAAACACCTAATAATCCAATTAAAAAGTGGGGTACAGAACTAAATAGAGAATTCTCAATAGAGGAATCTAAGATGGCTGAAAAACACATAAGAAAGTGCTCAACATCCTTAGCCAGCAGGGAAATGCAAATCAAAACAACTCTTAGATATCATCTTACTCGAGTCAGAATGGCTAAAATCAAAAACACCAATGATAACTTATACTAGAGAGGATGCAGAGAAAGGAGAACACTCCTCCACTGCTGGTGGGAATACAAACTTGTACAGCCACTTTGGAAATTAGTATGGCAATTCCTCAGGAAAATGGGAATCAGCCTACCAACAAGATCCAGCAATCCCATGCTTAGGCATATACCCAATAGAAGCACATTCATACAACAAGGACATCTGTTCAACCATGTTCATAGCAGCACTATTTGTAATAGCCAGAACCTGGAAGCAGCCTAGATGCCCCTCAACTGAAGAATGGATACAGAAAAAGTGGTACATTTACACAATGGAGTACTACTCAGCAGAAAAAAACAACGGAATCTTGAAATTCGAAGGTAAATGGATGGAACTAGAAGAAACCATTCTGAGTGAGGTAACCCAGTGACAAAAAGACAAACAGGGTATGTACTCACTCATATATGAATTTTACACATAGAGCAAAGGATTACCAGTCTACAATCCACACTGCCAGAGAAGCTAGGAAACAAGGAGGACTCTAAGAGAGACATACATGGTCCCCTGGAGAAGGGGAAAGGGACAAGATCTCCTGAGAAAATTGGGAGCATGGGGGAAGGGGACAGGGAGCTAGGAGAATGAGAAGGGGAGAAGAGGAGGGGTGAGGAGGACATGAGGGGGCAGGAAGGTTGAATTGGGGGAAGAATAGAGGAGAGCAAAATAAGAGATACCATCAAAGAGGGAGCCATTATAGGTTTAAAGAGAAATCAGGCACTTGGGAAATGTCTGGAGATCTACAAGGATGACACCAACTAACAATCTAAGCAACAGAGGAGAGAATCTACCTTAAATGCCTTCCCCTGATAATGAGATTGATGACTGACTTATATGCCATCCTATAGCCTTCATCCAGCAGCTAGTGGAAGTAGAAGCAGACACCCACAGCTAAACTGAACTGATCTATAATCCAGTTGCAGAGAAGGAAGAGTGATGAGCAAAGGGGTCCAGACCAGGCTGGTGAAACCCACAGAAACAGCTGACCTGAACAAGGGGGAGCTCTTGGTTCCCAGACTGATAGCTGGAAAACCAGCATTGGACTGATCCAGAGCCCATGAACGTGGGTGTCAGTGAGGAGGCCTTGGAAATCTTTGGGGCCTCTTGTAGTAGATCAGTACTTATCCCTAGTGTAGGAATGGACTTTGGGATCCCATTTCACATAGAGGGATATTCCCTGAGCCTAGACACATGGGGGAGGGCCTAGGCCCTATCCCAAAGGATATGACAGACTCTGAAGATGCCCCTCCATGGAAGGCCTCACTCTCCCTGGGGAGCAGAAATGGTATTGGATAGGTAGGGTGTTAGTGGGAGGCAGGGAAGGAGGGGAGGGAGAGGGAACTGGGATTGTCATGTAAAACAATCTTGTTTCTAATTTAGATTTTTTTAAAAAGAGTAGATGCAGTTAAGGAAGAAAACCTGAAGCTAAAATCAGAAAATCAAGTCTTGGACAATATATAGAAAAACTCATGTCTGTTTCTAGTGTTTTTTAAACAGCTGATACAAAAAGCAAAAGGAAGTAAAGGGTTCACCTCCCTTTCTTATGTGGAGTTGCTGTTTTTTGTTTTTGGTTTGTTTTTTTTTTAAAGCTTGGATATGATCCAAAAGTTACAGTATCCTTTTCTTCCTTGAGTATTTATGAAGTTATTAGTTTATGAAAATGTGCAAATGTAGAGACTTTATAATTAAAATGATAGATATTTATGAAACTTTAAGATGAATGTTTTTTTCCAATTTGCTTATATATCTATAGGTTTAGCGCTGTCTTTTATCATATGCCTAACTAGTAAACTATACAAGAGAATAACCATGTTGTAAAAAGTGACCAAAACCATGTACTGAATGCACAGCTTCTGTACCTTGTCCATTATCATGTGCCTCTCCTCCATCTGCCTCTTCCTCCCCATAACCCTGACAGTAACTTCAGTAGTTGTCACTTCCCAGAGTAACCTGAACTGTAAACATGGTCCCCCTAGAAGGGGAAAGAGACAAGATCTCCTAAGCTAATTGGGAGCATGGGGGGGGTGGAGTTAGAAGAAAAAGAATGGGAGAAGAGGAGGGGAGAGGAGGACATGAGGAAGTAGGAAGATCTAGTCAGGGGAAGAATAGAGGAGAGCAAGAAAAGAGATACCATCATAGAGGGAGCCATTATAGGTTTAAAGAAAAATCTGTCACTAGTAAAATGTCTAGAGACCTACAAGGTTGACCCCAACTAACAATCTAAGCAATAGTTGAGAGACTACCTTAAATGCCCTTCTCTGATAATGAGATTGATGACTACCTTATATGCCATCTTCGAGCCTTCATCCAGTAGCTGATGGAAGCAGAAGCAGACACCCACAGCTAAACACTGAGCTGAACTCTGGAATCCAGTTGCAGAGAGGGAGAAGTGATGAGCGAAGGGGTCAACACTAGGGTGGAGAAAACCACAGAAACAGCTGACCTGAACAAGGAGTTGCTCATGGAACCCAGGCTGATAGCTGGGAAACCAGCATAGGACTGTTCCAGATGCCCTAAACGAAGAGGTCAGCAGGACAATCTATGGGGCCACTGGTAATGGATCAGTATTTACCCCTAGTACACAAATGAACTTTGGGAGCCCACTCCACATAGAGGGATAATCTCTTAGCCTAGAACACTGGGGAGGGTCTAGGCCCTTCTCCAAATGATATGACAGACTTTGAAGATTCCCCCATGGAAGGCCTTACCCTCCCTGGGGGGCAGAAAGGGGATGGGATAGGGGGTCGGTGGGGGGGCAGGGGAGGAGGGAAGGGAGAGGTAACTAAGATTGACATGTAAAAGAAGCTTGTTTCTAATTTAAATTTTTTTAAAAAGACAAAAGTATCTACACATAGTGTAGTCAAAAGGAACAAATGAGGCAATGATGAGTGTACAACACTCACCATTGCTATAGAAAACCAGGTAAGGCCCAGTAGAGAATGCATTAGTTTACCATGTTATAGATAACCATAAATTCTGGCTTAAAACAACTGAATTTATTTGCTCAGCATTCTAGAGGCTGAAAGTCTAAAATCAAGGCTGTAGCAATCATGCTGTCTTTGAAATGTCCAAATGTCCTTCCCTCTTCTTAGCTGCTGCTTACAGGCGATCCTTGGTGTTCTCGGCTTAGAGCTGCAACAGCTGCGGTTCTGCCTCCATCATCCCACAGCTGCCTTCCTCCAGTATCTGTCTGCTCTCTATTCAAAATTCCCTTCCCTTTCCCTTATAAACACACCAGTTACAGGGATAGGGTCAAGTTTAACCCACTATGGTCCCATTTCAACTCAGATGATACTTGCAACATTATTATTTGTTTTAATTCCATTCACTCCAGGTAGGACCTAAATAAACATCTTTGTGAGGGGCACAAACCCACAACAGAGAATGTCTCTACATTTAAGAAGCTATACAAAGCTCTTCTAATTTTTGTCTATGTTCTGAAGGTCTGGGCTCCTAACATGCCCTTGGCCTTCCTTAGACTCTTCGTGCATCTCTGTGGACAGCACTTTTTAAACAACCCTTGCCTCCTAACTCACAGCTTCTAAAAAGGCCTCCCTGTGCAAAACATTTGCATCTCGGAAATCAGGGATTGACAGTATAGTTAAAATAAGTTCTACCCTCATGAGGACAAAGATCGAGTCTTTATAGTTCCTTGCTATAAGAAAGTGACCCGATATCA
The DNA here is from genome assembly GCF_003668045.3 of Cricetulus griseus. Classification (NCBI taxonomy): domain Eukaryota; kingdom Metazoa; phylum Chordata; class Mammalia; order Rodentia; family Cricetidae; genus Cricetulus; species Cricetulus griseus. The sequence goes on along the minus strand of NC_048596.1, from coordinate 185,401,991 downwards.
ATAAATCTTTTTATGAACTACAAACCATTTGCATGACCTCTTGTTCCAGCTATGTAATCTGCTTCTCAGGGGACCTCCTGACTAGGTGATTACCTTTAAACTGAGAATCTATGCCATGTAAGAAAGACATGCTTATGGCTTTTCCTCACACTCCACATCCTCACATTTCCTCCCTCTGAGACTATTTGTTATCATTCAAAAATCCTCTATAAGGCATTGATTTAACTTCTAAGAGCAGTACTAAATGCAAAATATGCATTAGTAATACTGCTTACAGGCCATCATTCTTTACATTTTTGCTTGCTGTGGTATTCCCAGTGGAGAATACAATCTTTTTTAAAGAAATAATATGATGGCTTCATGTATGCAAAACAGCCCTCCCCCAACGTCATTTTCTTAATTAGTTTAAGAATAAAAACCCCTGCCAAGTATAAGTTAAAGCACTCTATGAAATCTTCTTTAATATGCCCCTCTCTTCCCTACCCCACCCATCTCTAACAGGTACATGCTACTTAAATTATCTCTACAACTAATTACTGTTTGGAGACTGATGTTTATGATGCCTATGCTATTTTGTATTGCCAACAAATTACATAGTGTCCCATATATTTTAAGCTTTCTGCATATGTTATAGATAACTTTGCAACATTTTTGGCTCAGACTATGAGATGGTAAGATTGATCATACTGATATACAATGCTCTATCTTTTTTTTTTACATTTTATTTGTGTGTGTATGTGTGTGTGTGTGTGTGTGAGAGAGAGAGAGAGGGAGGGAGGGAGAGGGAGAGAAAGGGAGAGAGAGAGAGAGAAGATATGCCTCTGTGTTCATGTGGAGGCCAGAGGACAACTTGTAAGAATCAGTGATCTCCTTCACAAGGGTCCCAGGGTTTCAACTCCGGTCATCAGGCTTGATGATGTCTTTATTCTCTGAGTTATCTCACCATTACCCCTCTACATGATTATTTTAATAGCTTTACTTTTTTATTTGAGAATATAAAACCAATAAATACTCAGTCTTCTTCTTATGGACATTTATTTATGCATTTTTGCAACCACAAACAATGCTTTATGAACACTAACACATAACTGGATTACAGTATTACTTTTCCATTTTACTAAAACAGCTTTATTAAAATATAATTTATATACTATAAAATTCACCACTTTAAAGCATACTATTCAGTCATTTTAAAGCATTCATCTAACTGTGCAACAATCACAATCATCTAATTTCAGAACATTTTCATTGTCCCAAAATAAATTTCATGCTCCCTGGCACTCATTTCCTAATCTCTGACCCATCCCTAACAATCATGAATCTACTTCCTGTTTTGTGGATTTCATAGTCTGGGCATTTTCTAAAAGTGGGCTAATAAAACATGATGAATCATAATTAGATTCTTTCACCTAATATGTTTTCAAGGTTCACTCATCATAGCATGTACATTAATTAATTTGATTATAATAATGGTTTCATGGTTGTATATGTCAACACTAAAGTACACTTTAAACATGTACAATGTGGTGTATATTAACTGAATCTTAACATTTTCGCAGCTGTTTTATCAAAAGTGTACAGCAAGCAAACAAATGCATGAAAGTAGTCATGCTCTATAAAAGTAGTCCTCGCCGGGCATTGGTGGCACACGCCTTTAATCCCAGCACTCAGGAGGCAAAGGCAAGCAGATCTCTGTGAGTTCGAGGCCAGCCTGGTCTCCAGAGCGAGTGCCAGGACAACCTCCAAAGCTACACAGAGAAACCCTGTTTCGGGGAAAAAAAAAAAAAAAAAGTAGTCCTCTAAGTGAAAGTTACACTGAGACATCAGTATATACCAACCTACTGGAAAAGTTAAAATTTAAGTTACTAACAATACCAAGAGTTGATGGGAATTACAATAACTGGAGCTGTTGTTTACTGTTGAAGGGAATGTGTGCAGAATGAACAATGGAAAAAATATTTGGTAGCATTAGTTAACTTAAATTTATACTTGCCACATGACCTAGTTTCACTCCTAAGCAACTCAGCAACAAGAAAAATTTATGGAAATACAAAAGATTTGTAGAAAACATTTATAGCGACTTTATTCCTAACAGCCCCAAACCACAAATAACTCAAATATCTATGACCTAATGAATGGATAAACAGATTGTGACACATATGGATAATGGAATACTATTCATATGTTAAAAAGGAGAAATGATGCATATGGGATGATATGAAGAATATTAAAAGTATTATAGTAAGTGAAATAAGCCAGACAAAAACAGCTGTTTTATAGTAGTCTATTAACATGACATTCCCAAAATGTCTTCACTTCTCACAGGGCTGGGGTTAGAGGTCCATGTGCAGCCACACCTGGTTTTCTGTGTGGGTGCTGGCATTTAAACTCAGGTTCTCATGCTTGAGCAGCCAGTGCTCAAGCCAACTCTAGATCTATCATTTGCTTAACGTCATTAAAATCTCCTGACAAAGAAAACAGCAGGCCAATGGGTGTGCTCAATCAAATATTTAATTAAAACAAAACAAAACACCAGTCCTATTCAACCTATTTATTTCCTTTTAAAAATCTGCATTATTATTGTGTACACCATGGTACACTGTGAAGGTCAGAGACCAACTCTGTGGGGGTATCTCTCTCCTTCCACCTTAACATGGGTTCTAGGGGTCAAACTCAAAGGATTGTCCAGCTTAAACAGCAAGTGCCTTTATGTTGAACCATCTCAGGAGCCCTATAAACTCTTTGAAAAAATGAGAGACGTGCCCTACACATCTCAAATCACTTAAAGACAGCAACTATTATTCTAATTCTAAAACCAAACAATCACAACAAAACAAAACAAAATCCAAATCACCTTAAAAACTCTAAAGAATAGTTATTTATTTTTTTTAAAAAAATCACACTTAAGTTTATAGACGTTAGGATATACTATGTTCATGGATAGGAAAACTGAATAATGAAGGGTGCTCATTCTTCCTAAACTAGTCTTTATAGTCAACAAAGTGGTACTTAAAGTCTCTGAAAGATTTCTCAAGACATTTAACAAGCTGATCATAAAACATCATATGGGAAGCTTGAAAGGCTAAAACGACTTGATATGGAGATAGGAGAGCAGTTTACCCTATTGACTATTCTTATTTTAGAGTTAGTAGTTTAAGACATTATTATACAAGTTCACAGACTGACAAAGGAGAGAAACTAGAAAGGTTAAAAAGAGGCACATGCATGTGAAACAAACTTGTTCCCTAACTAGAACTAATAAATAAATTTTTTAAAAAAGGCACATGCATGAAACCTAGGGGAAAAAAGTGACACTATTGATTCGGGTACAAAAGGATGCCCTTGGGCTGGAGAGATGGCTCAACAGTTAAGAGCACTGGCTGCTCTCCTAGAGGACAAGGGTTCAATTCCTAGCACCCACATGGCAGCCCACAACCATCTATTACTCCTGTTCCAGGGCTTCTGACACCCTCACACAGACATACATGTAGGCAAAACACCAATGAATATAAAGATAAATTATATATTTAAAAAAGGATGCCTGGCCCAAGGGTTACCAGATCTTTCTTTTTCTGTAAGGGATAAGATAGTGTCTGTCATGAGAATCAATTCTGACACTGCCACACAAAAAGCAGTCATAGATAATAAGTAAAACTAATCATGGCAGAGTACCAACAAAGCATTACTTATAAAATAGCAACAGAACATTTTTTAAAAGCCAGTTAAACACACACACACACACACACACACACACACACACACACACACACACCAAACCTGAAGTCATTTCTCCCAATATAGACAAAATGACAGCCATTTTGTAAAAGAAAAACATCTAGTGAGTTTTCCTGCTTAATTATTTCCACTTAAAAATATATAGAAAAAAATGTTTCTAGAGCCCCAGGGAATCCACAGTTCACAGATGAGTCTAAAACTTCTGAAAGTGGCATAACATTTTCTTTGTATGTGTCATATTCTCAAGAAAATCTCCACTTTTTTTTTTTCTGGTTTGTAGGGGGCTGTGATCTCCTCCCACTACTTACAAAAAAAAAAAAATTCAGAATCTGCTTTATACACTCATATTGCACAATCAAATTGGAAAGAAAATAGAGGATCCCAGAGAGGATCTGAGGAAAGCTATTAATGATATGTTATACATCTCCTGACATGGTACCAATTTCAAGGGAAATTACATGCACTGAGGTAGGGGAGGAGTAAGATAACACACGGAGAAGCTGCAGGTTAGTGAAGGGAGATTCCAATCAGCCACAATTTTTTTTGCTTTAGGTCAAGTGTCAGAGACTGTTTCCAACAGACATTTAGTCTTTTCAAAATCTAAGTCTTCATAACCCAATTAGAAAATGTATCAACATGGTCTGGTCAAGAACAAAACAATTATGTTTTCAAAGGAATAACTTACATTTTGCAGTACATTACAAAGTGCTTTCAACTTATGGCCTTGTACACGAAGGTCACCGCTTCCGGGCTTGGGAGGAAACCAGCAGCATCCTTTCTTCATGAGCAATGTTCTGGCCTCAATTTGTGAGGGCTGGTGGCGTGTTCCTTAGGCTGCTTGAGAGCCTTTTCCCACACTTTAAGACTCACAGTTTCTGATGGTGCTGGTGATGGAGATGCGGATATGATGAAAGAGATGAGTGGAAAACACAACCGAGAGAAGTGTGGAGCGCAGGAGCACAGCGGAAGGTTTACCTGCAGCCCTTCCCTTCTGAGGCATAAAGAAGGCCGCAATGGCACCTCAGACTGGAGGCACTAGGCCTGAGGTAAAAGCCAAGAAGCAAGAAGCTGACGTCACCCCTCGGAGGAGGCTTGCAGCTGGTAGGCTCCAGCACGCTTTTCTTCACTTGCTCACGATGAAGACCTCAGGGGCCCGCACCCAACTCCACGCGGGAAAGCGCCACACTTTCGAAAGAGAGCGCCCAGCTGCGACGCCCCAGAGTGAAGGCCAGATGAGCCAATGGAAGCCCAGCTTTGGCTAGACGCCTCGGCGGTGGGCGTGGCTAAGGCGGGTGGGCCTATGGAGTGGATTCTGGGCTGGCTGGTGACCGCCTAAGTTTCTGTCCACAGGGGTCTTGACCCCAGCCCTGAGGTTGAGCTATGGTCACACCAGTAATCCCACCTCCTTTCTCCTCTCTCACCAGACTATTTACCTGTGCAGTTAGACTCTGCAAAGGGTTTCCCTAAGACAAGCTTATGGCCTTTTATATGTAGGTTGTGAAAACTCAGTAATCCATTTGGTCACACACAAAACTGAAAGGGTGACTGACTCTGTGAGCGTTCCGTGGCTTCTTACCCTGTGTTTGTTGTTGCTGTTTAGCTGCAGTCCATTTTTCTGCCGTTAAATATTGGGTGCGATTTGAATCCCACAGTTATATGGATTATTCTTCTCCTGAGACTCTTCAATGATGGGTACCCGCCATGCCCCCTAAATGACAGTTCTTCTAATTCCAGAATTCTATATGGCAAAGGGACAAAGAGTTGGATTTTTTTTTTTAATTCTTATAACACTCAAAGGTTCTGTGGCTTAATTTCTTGATTGTCTCTAAATCTAATGGTAAAATACACCGGTGTTTGAGTCAAACCATTTCAAGAATCAAACTAATTCAGCTGAGTCTTCCTGTTTCTCCTTAGTTACACGTGAATGTGGTCAGGTGGTTAACGCTTAGCAAGTTTATCTCCTCGATGAAAGAAAGTGAGCTTTTTTGAAATGATGGGACTTGGCAGAAGCATTCGAGACACAGATGCTTCTGTGCTATGGCAATAAAATCTTAGTTTTAAAAGAGCATGTTATAGCGGGGTGGTGGTGGAGCTCACCTTTAATCCCAGCACTTTCGAGGCAGAAGCAGGAGGATCTCTGTGAGTTTGGGGCCAGCCTGGTCTACAGAGCGAGTTCCAGGACAGCTAGAGCTACACAGAGAAACCCTGTCTCGAAAAACCAAGATAAAACCAAAAGAAAACAAAACAAAACAAAACAAAAAGCATTTAGAAACAAATCACAAAAATCGGTTAATTTATTGTCATCCCAAACTCCAAGAGAAACGGTATACTGACTTTAATTTGCTTCTTTAGAAGAATTTCAGCTCCAAATTTTAAAATGGAAGGAAGTGTTCATGAAAATTTTAGATCTATGTCTTTAAGTTTCCCCCAACTCCTTTCCAAAAATTCTTCAAAACTCTTTGCTGATGAGCACTTTCAGAATAGCTTGGATGACATTCTGAGTAATTTCCTCTCAACCTGAAGATTCAAAATTTCATTAAATAAAAAATTAAGTATGTTACTATACTTAGATATGAAACATTAATGAACTGGGTAATACAGTCTTAAGAAGAGGCACTTAAAACACAGGACACCTGCATTATTAGAGCCGTCTGATGTGATTTGATAAATAGGCAAGATATAATGAAATGCCCAAGAAGTCAAGACCGGATGTTCTGCAGTTCACTTACTGCCTACATAGGCCATTTGAAGGTAAAGCAACTCAGCAGAAGCTCAAGAGAACTTAACGAGGAACTGAAGTGTCCTTGGACTTCATCTGACAAGGGAAGAAGGCCTAAATTTTGTAAGGACACAGGACATTAATTTTAAAGTATATGATGATTTTAGAGAGTAGAAAGTAGAGAAAGATGACTCGAGCCTAAGTGACATCTATTTAAAAGGGGAAAAGTTCCTTCTTGTAGTAGATATTTGCATCTACCCTTTTTTTCTCTCCCCTCTACTTAGTTGAATCCTACTTATTCTTCAACCCCAGCTCAAAATCTGAACCTTTCATGCCATAGCCCACAAACCGTTCTCTGTGTAGAATGAAAACAGAACTTTTTATTTGGTATTTTTGTTCTATGCCTTATAATGATTATCATTTAGGATATTATTTAATTTTTGCTTTGGATGCTGAATGCTAAGCTACTTGAACTTTTAGTCACCACTGCTCCTGGCAGAGTAGCTTGAACATGGTAGACAAGTTTACAATAGTGTTAATGTTAGTGGGTATAGTAATATGCTAGGGTTACCTTAACAAAATAACATACTCTTTCTTGGTAACTGAAAGAACAGAAATGTATGTTCTTAAAATTAGAGAGACTAGATATCTCGAATCACAAGGTACTAGTGTTGGTTTCCTTTTGAGCTCTCACCATGCTGGTAAATAGCTATGCCATCTGTCTTTGTGTGTCTTTCCTCTTTCTATATACACATCTATCTCCAAATACACTCTTCATATAAGGGCACCATTTTGCTCAGTTAGGGCCACATTAAAGACCTCATTTCTACTCAATTATCCCTTCAAACACCTTATCTTAAAGTAGATTACTTTTTAGGGATGAAACATCAACATAGGATGTTTTGGAAGGACAAAGCAGAAATGTTAGAAATAAGTTATGCCATCTTAGGAAATCCTCAAACTGGAGCAGAGCTACTAGTGTCTGCCTAGTCTTCAGAAGCCCTGAGTTCAGTCTCCTGAATACACCTCACAGAGTCTCAGTCTTAGATCTATATATGACATAAATATGTACATCAAGTTGGTATAAAATAATAAGAAAGGGCTGGAGAGATATCTCAAAGGTTAAGAGCACTGGCTGCTCTTCCAGAGGTCCTGAGTTCAATTCCCAGCAACCACACGGTGGCTCACAACCATCTATAATGAGATCTGGTGCCCTCTTCTGGCCTGCAGGCATACATGCTGGAGGAACACTGTAGACACAATAAATACATCTTTTTTAAAAAAGATAATAAGGAATGTTGGGGTTTGTAGAAATCAATGTATTTATCTAGACAAATGACATTTAAAACTTTCCCCACATAAAAGCAATAAACAAAACAAAAAGCTTCAGACAGGTTAGCTTCTAAGCTATCAGTTTGAAAAATTACCAAATGTTACTTCATTTGGAATCATAACTTCTTTGCTAGATATCAGGCATGTTAAGTATGTTTACGATTGGCCAGAGGAACATTCTCAGACTCCATTGGATTACATATTACATTTGTAATTGACTACTATGTTGAAGGATGCCGTACTAAATATGAGACACATCATTTTCCCACAGACATCGACATTTTCCAGGAATTCTGTTTTTAAGAACATAACTTATTTTGAGATATTTTATTTAAAAATGAAACTCCAGTATTCTTTTCTTATCCATAGTTTTTTTTGTAGTTTCAGTCAACTGAAAATGGAAAATAACAGAGGAAAAAAAAACCTTAGATTTTTAAATAGCACTCTATTCTAAATTGCATGGTGATATCTTGTATTGTTCTCTTTTATACCACTGAGGATGTGAATCATCTCTGTCCAGTATAACTTCACTGAATTGAACATGCTATCTACCTGTTAGTCACTTAATAGTACATTCATCAGGTCCACTGTAGTGTTATGCAGTGCTTTCATTTCACCCAAAAAGAGCACTAAAGCATGAACTTGTACAATATTTGTTAATAAGTGTTACTTTTATTTTTGTTATTTTACCATTCCAATTCTTTAAATGATAAAATAGTATAGGTAGCATTTAGTGCTATGAACATATGATTTAAAACTTCCTTTTAGGGATCATAGAACACAACACAAATGTGTTCCAAAATATTCAGGAATATGTAAGTCTTTATATAGTTCAGGCTATTGTTAACTAAAAAGGAGTTAGTATAGTAATTCAGAGGAACTTTTTTTAAAATATACCTTCCTTAGCACTAGATCTGAATATTCTAATATAATAGACTTGGATAAATGGTAGATAGTCTATGTTTCAAAAATATTTCCTTCATTAAATAATTCTAATGACCACCTTTGTTAGCACATAAGCCCCTAAAGCACCTAATGTATAGTACATACTTAATAAATTCTTGTCACATTAAATGGCTAAAGGTGTGATTTATTAAGATTAATAGTGTCTAGGATGGATTGAGAGTTGGAAGTGTCCTAGAGGCAAGGAAATCCTGCTACATAGACATTTGACTAAGAGATGAAGCAGTCTTAAACTACAATAGAGGCAATAGGAAAGAAATGGATGAAACACACTGAGAAGATAGAATGAGCACAATTAGATAAACTGTTGAAACCTCTTCATTTAATCCCAGCCCTTGGGAAGCAGAGGCCAGCAGATCTCTGTGAGTTCAAGGATAGCCTGGTCCACAAAGTGAGTTCCAGGACAGTCAAGGCTGTTACACAGAGAAGCCCTGGCTCAAAAAAAAAAAAAAAAAAAAAAGTGTGTGTGTGTGTGTGTGTGTGTGTGTGTGTATCCCTATATAGATATAATCATTTACTGATTATATAACTTACCCCTTTATCTCAATTTCTCTTTTTTCATTATAACTGTGTATTGGCACATTTCCTTGTGTTTGAGTCTCATTATTTTCTGGGAGTTCTTCTCATTGCCCCCCCATGCTACAACCTGCATAGCTTCATGATGGAATTGAGTAAGGCAGCAAGTGAATGAAGAGGGGTCAGACAAACAGACCAAACGCAGAAAAACTGGGATTGGGTGAGCCATCAGCTCAGATGACAATGAAGCAGCCCCAAAACTTGGCCGTTATTTTCTATGCCTGAATGAGGAGATGTGTTCTTTGTAGACAGCTGATGAGGAGTCAGCCTTAGCTAATCCTGGCAGGAAGTCTATAGGTGCAGTTTCAGGTTGCAGTCATCTAGGATAAGGAAGCTTTCCTGTGGTTGGTAGTTTCTGTATACATTTGTCAATCATCAATAAACACTTCTACTTGGAGCAGGGAAGGGCTTTGCCATTGCCATAGGCCTTGACATGGCTGTGCTCATGTCAACATTATACATTCACTCAGGACTTCCTTTGCTCCCCACACCCACATACAGTATACATATACCTTCTGAGACTAGCTAATCTAGCTTGTGTTTGATATTTGATTTTGTTATTGTTGCTTTTTGTTATCTTTAAACATGGTCTTATGTAGCCTAGGCTGTCCTTGAACTCACTGTGTAGAATGACCTTAAACTCCTGGTCTTCCTGCCTCTACCTCTCAAGTGCTCACTGTGCAGAATGACCTTGAACTCCTGTCTTCCTGCTTCTACCACCCAAGTGGTAGAATTACAAGGTGAGTGCCAATATCCTTGGCTTAGCTGATACTTTACAGCTTGTACTTCTTTTGTGTCTCTTTCAGCTAGCACACTACTACAATGTAGTTAGTCAAATTCTCTGTAAACATTTGTTTATTTTTAGTAATTGGTGATTTCTAAGTAAGCCCTTAAGCATATTGTAATTGCAATTAGAATTAACAGTCACTGTGAACAGAACTGATAGTACACTTGAGAATTCCCATTAGTCAAAGGTGACCTTCCTATGTCTCCCAACAGATGCAGACCTGACAAAGTGATTCATACCTGCATAACCTACAGAACAGGTCTCTATAATCTGCCTTGCTGCTGAAATAAACAATATAGATTAAGATATTCCTTACCAAATGCAGAACACTATTGCCAATACTGTTTGTTGGGTTGGCATAGTCTCATGATTCCTCTAAAACTGTTTTTTTTTTTTTAATCTGAGGGCAATGCCAAGAAATTAACACTGTCTAATACAATGTAATAATAAGTTTAAGATATCTTTGTATAAAATTAATAGTAAAATAATATTGAGCCTGAAATTCAAGAAATATTATAAGATCTTTCTTTGAAGTATTTCATTTTCAGCTATACTATTTGCTCTGAGTGATATTAACTTATATAAACAGCTTCCTCATTTGTTAAATGGGCATCAGTCTTAGATTTACTCTACTAAAACAGTTGAGATGCTGTACTCAGTACAATGTCATATACCTAATGATTAAATAATAAAAACATTTTACCTGTGATTTTAAAATATTCTAGTTCAACGTTATTTTTATTAGTTGTTTTATGGCCTCTTTTTTCAATGATTGCTGTCACATGCATATATATATATATATATATATATATATATTATATCTCAATCTGTATAATGTTTTATTTGTGTGTGTGTGTGTGTGTGTGTGTGTGTGTGTGTGTGTGTTTAGGGCTGACCATTTGGTATTGCATAAGCAATTGGTGTGCTCTTCCCTGAGAAGACTGTGTCTTCTGTTCTGTGCATCTACCCATTGAGGGGCAACGAAGGACACTAGCAATAGACTATTTTTGAGTCTTCTTGGACAACCCTGACCAACAACTTGAAAAAAGGCTTCTCATGACTCATGTTAGGGTTTTTGTAGGTGATTTTGGCTTTTGGAAAAAGCATTGTCAGCCCAGATGAGGACTTTTCATTTAAACTATTTGTGTGTGTTTATATACAGAGTTACATGTATTATAGTCTTTTAAAGAAGATAGTTAATATTATAACTCTTATAACTTTTTCAGACTTCTTTACTGTCCTTTTATCCTCCTTTTCTTTTTTAACTCTCCCCTCTAATTAGAGCCCTCCTTTTCCCTATGATATCACTTATACCCTACTATTCCCATCTTTATTTTTCCCCACCACTTCCCCCAGCAATGGTCCCTTTTTACTTTCCTGGTTTCTGAAGTTACTCTAGTCTTTGCACTCATATCTGAAGATTTGTAAGTAGGAGCCTCCAATGATAGAGAATATTCAACAGTTGTCTTTTTGTGTATATGTTACGTCACTCATCATTACCTTTTCTAGTCCCATCCATTACCTGCAAAGTTCGTGATTTTATTTTTCTTTAAAACTGAACAGTATTCCATATTGTTTTGTACGCCATATTTTCATTATCCACTCACCAATTGATGGACATTTAGGCTGTTTTCATTTCCTTGTTATGTGAGTAGAGCAACAACAAGCATGGCTGAACAAGTATCTGTGGAGTGTGATGTTGAGTCTGGGGCATATGCCAAAGAGGTGGGGTAGCTTCATCATATTGTAGATTTATTGTTAGATTTTTGAAAATTCCCTATTCTGATTGCCATAGTGGCAGCACAAGTATGTGGTCCAACCCGCAGTGATTCTGTGATCGAGTCTCCTTTTTCACCATACTCTCTCCAGCACATACTGTTGGTTGTTTTGAATTGTATCATCAAGTCATTTATTTGTGATTCTTCTAATTTTTTAACAGAGGCATTCAAAGCCCTAAATTTTCAGAGTGTCCTGGAGCTTTGGTTGCGTTATGTCTTCATTCTCATTTAGTTCTACGAAAACTGTTATTTTTTCTTCTTTGGCCCATTCAGTAATTAGTTGCTTCATCTCCAGGAGTTTGGGTATTTACTAGAGATTTGTTTACTCTCACTTTTAAGGTTTATTGCACTGTAGTCAGATAGAATACAGGGGGTTTCTTTAATCCTTTTGAACTTGTAAAGACCAGGATGTAATCTATTTTAGAATACTGACCAACTCAGCTGCTACCAGGGCCCACATCCAGTGCCTTGGGTTAGCCCACCCTAACATCTAACCATCTATGACCCGATGGAGTGAATAAAGGACTGGTCCTGAAGAACAATAACTGCAGATCTCCATGGTTCAGGGTGGCCACAGGATATCCAAGAGGAGTTCCAAAGAGGGCTCAGTGATGATGGTGGATGGTGTACCAGAGGCCTTTAACCAGACCAATGACTCATGACAATGAACATTTGTAAATAAATAAGGCTGATTGGACAAAAGTGTATACTGTGTGACACTCCTTGTCTCCCAGTGCCACTAAGTCAACTGTAGCAGTGTTAGAGAGGCAGGAAAGATGGAGGAGCAAAGAGGTTTTTGGTTTTTGTTTTTAACTGTTTTGATTTTAATTTCCTTTTAATTTTCTTTTGGGGAGACACTGCAAGGGTGAGGGGAGGATATGGGAGGACTTGGGGATGAGTGGAATTGGAGTGCATGGTATGAAATTCCCAAAGAATCAATAAAGAAATTTTTATTGCCTTAGTTAGGGTTTTTATTGCTGTGAAAAGATACAATGACCACAGCAACTCTTATAAAGGAAACATTTAATTATGGTGGCTTTCTTACAGTTCAGAGGTTTAGTCCATTAACATCATGGTGGAGAGCATGGCGGCATGCAGGCAGACATGGTGCTGGCGAAATAGCTGAGTGTCCTACATCTTGCAGGCAACAGGAAATTGACTTGCAGTCACACTGAGGGAAGTTTGAGCAAAAGAGACTCAAAGCCTGCCCCCATAGTGACATAATTTCTCTAACAAGGCTATGCCCCTCCTAATAGAGCTCCTTTGGGGGCCATTTTCTTTCAAATCACCAATTTCCACTCTCTGGCCCTCAAAGGCTAATAGCCATATCATAAGGCCAAAAAAAAAATGCATTAAGTCCAACTTCAAAAGTCCCCATAGTCTATAACACTCTTAAACTTGTTTCAAAGTCCCAAAGTCTCTTCTGAGATGCATGGAAATCTATTAACTGTAATCACATGTAAAACTCAAAATCAAAAAGTAGATCCATACTTCCAACATGTAACAGCACAGGAAATGTATTGCCATTTCAAAACACAGGGAAGGGAGTGTAGCAAGGAAACACTGGACCAAAGCAAGACTGAAAACCAGCGGGGCAAACTCCAAACTCTGCATCTTCATGTCTGATAGCAAAACACTCCTCAGATCTCCAACTCTGTTCAGCTTTGTTGACTGCAACACACTTATTTCTCTTGTTCTTTGGATTTACTCTCTGTTAGCAGCTTTCCTTGGCAGGTATCCCAGGACTCTGGCATCTCTAACATCTTGGGGTCTCCAAGGCAACCCAGACTTCAACTTCACAGCTTCACTCAATGGCCTCGCTACTAAGCCTCCATTCAGGGACACCCTTGACACTTGCCTGGCCTCAGCAGCTTTCTTTAGGCATAGAGGCAAATTCCATAACCTGTTTCTTCTATCCTTAACTCTAAAGACAGAAACACATGGCTGAAACTGCCAAGTTCTGCTACTTACTGGGAATGAAATATGCCCCCCTCATTCATTTAAATCTTTGCCAGCTTTCTGTCCTTCACTGCCTAAGCTTGGCTGTCCTGAAACTTTCTCTGTTGACCAGACTGGCCTCTAACTCAGAGATCAGCAAGCCTCTGCCTTCCGTGTTGGGATTAAAGGTATGCTGCATCACACCCGACTCTAAGATTTCCTGTAGCTCTTTTTCACAAGTTGGAAACTTAGCTGGGTATGATCTTGCCCTGAGGTCATCACTTCATTTAATTGATTTCTTAATACATTTATCTCCTTGAACATAGAATTTAGCTCTATTCCACTTTCTGGTGCTCTTTTCCTCCTCAAAATTTTCATTTTATAATTTACTCTGCTCAGCTTGCTCCTTTTCTTTATAAATCTTCATTAGAGTTACCACTAAAGACAACAAGACAGAGTCTATGATAAGCTATTTTAAGATTTCTCCCACCAACAGAATAATCCAAAACTCTTCACTTTAGCCTCTGGCAGATTCTTTGAACAAGGGCATAAAGCAGCTACTTTCTTCACCAAAATATCACAAGAATGATCTCTAGGCAACATACTAAAATTCTTCTCTGAAACCTCTTGAGGTTGCGGCCCCCCCCCCCCCCCCGCTCCCCAGTTCATCAAATCATCCTCAGCACCATTGTTTTCTAATGTCTTACTAGTATGGCCCATTTGACATCACTTAAAGCATTCCACTGCTTTCCTAACCCAAACTCCCAAAGCCCATATTATAACCAAACAAATGTATGGTCAGGCTTATCACAATAATACCCCAGCCCCTGGTACCAACTCTGTCTTAGGATTTTTATTGCTGTAAGGAGATGCCATGAACATGGCAACTCTTATAAAGAAAACATTTAATTGGGGCAGTTTGTTTACAGTTTCAGAAGTTCAGTCCAACATCATCATCATCACAGGGAGTATGGTGACATGCAAGCTGAGAGTGCTTCATCATGGCTTGTAGGCAATAGGAAGTTAACAGGAAGTCACCCTGAGGGAAGCTTGAGCAAAAGAGATCTCAAAGCCCACCCCCACAGTGACATACTTCCTCCAAAAAGGCCATACCTCCCAAATAGTGCCATTCCCTTTAGAGGCCATTTTTTCCCCAAACTACCATAATTATTTTTTAAAAAAGTAATAAAAGAAAGGAAAAAAAGAAAAGCTTTTGTGTGCTGCTTGGTTTAATGTGTATTCTTTGGTGTTTGGGTAGAATATTCTATAGACATGTTAAGTTCATTTAATGTATGATGTCAATTCTGATGTTTTTCTATTTTTGTCCAGATGACCTGTCTGATGGGGAATGTACTGTGTATGTTTATCTTTCTGATTGTTAAATAAAATACTGTTTGGCCAATGAGACAGCAAGTAGACGGGAATAGAAGTCAAAGAGGATTCTGGGAAATATAGTAGAGAAGTGCTGATCCAGGCAGGAAGTGACATAGCAAGGAGATTCATATTTAAGCTAAGGAGAAACAGGAAGGGTCCTCTTTTCCCTCAGCTCCTGCTCCAGTGGCACAATGTGATCAACCAGCTAGGAGGGACGCCAATATGGCATCCGATAAGTCTTATAAAATATATAGATGAATGATAATTGAGACTGAGCTAGCAGATGAGAAGTCCTAGTCATTGGCCAAGCAGCATTGTACCTAATAAAGTTTCTGTGTATTCATTTGGGCCCTAACTCGGGCAGGCAGCTTTTGTAAAGCTCACACGTGGCAGTGGGGCTCAGGCGGCTTTTGGCGGAAAGATTTATCGTAACATCTGTCTATTAGAGAAAGTGGGTTATTGAAATTACCTACAATAATGGATTGATGTTAACCTGTGTATTTAAATCCAGTAGTACTTTTTTATGGACTTAGGTGAACCAGTTTGGTGTATATATGTTTAGAATAGTAATGTATGTTTGCTAGCTATTCTCTTGATTAGAATGAAGTGTCCCTCTTTATCTCTTCTAATTTTAGTTTGAAGTCTATTTTGTCAGATATTAGGATAGTGGTGCCTGCTTGCTTCTTGGTCCCATTTAATTGGAGTATTTTTGTCCATACTTTTAATCAACGGTGGTACCTATCATTAAAGTAAGATATTCTTCTTGTAGACAAGCTAGGTGGATTTTTATTTTTTGATTTATTTAGTAAACCTATTTTTATTTTTATTGGAGAGTGGAGGCTATTTATATTTAAAGTTATTGTTGAAATATGTTTGTTAACTGAGTCATGTAATTTTTGAGATTGTAATTTGTATTATTTGTGGTGCTTTATGTTTTGGTAATTATGGCTTTGTACTTCCTCTCACAGTCTCTCAGCTATGCTCACTTCTCTCTTTAGCCTGGGATATTGCTTCTTATAGTTTCTTAAGGTTGGGTTTGTTAAATATAAAAATTTTTAGCAAAGTTTTTTTCTCTTTCACTTATGGTGTATAGTTTTGCTGGGTATATTAGTCTAGGCTGGCCAACATGGTCTTTTAGGATTTTGAATGCATTGCTCCAGGCTCTTCTGGCTTTCAGAGTTCCCCCTGAGAAATCATCTGTTATTCTGATTGGTTTTCCTTTATATGTGAGTTGTTTAACAGTTAAACAACAGTTTAAAAATTAAAACATTTTACCCTGCAAGTTAACTCTTTAAACAGGAAGGCAAACAACTCAAAATAGCTTCAAGAATTCCCCAAACTGACCAGCTTCACTAAGCCCCTCCATGCCAGAGTAAGCAATAAAAGCTGAGAGTGCCCCTCAGACAAGTCAAGCTGTGAAGATGACTCAGGAATCTAAGCTGCAAAGAAGACTCAGAGCAGACCAGCTGCCTGAAGAAGTAGAAACCAGCTGAGCTGACTGGAAGAGGTTTAGGCCAAATGAGTGACTTGGAAAGGACACTCTCAGACATGTTGATTTATCAGCAGGCTGTGCAGTTTGCTCCAGGTTCCAAGCTTTTGTGAGCTGTCACCCATGGGTAGGTTTTAGTGATGCATCTATCTTTTAATCATTTCTGCTCCTATAAGTAACTCCTCACCCATATTCCTATAAGTAACTCTAAGAATACTCACTGGTTCACCAAGTTAGACTTTGGTGATATCCATATTTTTGTGGAATCCCTGTCTGTAGTGAGTAGACATGTTTGTTGTATCTCCCCAGGAAAAGTTTTGTTACTCAACAATGTGACTAGTGTTTTCTTCTCTTGCATTGTGCAGCACACTTTTTTTGACCTGTATACTTGTTTTTTTTTTTTTAATTATGATATGTTGTGGAATTTTCTTTTCTGTTGTTGTCTATTTGGTGTTTTGTGTGCTGCTTGTATCTGTATGGATGTGTGTTTCCTTAGTTTGTACTTCTTTCCTACTTTAAGGTTTTGTTTTGAGTTCCCTAATTGAGTTGTTGGGTTTTACAATTCTACCTTCATTTTAGCTTGAGTCTCCTTCACTGTTTCTTTTTCCTTATTGAATTCCATTCTCAAATCCTGGATTACATTTGTCATTTCCTTATGTTTACCTTTTGTGGGGGCATCACTCAGGCTTTTATTTACTTTAAATTTTTTTGTCTTAATTTGATTGGAGTATTTTTCTGTGTCTTCTCAAGTTCTTTTGAGTTATTTGAGGAAATATATAATTGTTCTTTGAAATTCTGCATCCAGGTATTCATCTAAATAATTCTCATTAGCAAATATTTCCACAGAACTGGGGGAGGATATACAGGCATGATCTATCATATTCTTTGTATTTTAATAATGATTTCTGGGCATGTGGACTTATTTTGTTCTAGGTCTGATATGGACAAAGGAGAAAGGGCCAAAGAGAGAATGTGGGGGGGTTGGTACCAGAGGTTGAAAAATTTGGGGAGGAGTCATATCAGGTGGATAGAGGGGACTAGGCTGGTATATAGGATCTGCTTCCTTGTCCAAGCCTGGAGGTGGGGGTGAATTTGAATGGGTGCCAGGATTGAGTGTGGCATGAGAAGACCCTGTGAGTTAGGGAATAGACAGGGTGGGTTCTGGCAAGAGCATAGAGATTGGTTTTGGAATAAACAGGGTACAGATTAGGACTGGACACTAGATATGGGATCCAGGCTAGATATGGAAAATTGGGGTAAATACATGAAGGGGGAGGGTCAAGTTGACTCATTGGTGTAGACCCTGGAGAAGGATGTGGGAGGTCTGGCTGGGTGGAGAGTTTGGATGGAATGTGGGAGGGACTTGTGGGTGGTGGCAAGTAGGATGGGTCCTGACATAGTCTTCAACATTATGTTAAAATTTAGAAAATTCGTTCTTTAATAAGAGGTTTTGGGGTAGCAGGTATAACTCAGTGGTAGATTGCTTACCTAGTATACTGAGGCCCTGGATTTGACCTCCAGCAACCCTCCGCCCAAACATGAGCAGTTTCAGAGTAAGACAGCTCCCACACTGGTGTGTGGTTTTGTTTTGTTTTTCAATTGTTCAGCCATATTGCAAGAATCCAAACTATCACTGTTCCACACTGTAATGCTAAAAGCATTTGCCCTTGTTTTCAGACTTGGGTCTCACTAGATAACCTCTTCAGTTTGTCTTTAAAACAGCATCCAGCAATAGAAAACATCTCTTCTTATTTGTTAATTTGTAAGGGTAACAAAATCTTTCTCAGCAGCCTTCCCGCACACTGCTGTTCATAACTTATTCACGGAGTCACATCCCTACCTCTTAATTACTGCTGATGAGGAGAATGAGCTCATGAGTTTTCCAGACAGAAGCCTGCATGAATCACAAATTGTCCCTGTGGTATGGGTTATGGACTTTTGTGAAGTATGGACACCTAAACAAAATTGGTGTTCTACTAACAAAAACTCCTACATCTGTTATTTAGTGTGATAGAGTGTTTGTCATTGCTTTTTAATCTTCATGGGAAGGAGATTTAGGTTATCTTTCACACAGCTTACTCTCTACTGTTATCAGTTAACTCTTTGCCATCAGTTTGTTAAACAAACTAATGTCAATTTCATTCTTTGTCCCATTTTTAAGAAACTTTGTGAAATGCTTCTGCCAGTTTGTTTCTGCTACTAGTAGAAAGTTCTTGAAGCATCACAACTAAAAATGGTAAATACCTATGAATATCAGTTTTACCTAAGGCAGATCACAAATGCAAGTGGCATGGTAATTATAGCTGCTTTCTGCAGGTGGTTTTTATCTAGGGGCCAAAAGTAAATTTATAGCATGTCTATATATGATTTTAAAATACACAACCTTCCTCTCAAAACTTAAAGCAATTTAAAAAAAAAAAAAGACACATTCCACTTTCAGTTCAGATTAGCTGACTTATTAGCAGGATTAGCAAGTGAACCAAGCAGGGGAAGGAATGAAAGGAAGAGCCCTGCCTTAGTTACTTTATAATTCTGACCCTCCTCATGTGCTTGAGTCGCAGGAGAGCGTGCCACTGCACTGGGCTCTCCTCTCTCTTTCACAGGAGTACTTTATACATTGTTACAACAAGATACCTCATCCAAGCAACTTAAGGAGGAAGGGCTTGTTGGCGCTTACAGTTTCAAAGAGTCTACCGAGGCTGAGAAGGAACAGCCGCAGCAGCATGAGCACTGCTGGTCACATTGCACTGCAGACAGGAAGCAGGTAGAGACCAATTAAGTAGAACTATGGGTCCTCAAGGGATGCCCTGCCCCTTGACTCCTCCAACAATTTTCCACCTCCTAAAGGTTCCACCACCTCTCTAACAGCACCACCATCTGGAGACCAAGTGTTCAAACAAATAAGCCTATGAGGGGCATTGCACATTCAAACTACAACACACCAACAAGTATTATTTGTGAAACTAAGGGGAATGCTACTCGTGGGAAAAAGAGAGAAGAGCCAGGCATGGTGGCACACTCCTGTGACTCAAGCACATGAGGCAAGTGGATCAGAGTTGTGAGTCCACACTAACAAAATGGGGGAGGATATTAAGAAACATGTATGCAAATCTTTAATATTCATGTGTGATCAGTCCGTATACCTTCCTTCACTTTAAGAAAATAAAATCTGTTTGATTAACAAGAACTTGTCTCTCCACATTGGCTTCATCTGGAAATAGTTTTCATAAGTAATTTACATTGTGTTTCTGTAAATGCAATAAAATTGAAACAATACAGACTGCAGTCATAAATAAAAGGGAAGAGATGTGATATAGAAGGAAAGAGTGAGAATTTACTACAGAGGAAAACCACCCCTGAATCAACCAGCTCAATAGTCACTTTCTTGGCTTTGTACCAGCATTTTCTCTTGAATCTTGAAGGGCACTTCTAAGAGTATGTCTTCCCGGAAGCTTTGCTAAAAACTCCTAATGTGGTTAATATAATAGAACAGATAGCACAGTATACATGTTCTTTTGTATGTATCCATGATACATGAGATACTCAATGGAGACTTGTCGCTATTGTATTTTTAATGTACTATGATTATTATTTCTAATGCTTTGGATCTTTGAGCAATGTTTTAGTAAATATTTTGTCTCATGTCCCCCATTTTCTGTTTCCCCTTGAAATGCCAAATGTAAATGTGTTAGATTGTTTAATCTGGAGTGCATGTGCCATCTAGGATCTGTTCACTTTCAGCAGTCTTTTTTTTCTATGTGCTTCAATTTAGATAATTTCTGTTGAATTGTCTTCAAATTTACTGATACTTTCTTGTACACTATCTAGTATGCTGTCAATTCCACTGAGTGATTTTCTTGCTTATTTAAAAGCAAAAATTGTAGATATAGAGTCTTTCAATCATAGGAATTCCATTTGCTTTTGACTTTTATTTTCAGTTTCCATAACTCTGAATTTCTTTATATTTTCGCTCCTTGTGTATGCACTCAGAAAGATAAGCAGGCTCAATGGAACCTAAAGGCAACTGGTAGGGACTACACTAAAGGGCGAGGATTCTGGAAAGAAAAAGTATATTATCTCATTAAAGGATTAATTATTCCTCCTACCTCTTTAGCATAGCTTAAGGTAAACCTGACCTGCTTGTGATTGATCTGCCTAATTGTATTATCTCTTTTTTAATTTTCCATTCATTTATTTAGCTCATAAATAAAGTCATGCGCAATTATGATACAGAATACATTATGTTCACAATGGCATGGCTAAATTAAACCAATTAACATGTTCTATCACTCATATTCATCATTTTTGTTTTGAGAACACTTAAAGGATACTATCTCACAACTTTTAAAATATAGCATATTGTTATCAACCATATTTACTATGCTCTCAGTAGACCTCAAGACTTCAGAGAGTCCATGCCTCTTGTCCAACTGCAGTTGGACCAATCATTTCCCCATTGTTAAAAGTCCCACATTGAAGCCTAATAGCCACAATTCTGCTCTCTGTTCCCATAAGTTCATCATTTCTAGGTTACACATAAAATTGAAATTGTGTGACATTTGTCTTCCAGTGTGTCACTTATTTTTTTTTTTGGCAAGCATATAACTTTACTACTTACTAAAGATGAAATCAAATTTGCATGCACAGGTGAGCACTCACTGAAACACCTTGGATTCATCACATATTTGAGTTTCAATTAGCATATATATATATATATTTATTTATATAAAAAGAGCAATAATGGCAATATGTTATGCATCAATAGCAGCAACAGCTTTTCCAGGTTCTGCAGTCATTTGAACAAAATTGTAGAGACATCCAGCACACTCCATTTAAAAAACAAAAACAAAAAACAAAACACATACAAAAAAAACAAACAACAACAACAAAAAAGTAAAAAACAAAATCCCAGAAAACAGCACAGTTCTGTTACTCTTGTGGTACTTGGCACCATTTTTTTTAATTAGCTTCTCAGTCATCATCTGGGAGGAAACCATTCTGAGCAACATCATTAAAAACAGCTCTGATAAAGCATGGTCACTACTATGTATCATAAAGCAGGTCCACATATGAGTGAGTACATATCATGTTTGTCTTTTTGTGATTGGGTTACCTCGCTCAGAATGGTTTCTTCGAGTTCCATCCATTTTCCTGCAAATTTCAAGATTCCATTGTTTTTTTCTGCTGAGTAGTACTCCATTGTGTAAATGTACCACAATTTCTCTATCCATTCTTTGGTTGAGGGGCATCTAGGCTGCTTCCAGTTTCTGGCTATTACAAATAATGCTGCTATGAACATGGTTGAACATATGTCCTTGTTATATGAATGTGCTTCTTTGGAGTATATGCCTAAGAGTGGAATTGCTGGATCTTGTGGTAGACTGATTCCCATTTTCTTGAGGAGTTGCCATACTGATTTCCACAGTGGCTGTACAAGTTGGCACTCCCACCAGCAGTGGAGGAGTGTTCCTCTTTCTCCGCATCCTCTCCATCATAAACTGTCATTGGTATTTTTTATTTTATCCATTCTGACAAGAGTAAGATGGTATCTCAGAGTTGTTTTGATTTGCATTTCCCTGATGACTAAGGATGTTGAACACTTTCTCATGTGTCTTTCAGCCATTTTAGATTCCTCTATTGAGAATTGTCTATTTAGTTCTGTACCCCACTTTTTAATTGGGTTGTTTGGTGTTTGGGGGACTAGCTTCTTGAGTTCTTTGTATATTTTGGAGATCAGCCCTCTATTATCTCTTAAGGGAGGAAACAATGGCATGTCCCCACCTAGAGGGAGAATCCATTCTTTGGCTAGGAGGCAATAGCTCTTTCTCTTAATGGGCCTTTAGGCTACTCTATTAATCCTGACTTAGTCCTGATTTAGTCTTGTTGGTCAGTAGGTGTATTCCTATTGGCAATGTCTCCTTAACTATTGTTATATTTTCCTTTGCTTATACATTTTTTCTTATTTTTATTACTTTTTTGAGAATCTCATACAATGTATTTTGATGGTATTCACTCCCCTTCCCTGCCTCCTTCCAGATCCAGCTCTGCCCCTTCCCTACTAACCCAAATTTGTGTTCTCCCTCCCTCCCTCCCTCCCACTCCCCCCCCCATCTATCTATCTCTCTGTCCTACTTCTCAAGTACAATTTGTGTTGCCCATTTACTCTTGGGTGTGTGTCCTTCCACTGGAGCATGGTCAACATAGTGGGGGCCATACTCTTAAAGAAAGACAATGGGCAGTTGTGGTGCACACCTTTAATCCCAGCACTCAGGAGACAGAGGCAGGCAGCTCTTTGTGAGTTCGAAGCCAGCCTGGTCTACAGAGAGAGATCCAGAACAGCTGGGACTGTTACACAGAGAAACACTGTCTTGAAAGAACAGAAAGAAAAAAGCTGCCAAACACCAATGTTCCTTCTCCAAGTGCTCTCAGTTGCCTTAGCTGTAGTCCGTGGGGGGAGGGGGCACATACATGTGCTCACCTCCCATCCTGTAAAGTTTTATTATACATTACTATTGTAAACAATGTATTTGTGTTGCTCTGGAGAGTGTTTTGAATTTTCTCTAGAAAACAATTATTTTACAAGTAGATTTTGATTCTGTGGAGCCTTTGGTTTTAGGCTTTGTTTCAGTTTTTTGTTTTTGTTTTTGTTTTTGTTATGCATGGGACTTTCAAATTAAGATATGTTTCTTCTAGGATTTCTAAAAAAGTCTGAAAATATTTAATAATTCTGTAACTTTAAACAATTCACTCCTTAATGTGATTCATC
The DNA here is from genome assembly GCF_003668045.3 of Cricetulus griseus. Lineage (NCBI taxonomy): Eukaryota > Metazoa > Chordata > Mammalia > Rodentia > Cricetidae > Cricetulus > Cricetulus griseus. The sequence goes on along the minus strand of NC_048596.1, from coordinate 185,378,534 downwards.
ATTGGGAAGCTGCTAAGTTTCCTCTTAGCTGTTTCTTCTTTTTAGTTACTGCTATTTCAAAATTTCTCAGATCTTAACTACATATGCACGGTTGAAGAGTCTGCCAATGACCTTGAAGCAACTTCCCATTCCTCTCCTATTGTTTGGATCTTTCTAGAGATTTCCTCCTGCAATTTCTAGCTGCTCCAGCAGCCTGACGAGGTGACTTCTGACTCCTACCCTAATTGCTATTTCTTGTGTAGATTCTGTTTCCTATGCACCATGCAGACAGGGGAGTGACCTTGGGGCAGGGACAGATAAACATAAATGTCATCTACCGGCATATTTCTGTCTGTTTTTGATTGTTAAGTAATGGTTTCAAGTATTTTCTTATATTTTAGAGTATATAATTGTTGTAAGGAGGATTATCTAATTTAAGATATTCTGCTCTTTATGAAAGCCAGAAATAACTAAAGTAGTTTATCTTTTATTTTTTTAAACTAGCACATAAAATATTTGGTTTCATTCTGGTATTTTCTTTCTCTGTGTATGGGTATATATTCTCTCTCTCTCTCTCTCTCTCTCTCTCTCTCTCTCTCTCTCTCTCTCTCTGTGGTGTGTGTGTGTGTGTGTGTGTGTGTGTGTGTGTGTGTCACCAGGCATATATGTGCCACTGTGCACATATTTGGAAGTCAGAGAACACCCTAGAGTGTTAATCATTGCCTTCTCCCTTGTTTCTGACAGGGCCTTTCTTTCATTGTTCTCCATGTAAGGTCAGAGAGAAGAAAAAACAGACAAGAGAGTGAATGGCTCAGCAGTAGTGCAGGCTTTACTCAGGAAAAGACTGTTTAAGGGGTGTTTCTGATCTAAGAACCAGGGGACCTGGCATCCACTTATAAGCAGGGTATTATAAAGCAGAAAAGGCAAAGGGGAAAGGGATCTGAAATGTTTCCTTTTTTTTTTTTTTTTTTTTTTTTTTTTTTTGTCTTGTGGTCATTGCTAGGGGTAGCTATCGAAGTAGGTTATATGGTGAGGTAAAGAGTGTTAGGAGACTGATAACTGATAAGCATTTCTCATGGCCAGCTATTCCTGGGGGTCAATAAGGCAGGGAGGTCAAGTTATCTTAGTTCCAAGAATTGTCATTGTTAACCAAAATGGAGGAACGTTACAGATGGTATAATCATAGCTAACACATCTCTGCACATGAGACAGATGGCCCACGAGTTTCTGGGTATTCTTCTGTCTCCACTGCCCATCTCATCCAGGAGTGCTGAGATTTTTCACATGTGTGCTCTAGGAACCAGTTTTTTGTGCTGTCAGTAGTGTTGTAATAGCCTCCACTGAGAATTCGTGGAATAGAGTATGGAAATGGAAAACAAACATGCCACCTAAACCAGGGGACCAAAATACATCACTAGTAGTGGTTAGGTTAATAACAAACCCTACCAAAATGGTGCAGTGAGAAGGCTGTTGTGCTTTGGTAGTACACTTTTCCCATAATTCTCATGCTATGTGTAAACATGAACAAAACTGCTAGCACTCTTCAGAATTGTCAAGGTAATTGTGTCTTGGTCTTTTAGGGCTGCCACGAAATATGGCAATATCATGAGGTGAGTGGCTTATAGACATTTATTTCTTAACAGGTCTTGATTTGGAAAGTTCATGGTCAAGGCCCCAGCAAATTCAGCATCTGATGATTGCTTGTTTCCTGGCTTTTAGGCTTTCTTGCCATGACCTCATTTGACTGAAAGGGGTGAAGGAGCTCTCTGAGGCCTCTTTAAACAGGGTGCTGATCTCATTCACAAAGGCTGTCCTCATGACCTAATCTACTCTCAGAGGCCCTACCTCTAAATACCACTGGGATTAGACCCCAACATGGATTTTGAGGGAAGTTCTCAATCTATAGCAGTAATAAAAAGGGGAAACTGAGAGGCTTGGCAGACAAGGCCATTACATGTGATGGCACAGAAAAAAAGTTTAATGGAAACAGAAGCAGGAAGACGTCTCTAGTTAATGGTAGTCTGCTATTATTTTGTGCACTCCTTGATTTTTCCCAAACTGACACTGTTCTCTTTGTAACTTTTCTGCTAATCTAAAATAATTACAAAGTTAAAAAGAAGTCTCCACCTTAAAATGCTTGTCATACAAGTATGATGAGAACTGAGTTCAATTGCTAGCACTCATGTGAAAGAGCCAGGCACTGTGGTGGGTGCTTGGAGTCCCAGCACCGGGGAAGCAGAGACAGGTAGAACCCTGAATCTCACTGGCCAGCCAGCCTAGGCAAGCCCCAGGCCTCAGTGAAAGACCCTGTCTCAAAAGCCAAGGTGGATAGCTCCTGAGGAGTGAAACCCCAGGCTTCCTCTGCTCTCTACATGATCCAGCATGCACATGTGTACACATTCACACAATAAGAAACACAGAAAAAATAAGATCATTATTTTATTTGTATTCACAAGAAAATAATGGTGCAAATATTAAAGAGAAATAAATATACAGAAATGGCTAGAATTATAAAGATCTGAAATTTTAAGGTTTTGAGATACAATTAATATCCATAAACCCAAAACTGTGGTAGATGTAGTGTTTCTCAAATTCAGTGAAGCATTTGATACAGTGCCTCTTGGCATCTGTGCACAATTAATTCAAATTATCCTGGTTATAAGCAGAGTCACATGGACTTAAAAATGGCTAGAGAACCATAAAAAATATTGATAAACGATAAATGGCAATGTATCAAGTAGGGGAATGTGTCTAGGTGCTGCAAGGATCAGTGTTATGTCCTGTCTTATGTGGCTACTGCATTAATGATGTAGAAAACTGAGTAAAAAGCATGTTAATGAAACTCCCAGATGCTATTAAATTAGAAGGTGATGCAAGTAGCAAAGGGCATTAAAGCAATATAAAGGTTGCAGAGAAAGATGGATGGGAATAGCAGGGTGAGGTTCTGCCCCTCCAAAATAGAAGCCTCTGCATTAGGAAGAAAACAATAAAAGAAAATGGGAATTCAAAGGGAGTGAGAGCTGAAAGTCATCAAATGGCCAGAAAGACCTAAGGGTGCAAATGAATAACAAAGTAGAGAGGAATTTATGATATGGTGATTTGGGAGACTATGTCTGCATCCTCAGCATGCCACAGAAAGAATACTCTGTTCCTCAAACCTCTAGCAAAAGGACATCTGGAAGACAGAGCTCCTTTTATGTCAGGCTGGTACCTAAGCACTGTCGACAAAATAGAAGTAGTAATAAAAATGATTAAGCCCCAGAACACTGCAGACAAGTATATTCATCTTCAGCAAATTATACTGAGCGGTTTTACACGTCTTTCCATTCATAACTGCTGATGTAGGTGACCCTTCCTTCCTCAGACACAGATGCTGATAGTCTTGGCACACCTTGCCAACCTCATTACCCTTTCACTGTTTCTCAATTCCTATTATAAACTAATTCTTAGTGTTCTTTATTTTTATTTACATTACTCACACACTTGATTAATTTCTAAACTGTCATGGCTTCACTCACATATATGCCAGTGCTGAAGACATGGGCTCCCACCGGCAGCTAGAACAAAGGGCGTAAACAAGAATGGCATCTGAGAAGCGTGTTAAAATTGAGACTTAAATGAATAACAAATAAAAGAAATTAAGTACACGCAGGAATTTGTAATGCCATATTTCGGTGGCCATAACATAAGCCATTATCCTATGAGTAGGTGACCAGAATACTGACTAAATGTTAAATAATATTTTAAAATGTTGTCTCAACATGAAAAAGCCTACATGAGTCTTTATTTTATGGTTTAAGGATGTTTCTTTTTTTAAATATTTTTACAAGACAAAAACTAAATCTGAGGCCAATTTGAGGCAAATTTACTGATTATTTGGATCAGTAAATTTCAATTACCAACAGGTACATGAACATTGGTGTTGCCTTGGTCCCAGCCGTGTGTGCACAAGGTTATGGGGCACAGTAATGAAGGAGAACCTCCACATGGTTGGGAAAGGGATGTTAAAATGCAGTCATCTTTTACTGAAGAAATTAGATCCCTGCATTAGATGGAGGATTTGACAAAGTCCTTTCTTTCTTGGGATGTTACGGGGAGTATATGTGTGTGTGTTCATGTTTATGCAAGTAGACATCTATGGGCAGTCCGGTGGTCAATGTTCATAGCTTCCTCTATTGCTCTCCACCTTATGTTTTGAGATAGGGTCTCTCTGAACCAAGAGCTCACTGATAAATGGGGTGAGCTGGCCAGCAAGCTCTGGAGAGCTGCTTGTCTCTTCACTGTTCCAAGCCTCCCCAGTGCTGGGCTAATAGCTGCCCCAGCATCCAGCATTTACTTAGATTCAGGGAGTTAAAACCCATGCCTGCACAGCAAATGTTCTTATCTACTGAGTCGTCTATTCAGCCCAAACCAGGTCTTTTCTAAGGTCCTTTGAATGCTTTGAGGATATTTGCTGTTAATCATTTGGCTGCTTGCATACCTCTACAGCCCATAGGTAATTTGATTGTTTCACAATCACAAAAGTAAACAGAACAGCAACCATCCTTTTTTTTTAAATAGATATGTCTGTCTTCTATAAAATGTAACAAAATTCATATAATATGCAACAAGTTCAACAAAACTGCCACATCACGCTCTACTTCCCTGGATTGTGTGCTTGGTTATCAAATCATTCATTCCTAGACTCACTTCTGGTACACACTTCTATGGGATGCTGAACTGTTCACACAAGAAAAGTAAAAAGACTAAAAAGTGACACATGTTGATCATTAATTCTTTGCAAAACTTTGTGGTGGGCAGTAAAAGGGGCATGATATCCCTCTGCCTGCAATAGCTCACAGTGTTCACATTCTTAGACATTTTTATAGCAAAGCCCAAGAGGCTGCCTTCTTTATATTCCTTGAAGTAACCCTGTCATAATGTGATCTTCACCCATCTGTCAGAACCATAACTGCCATTTATACAGATACTTCAGTAATAGATAGCAAACTATTCATGTCCACTGTCTAAAATTCATGGGAAAATCCAGTTTAGAACTGACATTGAACCTTGAATTTTGATCACCTAGAATTTAATTTGTTTAGAAAGCCATCTATTCCTTAACACCATCATTGTAGGTATCTTAATCTTCATTTCTTGATTTTTGTTTAGGTTTTGAACAGCTGTAACTATTTGTTAGGATCCAGAACTTTTCATTTGACCTTGAGTTCTTAGAATCCCAACATGCATCATTTATTAAGATAATTTCTCATGTAAGCCAGGATGTCCTTGAACTTACTATATACTGAAGCTAACCTTGAACTTCTGATCTTTCAGCTTCTAGCTACAATGTTCTGGGATTACAGGTGTGAACTACCATGAATGGTTCACGTGGACCTGAGGATCAGACTCAAGGCTTCGTGTATGCTACATAAATGTTCTACTGAATGAGCCATCTCTTATCTTTGAAGCTTAGCATGTCTCCTCATTCTTAAAATTTCCACATGTTGCAGTTATAACATCAAATAATTTTGATTATTCATATCACAGGAAGACTCCTGATTTGAGGTGTACTGTCATTTTAATTGATTCCTAGATAACTCTTTGTGGAAATGGTACCCATGAACTCTGGTCCTCACTGTCTGCCTGCATTGCCACCAAATGATTTTAATTTTTGTAAGAGATCTTAAAACAATGAATAACCTGAGCAACAAAATACTTGTCACCATACAACATAAAGCTTGAGGGCTGGTGATGGACCTTCATGGTAGAGTGCTTGCCTAGTGTACACAAGGCCTAGGGTTTGATCCCTAGCACTGGAAAAATAAAGGCAATACTGACAATATATGAATGAAATCACATTACTTTTGATTTTGTAAATCACTATTTTGTTAATTCATTTCATCCTGCAAAATTGTTGACTTAGACTTTAATCTTTATATTTTGGTAGGTGGGGTAGAAACTGAGTCTTTAAATTTAAGTACTGTGGAGAGTTGGCCTGTAATTTCCTCCTCAGGTGCAATAATGCTTTAGGCCCATGGCCCTCACTGTCTGTTACAAGCTGAAGTCCTTCTCTAAAAGTTTCCAGGTTTCCCTCTGTGTTTCATTCATCTAACACTTGACTCTCATGCTCCCTTTTCATCATCCTCTTTGGTTTACCCCAGCTGTCATCACTTGTGATATATTGCTTTTTATAAAGGTGTGAATTGAAGTAATATCATATAACTTTAGCACCTAGAAATAAGCTTTGTTTTAAAAACATTTTATATTTGTGAACGTCAGGTTAGTTTGTGATTAAATGTAGTGTGTGTTTATTTCCAACATATCTGTTACCAGAGAGAAGAGCTCTGGTTTCTGATGTGCATAGGGAATAATATTTTCTTTAGCTATCATTGTAATAAGGGTGGCCAGCAAAATCATTCAACTTTAGTACTGACCATAGTAAACACGCACACACACACACACACACACACACACACACACACACACACACACATTCACACACACACACACACACATTCACACACACACACACATACATATGATGTAATTTAGAAGTTAAAATCTAAGAAATAATTGGTATGATTTAGTTCAGGAAAATTTTCATTATACCTGGACTTTTAGACTTTAGTATTGATTTTTGATGTTGATTTTAGTATAATGTATTTCATTCTGAGCATAACAAATATGGCCTTAACTAAGAATCATTATTGTTTGTGACAGAAATATATATAAAAAACCACAAGTGCTTCCATACTTATCATACTTGTAACTCAACAAACATGGTATCTAACTTTCACATGTAACATGCTTTATTGGAGACAGAAAATGTCTGCTGTGCTCAAAATCCCCAGAGGTTTGAAATTTAGGAGAGTGGGGTTATAGTTCACTGGCAGAGGTCTCACTTAGCACCTGTGATAGGCCTGGTTCAATCCCCAGTGCCCTTCCCCCAAAGTTAGAGAGTTCTAAGATCTATAAATATGACCATGTTCCTGGTACATGTGAATTGTTTCTTTATCAGCTTTACTTATCACTGCTTTGGGAGAGTAATGAATTATGCAGGCTTATCAGGAACCATTGCCATTACCTGAGTTTATATAATTCTCACCTGTGAATTTGCCATGGATTCTGGAGAGCATTATTAAGGACTACTTGGAAGATAATTGAGGATATTTTCTTGCTATTCCTGTGAAAGTTAAGGTTAGAATTATTGATTGCTTCCTTTTGTCTAGATATTTCAGGAATTTATCATTTTAAAGATATTACTATTTCATTTTAATAAATGGGTAATTTATTCTGATTCTGGCTGCTCTCTTGCTGCCTCACTTTTCAGTTACTCAATTATGCTGTCTCTTCAGAGTTTCTTAAGTTTTTCCCAACCTCAGCTTATTGGCTATTTTCAGACTTTGAATTAAACTATCCAAATATTAAAATAATTATAGAATTAGCCTAACTGTGGCATTAGATTTTCATGCTTTATTGTTATGATTCACATACCCTAATTATAGAAAGAGACTTATATTCTCTCTTATTTTGCAATATGCTTCCTCTACTATGTTGAAGAAAGCATGTATGCTAAAAATGTAAAACCACCTAGATATTTGGACAGCCTCATCTGAAGCTAACTCTTTCATTATAAAATACACATTCACTGAATTATTGCCCCTTCTGTTGTTTTGGTTTTGGCTTCTTTATTTCTTTATTTTTACTGTTTTTTTTTTTTTTTTTTTTTTTTTTTTTTTTTTTTTTTTTTTTTTTTTTTTTAAGCAAGGTCTCATTCTATAGCTCCATGCTGGCCCGGAACTCACTTTGTAGCCTAGTCTAGCTTCATGGCAATCCTCCTGCCTCAGTATCCAAAATACTGGCAATGTGGAATGAGCCCCCACGCTGTGTGCCTTTGTCATCCCTTACTGTGATGTAGATGTACACATAGTAGAATCTTCAGTGTCTTTTAAGTTAGTCTTCCCAAGCTGCTTTCCAAAGCTCCTCCGAGTCCTGCAAATGTTTCTGAATGCCAGTCTTAGATGTTTCCTTTCTATTTCCCAGCTCGTTTCCCCAGAGCTACTCTATCCATCCATAGAATTTGAATAAGAAATTTCAAAGGGGTCAAGTCTTAATCACGGTGTTCTGTTTCTGCAAAGAGACGCCATGGCCAAGGCAACTCTTATAATAGAAGGCATTTAAGTAGGGCTGCTTTACAGTTTCAGAAGTTCAGTTAATTATTGTGATGGTAGGGAGCATGGCCACACACAGGCATGCTTTAGATGCAGCTAAGAGCTACCTCCTGATCCTAGGCCGAGGGGGACCTAGGAATACTTGGGGCTGGCTTTGGCTTTTGAAACCTCCATTAACACAGTTTCTCCATAAGGCCACACCTCCTAATTCTTCTAATCCTTTCAAATAGGGCCACTCCCTGTGACTAAGCATTCAAACACATGAGCCTTTGGGGGTCATTCTTATTCAAACCACCACAGTCCATCAAACCTGGATGTAGGATATGTGTTCCATTAACTTAAAAGAGTCCTTGCTTAATTTAGATATTGACAAAAATTAAAGTTATATGGGATTTAGCTCCATCTCTTATCATTTTTTTCTATTATCATTCCTCTTGCCATATATCACTGTCCTCTATTCCTGACCTATTAATCAAATTCTAAAATTGGTGTGATTTAAGTTTCTCGTTTTGTACTGAATTCTTTGTCACTGGGTGTTATCAGATAATGTCTGACCAAAATGAAGTAATGGGGCTTTTTTTTTTTTTTTTTTTTTTTTTTTTTTTTTTTTTTTTTGGTTTTTTGAGACAGGGTTTCTCTGTGGCTTTGGAGGCTGTCCTGGAACTAGCTCTTGTAGACCAGGCTGGTCTGGAACTCACAGAGATCCACCTGCCTCTGCCTTCCGAGTGCTGGGATTAAAGGCGTGTGCCACTGCAGCCCAGCTGAAGTAGTGGGGCTTTAATGCCATCAATACACACTCTGTCATATCAAAACCAAGCTAAAATAATTTTTTCTTGTGATGTATTAAATGTCACAAAGTTTATTAAATAATAATTAAGGATTTGAAAGTATTTGATGATAATGCTCTTTTTAAGTTGTCATTCTAAATTAAACTCTGCATTTTGTGAAAAGTCTATGGAGCCTGACATGAATTTAGTAAAAATTAGGCCTGCTAGTAATCATCTGGGCTTGTTTTTCATGGCCAATTGAATATGAATCAACAGGGAGTTCGTAGTTTTCACTGATGCAATAAGCCAAGGTCTCTAGCCCTTCTACCTCAAGAGCCTGGGGGGCGTCCTTCTGGGTTGTTTTGTTGTTCTCCCTTGATGGTGGGCTTAGCTTTGGACCTCCAGGAAACCAAAACATTACTGAGATTTTCACACTAATAATTATATGCAATTGTTTCTCAATCCTATTTTTTTAAGATTTTTTTTTTATTTATCTAGTATACAGTGTTCTGCCTGCATGCTAGAAGAGGGCAACAAATTTCATTACAGATGGTTGTGAGTCACTATGTGGTTTCTGGGACTTGAACTCAGGACCTCTGAAATAACAGCTAGTGTTCTTAACCTCTGAGCCATCTCCCCAGGACCTCTCTGTCTGATTTTTTTTCCTCTATCTGATTTTTAAACCTTTATATAGTTGTAGTTTTTACAAGAATTGGTCTCACTTGCTGGCTTCTCAGTATTGGTCTTGGTTATCTTGGCTACTATCAGCCTTTTTAAAGACATAAGGAAGGAACATTTTTCCCAAGGGTCCACTTGCCATGTTTTGTGGTGATCCCATGTCTCTTGTTCATTGATATTTAGCTTATGAGACCTCTCATTTTCCCTATTCTCTGCTCTCTATGCAATTTAAAGTTCATTTCTTTCATCAACCTTCCTCATTCAACATATTAGAACTTCCTGTTATTTGATTTGAGTGCAATTGTTTGCTTTCTGAAAACTTTCTTTTTTTGTAACCCCCTCCAATGTCCCCTCTCATGTTCGTGTGTGTTCATGTGGAGACTAGAGGCCAGTGTCAGCTTTCTTCTCTCACTTTCTACCTTATTTCCTCCCCAGCCCCGACACCAATCCTCTCAAGCCCCTACCCCATCCCCCCTCTGATCTCCAGGGAGGGTGAGGCCCTCCAGGGGTATCTCCAAAGTCTGGCATATCATCCCAGGCAGGGCCTAAGCCCTCCCCTATGTGTCCAGACTGAGAGAGCATCCCTCCATGTGGAATGGCTCCTAAAGTCCATTTGTGTGCCAGGGATAAATACTGGTCTACCATCTGAGGCCCCATAGATTTCCAAGGCCTCCTCACTGACACCCATGCTCAGGTGGGTCTGGATCAGTCCCATGCTGGCCTCTCAGCCATCAGTCTGGTGTCCCTGAGCTCCCCCTTGTTCAGGTCAGCTATTTCTGTGAGTTTCACCAGCCAGGTCTTGACCCCTTTGCTCATCACTTCTCCCTCTCTGCAACTTGGTTCCAGGAGTTCAGTCCAGTGTTTAGCTGTGGGTGTCTGCCTATGCTGCCACCAGCCACTGGATGAAGGCTCTAGGATGGCATATACGGTAGTGATCAATCTCATTATTGAGGAAGGGTATTTAAGGTAGCCTCTCCACTATTGCTTAGATTGCCATTTGGTGTCATCCTTGTAGGTCTCTGGAAATCTCCCTAGTGCCAGATCTCTCTTTAAACCTACAATGGCTCCCTCCATTATGATATCTCCCATCTTGCTCTCCTCCATTCTTCCCCTGACTCAACCTTCCTGCTCCCCCATGTCCTCCTCTCCCCCTCTCTTTCTCCCATCTCCCTCTCCCCTTCCCCCATGCTCCCAACTTGCTCAGGAGATCCTGTAATATTCCTCTTCTCCGGGGTACCATGCATGTACCTCCTAAGGTCCTCCCTGTTTCCCAGACTCTCTGGCAGTGGGATTGTAGGCTGGCAATCCACTGCTCCATGCTAAAATCCATATATGAGTGAGCATATACCATGTTTGTCTTTTTGTGACTGGGTTACCTCACTCAGGATGGTTTCTTCTAGTTCCATCCATTTGCCTGCAAATTTCAAGATTCCACTGTTTTGTTCCCTCCCCCCACTGAGTAGTACTCCATTGTGTAAATGTACCACATTTTCTCTATCCACTCTTCAGTTGAGGGGCATCTAGGTTGTTTCCAGTTTCTGGCTATTACAAATAGTGCTGCTATGAACATCGTTGAACAGATGTCCTTGTTGTATGAATGTGCATCTTTTGGGTATAGACCTAAGAGTGGAATTGCTGGATCTTGTGGTAGACTGATTCCCATTTTCCTGAGGAATCTCCATACTGATTTCCAAAGTGGCTGTACAAGTTGGACTCCCACCAGCAGTGGAGGAGTGTTCCCCTTTCTCCACATCCTCTCTAGCATAAACTGGCATTGGTGTTTTTGATTTTAGCCATTCTGACAGGAGTGAGATAGTATCTCAGAGTTGTTTTGATTTGCATTTCCCTGATGACTAAGGATGTTGAGCACTTTCTTAAGTGTCTTTCAGCCATTTTAGATTCTTCTATTGAGAATTCTCTATTTAGTCATGTGCCCCACTTTTTAATTGAGTTATTTGGTGTTTTGGGGACTAGCTTCTTGAGTTCCTTGTAAATTTTGGAGATCAGCTTACTGTCAGATGTGGGGTTGGTGAATATCTTTTCCCATTCTGTGGGCTGCCATTTTGTCTTGCTGACTGTGTCCTTTGCCTTACAGAAGCTTCCCAGTTTCAGGAGGTCCCATTTGAAACAACCCTGTACAATAAAGGCCTTCTGGAGGCATCACCATCCCTGACTTGAAGCTAAACTATAGAACTATAGTAAGGAAAACAGCTTGGTATTGGCACAAAACCAGACAGGTAGATGAATGGAATCAAATTGAAGACCCTGATATTAACCCACACACCTATGAACACCTGATCTCTGACAAAGAAGCTAAAACTATACAATGGAAAAAAGAAAGCATCTTCAACAAATGTTGCTGGCTTAACTGGACGCTGGCATGTGTAAGATTGCAGATAGATCCATATCTATCGCCATGCACAAAACTTAAGTCCAAATGGATCAAAGACCTCAACATAAATCCAGCCACACTGAACCTCTTAGAAGAGAAAGTGGGAAGTACCTCTGAAAGAATCAGTACAGGAGACTGCTTCCTGAACATTACACCTGTAGCACAGACACTGAAATCGACAATTAATAAATGGCCAGCTTTTTATGTAGGTGAGGAGGGTGGAGCTCAGGTCCTCAGGTCCTTTTGTGGCAGGCAGTTTACCCATGGAAGAATCTTCCCAGCCAGTCTGCCTTGTTTTCTAACCATAAAACATTTTACAGTAGTGTTTTGTTATCCATTTTAGTTATTTAGCTTTTCTTAATTATTTTTTGAGACAATGTCTTACTATATAGTCCAAGATGGCCTTGAACTCATTATGTGTCCTAGGCTGGCCTGAAATCTTAGTGATCATGCTGTTTCAGCCTCCCAAATGCTGGGATTACAGTGTAACCTTCCATGCTGAGCTAACATTTACTTTTCTTTTATATTAATTAGTTAATTAATTTCTAAGCCCAATCACATTTTTCTCTCCCTTCACTCCTCCCAGCCCCTCTCTCCAAAACTCCCTCCATCTACTCCTCCTCCTTTCTCTTCAGAAAAGGGAAGGCCTTTCATGTATATCAGCTAGCCTAACATTTACTTTTCAAATATATAATTTCTTGTAAGCAATGAAGACTTTGATTACTATACAAATTATGCCTTTAAAATATACTTTCATTTTTCTGTATAGGTTGAAATATGAGATGAAAGACAAGCCATGGACAATTCTTGATAAGAAAAGTTGTTAATCTGGGAATGGCAGATATTGAGATATTTTTATGTGCTCCTGCTGTAGTTGCTTGGATGATTTGGTAAAAACTAAACAGGTATTCAGTACTTTATCTGAGCCAGTATTCATAGCTATTAGTGCCTTTTATTTTAACACCTGCTCTTAAAACAGTTGCTTTGGTTGTGAAACATGGTATATTTCTACACAAGTGCATCTCTACTCTCAGATTGCTGAAAAGGAGGAAGAATTGGAGGAGTGGTAGTCATGGCCATTGGCTCAGATCTGAAAGGTACACATAATTCAAAATGCTTCATTACCTTTCTGAAACATGTTCACCATCTCATACTGATGTGATTTTATTGAAGCAAAACTGCTTAGGTTTGCATCTCTTTTGTTGTTTAAGGCTAACACATTGGCTTGATATCATATTATCTGCATTTTGTCCTTGAACCAGCGCAGATTCTACTCCAGAATCACCTAGTGATATGCCTGGCCTCTTATCTTACTCAAGCAACCTCTTGTCCTGCAATGTACTATGGATGGGCTGTGTCATTTAGCAATTCTTGTTTGTCCTGGCTCCAAAGATTCACTTTAAGGTCTATTCCTAGAAAAGTATTTGCCTAGCTATTTTAATCATGTGCTAACTGAATCTTTTTCCCAAAGCACAGAATTCTACAGTAAAATTTGGAGATGGTATGAAAATGGAAATTCTATAATTCTGTCTTCTATAATACCCCTCTCATGGCAGAGAGGAGGAAAAGAAGGGGGTATTAGAGAGAGGGAATAAAAAGTCATAGAAACATCTTTTAGGAGAATAAGCGCCAAAAGGTAAAGTAAAACAACAACAAACCAATAAAAAATGAAACCCAGAAATTAAGAACATTAGTTTCTACCAAAATTCATCCAAAGCCTTGTTGATAGATTAGAAGAAGGAAAACCAGAATTACTTTACAGTAGGATTGATTCATTTGGAGAATACCTAGTGCTTGTTGAGAGTGAAAACGGAATGAAGAAAGAATACTTAGAGAAAAACAGTAAATTATCTTTCAGCCTTTTAAATTATTTCTGCAGATCTTATCACGGGGTGGGCAGGAGCAGAACGAATCATAAGGGTGCCTTATATCTCTGTCCACTAGTCACCACTAAGAGAAGCAATGAAAGATGCATCTCTGTCCATCACCGTGTCATCCTCAGGTGTAGCATCCAGATGCAGACATGTGTAGCCTGCTGCCAAGCTCAAACTCCTGCAAATTAACTTAAGCTCTCTGATTTCAGACCTTTCCATGCTATCACTTAAAAATAATGCCAGACTTTCCCTCTTGTTTTGTAAGAAAAGAGTCATCTGATCCGTTTTACCTTTGGTGATTTCTCTAAGTGCAGGTGACTTTCTGTTCTCTCACTGGAGTTAATACTGAATTTATAGTAAGATTTGAAAGGCTGTGGTTCCTCCACTATGTGTCATTACCCTTCTCACCTGCAAAAGTATCAGCGTCTTAGATGCATATTTAAACTGCCCTTCTTTCTTTCTTAGGTTTTTATTTGGTTTTGATGTTTGTTCCTTTGTTTTTCTGAAAAGAAAACAAATCAATGGGATGACAGAATCAGTGTGTGTGTGTGTGTGTGTGTGTGTGTGTGTATACAGACTATCAACCTTAATCAGAAATTACCAAGCAGTGAGTCAAATGTGTCACACTTGAATAAAGATCTCATGCTGAGGATTGGCATAAGACCCTGAATTTGATCCCAGAGTCACACACCCAGAACACAGGGAGAAAGATAGAGAGACAGAGGCAGAGATAGAGACCACACAGAGAGAGAGACAGAGACAGAGATCATAGAGAGACAGACAGACAGAGACAGAGATCACACACACACACATACACATACAGAGAGAGAGAGAGAGAGAGAGAGAGAGAGAAACTAAACCATACTAAAATAATAAAGTAAGTTACTGTGTGGATATTTTGGAATATTTTTAAAATGAGGGTAGAGAAATTTGTGTACCACTTTTCCATTCAGCTTCAGTAACCTTGTCCACATACTTAGAAAAATAACAATTGAATAACATTTTTTGCTAAGTGGATCACTTTCTCATAATTGAGAAAAGAGATCAGAAAAAAGAGTCTGCTCATCACATGAGCAAGGCAACGGTAACATTATTGACATTCTTTCAAAAATGATTCTGTTTTTTTCAAAAGAGTCATTTGTTGTACAATCTGTTTAAAAGATAAGGTGCAAATGTAATGGAGAACAAAGGATGCATTCCAGGCATATGTATTTGCAAAGCCAGTGTGGGTAAAATGTATCAAGAATCTACTTCTTGCAGCACTTGATAGTCAAAATAATTTATCACCTCAGGAAGTTTTAGAAAGTTAGATCCTAAAACTATGGCCATCTTAAAGAAAAAAATATCATCTTTTGCTCATTGAAAATCTCCAGTTGCTGAAGGCAGAATAAACCATATCACATAAACTTACAAATTCAAAGGAGCTTAACTAGGAAGCCAGAGTAGTTTAGGAAAATCACTGAAGCCTGTATTCCATTTTCAGTAGCACTCACATAAAGGGGGAAATCTATACACCCAACTGCTTCAATAGCCAGTTAACTGCCAGATCTTCCAAAGCCAGGGACAAGTATTCTTAAATCCCTTCCTCAGGTTGGGCAAAGATAGGTCCAAGGATATAGCTTAATCACCCCAACAGAGGTTGTGATTCTCTGAAAAGCAGGGAAGGATACCACAGAGCATTTCTGGATCTGTTCTTCCAAGGGCAGACACAGTTTTCATTTCTGATACTTGAATAACTGCTTTTATATTATCAACTCTTCCCTTAGATCACTGGATGATTTCTGTTGGGGAAATGTGACATCAAAACCTTGACATTCCTGGACTAGAAAATGCAGAACACTCCAAGATCTATTTTCTTTGTCAAAAAAAAAATATCCTGAAGCACAACTTTCTGTTTATGTGCATTAGATATTAAAGGCCCTGGATCTCACTGCAAACTCTGTCTTCTCCTCTTTTGAATGGGTCTACCACCTGATGGCCTTTCAGTGGGTTGAAATTTGGCCTTATTCATGTTCTTTAGAACATCCAACATTTTTGGAACATCAATAACTCTCTGACCTTTTGAATGATGGCTATCATTCATCTTGTTACCACCTGAGGGCTGCCTTTTCATTTCAGTTGCCCAATTATCTATGTTGCATATATTAGATCTAGGCTGCATGGGAGAAAAACATGGAGGCTGGGGAGAAGACTAAGGAGGAGGAGGGAGGGAGAGAGGGAGAGGGAGAGGGAGAGGGAGAGGGAGAGGGAGAGGGAAAGGGAGAGAGAGAGAGAGAGAGAAAGAGAGAGAGATAACAAACCAAACCATACTAAAATAATAAAGTAAGTTACTGTGTGTGGTCTCAAACTATGTGCCATTTTGCCAGTGACTTCTGGATCTTAACTTGTGACTCTTTATCTCTGAGAACTAAATGTACTGAGTATTAGCAAATCTAAAGCCAGGATGCCATGTGTTAGTTACACCAAATAGCCTCATCAAAATAAAACACATAACACTGGTGCTGATCCTATTAGATTAAGACAAATTAAAAATCTAATACGCAGTTTTGCTGTTGGCTCCTTAGGGTCAGAGGTCAGTATAGTATATTGCAATAAGGCTATAGGTTACTCATGCTGCAATATTTTATTGTAACAAACCAAATGGGGATGAAACACCCAGCATTGGCCCATAAATCTATTAGCAGTGAACTGTCAATGTCCCCTATACCAGGGTAATTTGTTAATTCGGAGCCAAGTCTCTTTTTTCACTAGACCTTGTAAACTCCTTTCTGAAACATCAATAAACCATCTGCTTTGACTTGTTAATCAAATGACTTTATTCAGTCCAAAGCAATTTTTTCCTAATAAAAACAGAGTATTTATCTCCATGGCTATAAAAGAGGAGTGTTTTCAACTGTTCACTTATAGTTAAGAAGCACATTTAGTTTGGATTGATTTCCAATGCCTCGGTCATATCTTGTCACTTTCCATTTCTTATATACAGCATCTCAGTTTAGCTGTTTAGGAAGGGAAAAACAGCCAAATTCTGGTTGTGGTATGGGGAAAGTACACAAAAACTAAACAAGTTCGAAGAGGAAAATAACTCCCCCCAAATAACTACAGTTCCATATTTCCTATTATGACTTCTCCATTTGAAAGTTTTCTGGTGCTCCAGAGAATGCTCATGCTAGCTGCTGTTTCTCCCTCAACGCTGGTTCCAGATGTTTGCCCCTTGTTCAGTGTATGGCTGTGCTCTGAGCCACAGGGTAGATAATGTTTATCTGTAATAGAAACTTTTTATCCACTCTCCAGTTTTATCGCATTGGTGTGAAGTCAGCCTCTGAGCTGGGATCATAGCATGCGAAGCTCTGCAAGACCACTCGGGAAAACAGACGCCTTTTCCCCAACCCACCAGGCTGAGATAAAATTAGTGTTTTCGAGGTGTCTGCAGGGATACTGTCCATGCTCTGTGAATGAGCGTCTTGAGGAATCGTCACGCTTCATGCACCCTCCGTCCTTGGAGCTTACTGCCAGCTGGCAAATGGAGCACAGCCTCTGACCTTTGATCTTGAATCAGCTCCTCTTGGACTGTTAGAAAAATGATGTCTGGGGAGAGGCCTGGGCATGTGAGTTATTGCTGCATTCTGCCCTCTTAAAAAACAAAGAGGAAAGGCATAGGTAAACTTAATGAGCAGAGGACTCAGATGTAGCACAGACCATAGTGCATTATGGGAATTGTCTCTCCGCAGCACAGATTCCTTTCCCACTGCAAATATTTGAACAAAGGAAGAAGTAGGCAGCTAACGGAAAATGTTCTGTAAGTGCCCAGAGTGTTTCTCTGAGTTGTTTTGACTCTTCTTATTCATGTATAACTTTGAGGTGGCATCATAGAGAGAAGAAGCCCAGATAGCTCTTTTCCTCTTCATGCCCCTTTATCCTCTCACTTTTACAGAGAAGAAACTTTCTAAGCCCTTAAGTCAAATCTTAAATTGTTTTCTAGTATTTAAAAAAGAGAGAGAAGCATCTGAGATTTGTGGTTAGAGCCAAGGATTTCTAACAAAGGTTTCCCCAAGTTTTTATTTCATTAATTCTAACATTATTTTGCATGAATCCTTGGAGCTGCCCATAGGATGTCATCCCAGCACTTGGGAGATTGAGGGAGGTAGAAAGTCATTCTTGGCTGTGTGTTTGTGACTAGCCTGGGTTATATGAGGTTCTCTCATTCTCAAATATATATCAAATACTTAAACATTAACTGCTCACATGGCATGAAATCTTATCAAATTACTCTTTTTCACTTAGTAAATAATGATATTGTTTCTTGAGCTCTATCCTTTACCTCTGCTTTATGTCTTCTCATGTGACTTAAAACACGACCAGGAAGAGGGTGACTGTCAGTCACTGTCTCTGCTAATGAGTTTAGCACTCTCCACACTTTGGGTTGTCTTTATCATTCCTGGATCTGATGGTTGAGCCAGAAATAAAGAAATGGAGCCTTTATGATGGGAAATAACAGGCAGATTCCCTTATTGATATTGGTAAATGAAAGGTGGGCAAACGCTGTGTGGATGTTGGCAAGTACACAGAATTATATCCATGACTTAAAACATTTATGAAAGTAATCATAATTTTAAAATTGCACTTTCACTTTCAAACTCAGCAGTGTAGGTGCCCAGGAATAAAGAGTTCATTTCCAAACCCAAGATAGAAGGCAGAGCTTTCTATAGATATAACTGCAACTCAGAGCCAAATAGCCAGTTCATGCTAAAGCACAATATTGTTTTGACCTGAGTAATAGAATTGACAATTGGTGTGTGTCCCCAGATCCCTGCTTCATAGGCTTTCTTTTAAACTCTCTGATTAGCCTTGTTGCTTTGTGTTTTTCCCAGATAATGTGAGTTTGGGTTTTGTTTTTTGTTTTTTTAATGTTTCATAAAAACTTTTAGAAAGCAGGTTATAGAGCATAAACAAAAACAACAAAAAAGACAGAAAGAAAAAAGGAAACAGCTCCTTGAAGAGACTGACTAAGCACATGCCTGAAAATCTCTGGAAGACAGGTCAGCCTAGGGAGAGCCACCTTCTCACCAGAGCTCAAGGTTCTGGATGGGAGAACAGGGTTCTGGGACTTTCTGTGGTTAGCTGGGGTTAAAGGATTAAGGACTACGAGGACATTTAGGAAAATGGCTCAACAAAGGAAGAGACAGGTGGTAGAGGTCAACAAAGGCTGGTTAAAGTGTTCCTACCAGCAAAGCAATGGTCACATGAAAGAACACAACTGAATGGGTGTGTGTATATTTGTGTAGGTGTGTGCGTGTGTGTGAACGCATGTGCATGCATGTAGGTATGTGTGTGTGCATTCCTTCCAGGATGACTACACAAAATATGGTGTTGCATTTTGGAAACCACATTCCAGAAAATAAGTAATATTTTCATGTGCTGCTGGTCTAACTCAGAGACAGAGTGTTTGCCTTGCATGTACAAGGCCCTGGGGTCTGATTTTTCACATCATTTTGTATACACAAACATACTAATTAAGGGATTAAAAGTAACTAATGCCTCAGTTGAAGTTAATAAAAGCTACTTTGTATGTCTTGACTAAAGTAAAATAAGAACTGACTATAAACCTTTAACTGCCAAGGAGCAATAGAAGCAAGTTATGTAGGAGAATACACTTAGTCACATTTCCCCCTAAACTTGAAATTCTCATTTCAATGGGAAATTTTAATTTTAATAGGAAATGTAGCTAAGAGCCATGATTAAGCTTAAATATATTCAGTAGTGCTCATCCATTTCATTTATCTTGATCTCAAAGTTCTTTGATCTGAGAAATAACAAAATAAGAATCCCAAGTTAGCAGAGAAATGATACAATGGTTTCTGTTGTTGAAGTTTCCCATTAAGACCTGTTATCTATTAATGAGATGAAATTTTCTTCATTTGTCTGTATCCATTAGATTGTTTACATTTATAGATATAAGTCTCTTGTTTCAGGCTAATGGTTTATATTTAAATAAAAGTCTAGAACCTCATGATTTTGGTGTAAAGATATGCAGTATGTCTCTCCAGCCACGTAAAGAAGATTGTTGTATGAAAGCAGAATTCTGTTCTACTGTGTCTTTCCTGGACTTAATTACATTTTAAAGATGCAGATTATAATAGGAGCTTTTCTTTAAAGGGTAGATATTTCCATTAATTTATCTATAAAGTAGTAGTTTTATTTATGACTAGTCAAGCATCATATAAATAAAACCACCTTTGCCAAAGACAGTGAAAAACTATGAAAATGTTCCTCCCTGCCAAAGCATACCCTACCCCCTCTTAGCCAATCAGGTAACTGGGACTTGGTGTAAAATGCAATCCTGAGTCAGCTGCATTGGAGACGGAATTCAAGAATTTGCATTTTATTTAGTATGTGTTGTAGTTAGTATTGCTGTTTCGAGACAGGGTCTCAGACAGTTCACACAGTCTAGCCTGGACTTAACTCCTAATACTCCTGCCTTCAACTCATAAGGACAGGCACTAAAAGTAAGTATTACCATGCCTTGCTAGAAATTTGCATTTTTAAACCAACATCCTACATGATTTTGATATATATGATCACCTGACTTTTTTGTGAAATTTCACTTGGACAGTTAAATTTTTTTAAGTAATACAGGAGCTAGTCAAGTGGTAAAGTTCTTGCCTCACAAACACAAGGCTCACACTTCAGTCCTCAGAACTCAAGTAGAATTGCCAGACACAGTGGTGTGTCTGCATTTGCAGTACTTGGGAGGCAGTGGCAGGTGAATTCCAGCAGTGTGCTGTTTTGCCAGTCTAGCCTAATTGGTGACTAACAAGAGACTATCTCAAAGGAAGTGGGTGGTACTCCTGAGGATGACACACAAGGCTGTCCCTGCCTTCTGCATGCATATACTCATAATAGTTTACACCTGCACCCATATATATGTACCTACTGATGCGTAATGCAAGCTCACATGTACAAGCACACACCCACACACAGAATTTTATAATCTTTTAAAAGTAACTTGGGGAGTTTGACTTCTACATTAAGTAATTTGGATTATCCACCCTACTGAAAACAATTGGGTAAAGTGTATAAAATAGAAGAATCTGAGGCTTAGCCATATTAACAAAATACTAGAAAATTATGAGGCCAACTTGGGAGACATCTGAGAGAGATGAGTCTGGTGTTTACAGGTAAATCTACTTGTAGAAGTATCTACCATTTCTGTAGCTCCAAGGATCTCCATCTAAAGACTGCTCAGCGGCTTTAAAGTTTTAAAAAAATGATTAGAAAAATCATAAACATAAGGGCAATTTGACATGCAAAGGCCACTACAAATGATATGATATTTGATATATGACAGAGTGAATCTAAAATAGGCCAGCCAATGACTATTCAGTAGCTTCAATTAATTAGAAATCCTGGTGTGCTTTGGCTATTGGGGAGGTGCTTATGCCCTTGGGCACTCCAAAGACTGTTGTTTTTATCTAAATTTATATCTTACAATTTTACCAGTAAAGACTCTGGAATCTGAGACTGAGGTAAAAACCTGCTAGCTCAGAGAGGTTGAGGTGCAACTACTATCTGACCTTACTCCTTCACTGGCAACTCAAAAAGAGAGCATCCTTTTGCCTCAGGAAACCAAAAAAAAAAAAAAAAAAAAAAAAAAAAAAAAGACCTCCACACTCAAAGTCCCTACCTACTACTTTCTGTGCATCTCTCTATCCATCTTCTGGACTCTCTCTGACTCTCTATACTTTCTGTCAACTAGTTGCTGGCTCTGACGGAAGGTTGATTCAGTTAACACAGTTTTGGAGTTCACAGTGTGATTGAATATCCTGCAACAATAGACAAATTGAATAGATCTTACAGGAAGGTAAAATTGTTCTAACCATCATTTGCCTCCTTAGAATTATTTAAATAAGCATTGGTACTCAATTAAATCTAAAAAAAATGGACACAAGAAAGATCATATATTAGACAGAACCAAGAGAACCAACATCCAATAGAAGCAGAGTCATATGGATGGTTGGAAATGGCTGGGCTTCATGTGGGACACCTTGATATATTTCAAACTCTTATTAGGTCTGTGATTTGCAAGTATTTTCCCATTTTGTTGGTTCCTGTTTTACTTTTACTGAAAATGTTCTCAGATGCCAGTTTTCATGAAAAGTTTACTTTCATAAGGCAGTTTGTTTGTTGTTGTTTTTCTTTTGCTGTCTGTGCCTTTGTGTTCCGGAAGCATTTGTCTAATCCAACACACTGAAGATTTCCCCCTGTGTTTTCTTATAAGAGTTGTATGGTTTCAGCCTTTGTGTTTGGGTCACTAACCCATTTTAACCCAATTTTTATGTCTGATGTTAAGTGTCCAAGCTGTCTCCTTTGGATGTGGATATCTAATTTTTTTTCCTACGTGCTTTCTTGAAAAGAGTTGTCTTTTCCCTCACCCCCCGTTGAATGGTCTTGGCACCCTTGAAGTAAATAATTTGGCCATTTCTTAGAGTGTATTTTGGGTCCTCAATCCTATTCCATTTGTCTACATATTTTTGTGCTTACAACATAGTTATAGTTACTATGTTGCAATATACATTAATATAACACTGTAGCAGAGGCTTTTTCTGGTTTTTGATTGTTTGTTTATTTCAAGACAGTGTCACATACTGTAGTATAGAATGGCTTCAGTCCAGGCTGATACTGAACTTAGCAATCCTCCTGCTTCAGCCATCTGAGTGTTGATTACAAGCATGAGACACCATGCCCAGCTTTATACTAAATTTTGAAGTTAAGAAATTTGAGTTTCTTGAGAATTTTAAGAAAAGAATTTAATGGAGTAATAACTATATACTTAAGGGCTATAATAGGATGCTTTTTATTAACACAAATTTTTATTGATTCTCTGAGAATTTTTTTCTCTTTTTTTTTATTAATTCAAGTTCGGGAGCAGGCTTGTTTCACATGTAAGTCCCTTCTCTCTCTCCCTCCCCTCCCCTCCATCCCTCCTCCCCCACCCCAACCTACCCCCCCACCCCATCACCCACCACTCCCCAGGCAGGGTAGGGCCCTCAACAGGGGCTCTGCAAAGTCCACCAAATCTTCCTGTGCTGGGCCTGGGCCCTTCCCCATGTGTCCAGGGCCAGAGTGTAACCCTTCACGTGGGATGGGCTCTCAAAGTCCCTTCTTACACCAGGGAAAAATGCTAATCCACCACCAGAGGCTCCCTGGAGTGCAGAGGCCTCCTTATTGACATCCATGTTCAGGGGTCTGGATCAGTCTTGAACTGGCCTCCCCAACAGCATCTGGGGTCGATGTGCTCTCCCTTGTTCAGGCCAACTGTTCCTGTGGGTTTCTCCAACCTGGTAGAAACTTCCCCTTCACTTTTCATTCCTCCCTCTCTTCAACTAGATTCCAGATTTCAGCTCAGTGTATTTCTGCTTCCATCAGCCACTGGATGAGGGCTCTAGGATGGCATAGAGAGTAGTCATCAATCTCATTTTAGGGGAAGGGCTTTTAGGTTATCCTCTCTTCCATTGCCTGGATTGTCAGATCGTGTCATCCTTGTAGGTCTCTGGAGATCTCCCTAGTTCCAGATCCTTTCTCGGACCTATAGTGGCTCCCTCTAATAAGGTATCTCTCATCCTGCTCTCTCTCCTTTATTCTTCCCCCTACTCAATATCTCTGCTCCTCCATTTCCTCTCCTCTACTCCTCTTCTTGTGCTCTTATTGTGGCAGCACCCTCTCCCCTACCCTCATGCTCCCAATTAGTTCAGGAGTTCATGCCACTTCCCATTCCTGGGGTCTATTTATCTCTTAGAGTCCTTCATGTTTCCTAGTTTCTTTGATGAAGAGGATTTTAGGCTGGTAAACCTTTGCTCTATGTCTAAAATTCATATATGAGTGAGTACATACCATGTTTGTCTTTTTGTGACTGGGTTACCTCACTCAGGATGGTTTCTTCTAGTTCCATCCATTTGCCTGTGAATTTCAAGATTCCATTGCTTTTTTCTGCTGAGTAGTACTCCATTGTATAAATGTACCACATTTTCTCTATCCATTCTTCAGTTGAGGAGCATCTAGGTTGCTTCCAGGTTCTGGCTATTACAAACAATGCTGCTATGAACATACTTGAACATATGTCCTTTTTTGTATGAACATGCACTATTTGGGTATATACCTAAGAGAGGAATGGCTGGATCTTGAGGTATATTGATTCCCATTTTTCTGAGCAATCACCATACTGATTTCCAGAATGGTCTTACAAGTTCACACTCCCACCAGCAAATGGAGGAGTATTCCTTCTTCTCCGCATCCTCTCCAGCATAGGTTGTCATTGGTATTTTTGATTTTAGCCATTCTGACAGGTGTGAGGTGGTATCTCAGAGTTGTTTTGAGTTGCATTTCTCTGATGGCCAAGGATTTTGAACACTTTCTTAAGTGTCTTTCAGCCATTTCAGATTCCTCTGTTGAAAATTCTCTGTTTAGTTCTGCACCCAACTTTTTAATTTCATTGTTTGGTGTTTTGGTGGCTAGCTTCTTGAGCTCCTTGTATATTTTGGAAATCAGCCCTCTGTCAGATGTGCAGTTGGTGAAGATCTTTTCCCATTCTGTGGGTGGTCGTTTTGTATTACTGACCGTGTCCTTTGCCTTACAGAAGCTTCCCAGTTTCAGGAGGTCCCATTTATTAATTGCAACCTCAGTGTCTGTGATACTGGCGTGATGTTCAGGAATCGGTCTCCTGTGCCAATTTGTTCAAGGGTAATTCCCACTTTCTCTTCTAGAAGATTCAGTGTGGCTGGATTTATGGAGAGATCTTTGATCCATTTGCACTTAAGTTTCGTGCATGGTGACAGGTATGGATCTATCTGCAATCTTCTGCATGTCCGAATCCAATTGTGCCAGCACCATTTGTTGAAGATGCTATCTTTTTTCCATTGTATGGATTTAGCACCTTTGTCAAAAATAAGGTGTTCGTAGGTGCGTGGGTTAATATCTGGGTCTTCAATTCGATTCCATTGGTCTATCTGTCTATTCTTGTGCCAATACCAAGCTGTTTTCAGAACTATGGCTCTATAGTAGAGCTTGAAGTCAGGGATGGTGATGCCTCCAGAAGATCTTTTATTGTAAAGAGTTGTTTTGGCTATCCTGGGTTTTTTATTTTTCCATATAAAGTTGAGTATTGTTCTTTCAATGTCTGTGAAAAACTGTGTTGGGATTTTGATGGGGATTGCATTGAATCTGTAGATTGCTTTTGGCAGGATTGCCATTTTTACTATGTTGATTCTACCTATCCATAAGCATGGGAGATCTTTCCATTTTCTGGTATGTTAGGAGCCGTTACAAGCTCTGCGAATGCGCAATAGGTAACTTTGTAACTTTCCAGCCCTTAGTCTCCGCCCCTCCCGTGACGTCATATGGTTCGATCAGCTGATGTCATATGGTCCGACGGGCTTCATCCAGTCAGAAAGTAACAGTCTGAGGCGACGGTTGCCAGCCTATATAAGGAGGTGGTTTTTGGGTGTTCAGAGTCTCCACTCTGTAAGCTGATGCTCTTCCTCTCAAGAGGCATTAAAGCTTTACTGCAGAAGGATCCTGAGGATTGTCCCCGTGTCGTTTTTGCTGGCGAGGCGGTTAGCGCGGGACACTGGTATCTTCTTTAATTTCTTTCTTTAAAGTCTCAAAGTTCATATTGTACAGGTCTTTCACTTTTTTGGTTAGTGTTACCCCCAGATATTTTATATTGGTTGTGGATATTGTGAAAGGTGATGTTTCCATGATTTCTTTCTCATTGGATTTATCATCTGTATACAGTAGGGCTACAGATTTCTTTGAGTTAATTTTGTATCCTGCTACCTTTCTGAAGGTGTTTATCAGCTGTAGGAGTTTCCTGGCAGAGTTTTTCAGGTCACTAAGGTAGACTATCATGTCATCTGCAAATAGTGAAAGTTTGACTTCTTCCTTTCCAATTCGTTTTCCTTTGATCCCCTTTTCTTGTCTTATTGCTCTAGCTAGAACTTCAAGTACAATATTGAAGAGGTATGGAGAGAGTGGACAGCCTTATCTTGTTCCTGATTTTAGAGGAAACTCTTTGAGTTTCTCTCTATTTAGTTTGATGTTGGCTATTGGTTTGGTGTATATTGTGTTTATCATGTTTAGATATGTTCCTGTTATTTCTGTTCTCTCCAAGATCTTTATCATGAAGGGATGTTGGATTTTGTCAAAGGCTTTTTCAGCATCTAGTGAGATGATCATGTGGTTTTTCTTTTTCAGTTTGTTTATATGGTGGATTACATTGATGGTTTTTCATATGTTGAAACATCCTTGCATCCCTGGGATGAAGCCTACTTGATCGTGGTGGATGATTTTTCTGATATATTCTTGAATTCGGTTTGCCAATATTTTATTGAGTATTTTAGCACCGATGTTCAAGTGGGATATTGGTCTGTAGTTCTCTTTCTTAGTCTTATCTTTGTGTGGCTTGGGTATCAAAGTGATTGCAGCCTCGTAGAAAGAGTTTGGCAATATCCCATCTGCTTCTATTGTGCGGAACAGTTTGAGGAGTACTGGTATCAGCTCTTGTTTGAATTTCTGGTAGAATTCTGCAGTGAAGCCATCTCGCCCTGGGCTTTTTTTGGTTGGGAGGCTTTTGATGACTGCTTCTAATTCATTGGGGGTTATGAGTTGATTTAAATTGTTTATCTGATCTTGGTTTAATTTTGGTAAGTGATATTTATCCAGAAAACTGTCCATTTCCTTTAGATTTTCAAATTTTGTGGAGTACAGGTTTTCAAAGTATGACCTGAAGATTCTCTGGATTTCCTCAGTGTCCTTGTTATATCCCCCTTTTCGTTTCTGATTTTGTTAATTAGCATGCTCTCTCTCTGCCTTTTGGTTAGTTTGGCTAGAGGTTTGTCTATCTTGTTGATCTTCTCAAAGAACCAACTCTTTGTTTCATTGATTCTATGTAATGTTTTCCTAGTTTCTACTTTATTGATTTCAGCTCTCAGGTTGATTATTTCTTGGTGTCTACTCCTCCTTGGTGAGTTTGCTTCATTTTGCTCTAATGCTTTCGGTTGTTCTGTCAATTCTCTAATGTGACTTTTCTCCAGTTTCTTCATTTGGGCACTTAGTGCTATGA
Organism: Cricetulus griseus; assembly: GCF_003668045.3. NCBI lineage: Eukaryota > Metazoa > Chordata > Mammalia > Rodentia > Cricetidae > Cricetulus > Cricetulus griseus. The sequence goes on along the minus strand of NC_048596.1, from coordinate 185,351,577 downwards.
ACTTCCCTCTTAGCACTGCTTTCAGAGTGTCCCATAAGTTTGGGTATGTTGTGTCTGCATTATCATTAAATTCTAGGAATCCTTTAATTTCTTTTTTATTTCTTCCTCAACCCAGGAATGGTGCAATTCGGTGTTATTCATTTTCCAAGAGTATGTAGGTTTTCTGCCATTCGCATTGCTGTTGAATTCTAGCTTTAATGTATGGTGATCTGATAAGATACAGGGGTTATTTCAATTCTTTTGTAACTATGGAGGTTTGCTTTGCTGCCTACTATGTGGTCAATTTTAGAGAAGGTGCCATGTGGTGCTGAGAAGAAGGTATATTCTTTTGAGTTTGGATGGAATGCTCTATAGATATCTGTTAACCCCAGTTGGGTCATAACTTCTTTCAGATCCTTTGTTTCTTTGTTAAGTTTCTGTCTGGTGGTCCTGTCTAGTGGCGTAAGGGGGGTGTTGAAGTCTCCTACTATAAGTGTGTGTGGTTTTATGTGTGGTTTGAGCTTTAGTAATGTCTCTTTCACAAATGTGGGTGCCTTCGTATTTGGGTCATAGATGTTCAGGATTGAGACTTCATCTTGATGGACTTTTCCTGTGATGAGTATGAAATGCCCTTCTTCATCTCTTTTGATTGACTTTAGCTTAAAGTCTAATTTGTTAGATATTAGGATTGCTACACCAGCTTGTTTCTTGATCCCATTTGATTGGAAAATCTTTTCCTATCCTTTTACTCTGAGGTATTGCCTGTCTTTGAAGTTGAGGTGTGTTTCTTGTAAACAGCAGAAGGATGGATCCTGTCTTCGTATCCATTCTGTTAGCCTGTATCTTTTTATGGGTAAGTTAAGACCATTGACATTTAGGGATATTAATGTCCATTGTTCGTTGGTTCTTGTTTGTTTTGGATTTATTGTTGGTGGTGTCATTGTGTGTGGATTTCGCCCTCCTACTTCTTTTTGTGTTTGGTAAAATTAGATTATCTATTGCCTGTGTTTTTGTGAGTGTAGTTATGTTCGTTGGGTTGGAGTTTTCCTTCCAGAACCTTCTTTAGTGCTGGATTTGTGGATATGTATTGTTTAAATCTGTTTTTGTCATGGAATATCTTGTTTTCTCCATCTATAGTGATTGAAAGTTTTGCTGGGTACAGTATTCTGGGTTGACATCCATGCTCCCTTAGTGCTTGTATGGTATCTATCCAAGACCTCCTGGCTTTCAGAGTTTCCATTGAGAAGTCGGGTGTGATTCTAATTGGTTTGCCTTTATATGTTACTTGGCCTTTTTCCTTTGCTGCTCTTAATATTTTCTCTTTATTCTGTAGATTTGGTGTTTTGATTATTATGTGTTGGGGGGACTTCTTTTTGTGGTCCAGTCTGTTTGGTGTCCTGTAAGCTTCTTGTACTTTCATAGGCATATCCTTCTGTAGGTTGGGGAAGTTTTCTTCTATGATTTTGTTGAATATGTTTTCTGTACCTTTGAGCAGTGTTTCTTCACCTTCTTCTATACCTATTATTCTTAGGTTTGGTCTTTTCACGGTGTCCCATATTTCCTGGATATTTTGTGTTAGGGATTTGTTGGACTTGAGGTTTTCTTTCGTTGATGCATGTATATCCTCTAGCAAGTCTTCAATAGCTGAGATTCTCTCTTCCGTCTCTTGGATTCTATTAGTTATACTCATGTCTTTAGTTCCAGATCATTTATCCAGTCTTTCCATTTCCAGTATCGCCTCATTCTGTGTTTTCTTTATTGTGTATATTTCAGCTTTCATGCTTTGAACTGTTTCAAGAGCTTCCTTCACTTGTTTGGTTGTTTTTTCTTGGGTTTCTTTAGATTCTTTAAGAGATTTCTTTATTTCTTGAATTTTTTAGTTTGTCTTTTCCTCCATTTCATGTAATTTTTTGCTTGCTTTTTCTTCTATTTCTTTAAGGGATTTTCTTGTTTCCTCTTTAAAGGTCTCTATCATCTTGCTGAGATAATTTTTGAGTTCCATCTCTTCTTCATGCACTGTGTTGGGCTTTTCAGATCTTGCTGGAGTGGAGTCCCTAGATTCTGGTGGTGTCATATTGGTCTTTCTGTTGTTGAGCGAGATCTTATTCTGTCTTCTTCCCATATCTTTTTCCAGTGAGTGCAGGAGGGGTCTCTCTATCTCTCTTTGTTACCCAGTAATGTTTGTGGGTCAGGAATTCAATGTGCACATCTCTGGATGGTCTTGTCTCTCCTGGTAGTCTCCTTACTCTGAAGGAGTTAGGCCTCCATAGGGGTCAGGTGTGTTTGGGGGTGGACAGGAAGTAAGAGTGGCTGTTTCCAGGCTCTGGGAGTTCCTCACTGCCTGGGCAGGTCTACCCCAAGCAGGAACAGGCCCAGGGAGATGGGGGTGGATGGGGCTTTGGAAGGGAGTTGGGTAAGAGCAGTGGATCACTCACCTCATTGCGGATTGGTCTGCGGAAAGGGAAGGTAGAGTGGCCTGTTCCCAGATTCAGGGAGCTCCTCCCTGCCTGGGAGTGTCTACTCCAAGCAGGCACATGCCCGGGGAGATCTGGGTGAATTACGCTTTGGAAGGGAGTTAGGTAAGAGCAGGGGGTCACTCACCTAGTTGCGGATCGGTCGGCGGAAAGTGATTCTCTGAGAATTTTACATCGTGTACCCCAATCCCACTCATCTCCCAGTCTCCCCATGTTTCCACGTTCACTCTCCACCTATGTAGCCTCTCTACCCAAAAGTAATAAATGATAATAATAATCAAAGGAAATAAAGCCAAATACACACTGCTCCTCCATCTTTCCCATCTCTCCATCACATATTCATTTGTTGTAGTGGTCCTGAGAGCTGTGGTGTGTCACAGTGTACCACATAGTATTCCCCCTTTCCCTAACTGCTTTACATGCAAATGTTCATTGCAATGAACAAGGTTAGGCTCAAGGTCTCTGGCTTCTGCTACACCATCAGTACTGGACCTCACCAAAACTCCCCTAGGATATGCTGTTGTTGCCCTGAGTCATGGAGATCCTGCAGTTACAGTTCCACAGAGCAAGTTCTTTTATATTTTCCCCAAGGCATAGATAAGGTAGATGTTGGGATGGGCCAACTCAAAGCCCTGGATATGGCCTGAGGTAGCTGAGTTGATCAGTCCCAACCTCCACCCAGACTGCCCTGCTCAGGAGATGGGGTAGGGTCAGCTCTCCCATGTGCAGAGCCAGCTTTTCTGTTGTGGTAGCCTGGAGGACGGGGGCAGTTCTTCCAGGGCTGTTGAGGGTTGGGACCAGTTCTCCTGTGCCCATGCCACTGGGTCATTTATCTGGCTGGGGATGGGGAGCAGCTCTCCGACTGAGGTGGCAGGCGAGGGGCAAGACCAGCTTTCTGGTACCCGGCCCACCAGGGCCAGCTTCCCATCACCTCTGGTGGTAACATGGGTCACAGACACCAGCTGTGGTTGGACCATGGACCATGAACCCAGACATGGCTCTTGGCTGCAGCATCAGCCCCCCAAAACCATCAGCTGCCAAATGAAACCTAATTGTTGGTCTGTGACTGGGATTGAGCCTAAGAAAGCTTTGTTTGGACCAGCATTGAGAAGTCCTTCCCCATCATAGTATCATAGTTTAAGGTTTTCATATTTTTTAATATTTTTGAGATTCTAATATATCATATATATTATATATATCATTATATGAACTGAGCATGTTGTATTTATATATTTAGGAATACATACATACACATGCATATGTGTGCGAGCATGTGCATGCATGCAATTAAGAAAAAGAGGTTATGAATTTCAAGATAATAAGAAGGGTATATGGGAGGGTTTGGAGAAGGGAAAGGAATAGGGAAATCATATAATTATATTCGTTTAATGGCTGTATGACACACATGAGGCATTGAGTTTACCCCAGCACCACACTAAAAAGTAAGAAATAATAACTGGTGCCTTTTGAGCTAATTTTTATGTGTAGCATGAAAAAATGGTCCATTTTAATTCTTGTACATGTGGAGATCTGGTTTTCCCAGCACCATTCATTGATGAGATTGTCATTTCTTCATCGTATGTGTGGTTCTGGGCTTTTTCTCCTGTTCCATTAGTCAATGTGCCTGTTTTTATGACAGGGCTGTGCAGTTCTGGTTACTGTGGCTTTGTTCTTTTACTTGTCTGCTTTGGATGTTGAGGCCTTTTGTGGTTTCACATGAATTTTAGGAATCTCTTTATGTTTCTGTAAAATGTAACATTGGAATTTTGATGACAATAACATTGAATCTACAGATAATGTCAAATAACATGAACATATTATCAGAATTAATTCTCCAAATCCAATGACACAGGATATATTTCCATTTACATGCCTGTTTTAGTTTCTTTCATTGTTGTTTTGGGTGTATAGATGTTGCTCCTCCTTGGTAAAGTTTATTCATAATTTTTGTTGATGGTGTTGTAAGTGGTAGCAATTTCTTCTTTTTCTGATAGTTCCTGTTGTTATTATAAAGAGCTACTACTGATTTTATGCATTGGTTCTTTTTTAAAAATATCTTTTTATTTTAGAAGCACTCTTATTTACATATCAATGCCCCATTCCCTTGCCCTCCCATCCTCCCATGCTCCCCACCGACCCCCCAACCCACCCTCCACCCACTCCCCAGGGATAGTTAGGCCCTCCATGGGGGACCATCAAAGTCCCTAACATCATTGGGGGAGGACCCAGGCCCTCCTTCCCATATCTGGGCTGCAATTGTATCCCTCCATAGGGAATGGGATCCCAAAGATCATTTGTGCTCTAGGGATAAGCACTGACTCCACTGTTAAAGGTCTCATAGACTGACCTGGCCTCCTAGCTGGAACCCACATTCAGAGGGCTTGGTTTGGTCCAATGCTGATTCTCCAGCTTTATGACTGGGGTCTTCCTGCTCTCACTAGTTCAGGTCAACTGTTTCTGCGGGTTTCTCCAGCGCCTTCTTGTCTCCTTTGCTCATCCTTCCTCCCTCTCCACAACTGGATTCTAGGAGTATGGCTCAGTGTTTAACTGTGGGTGCCGGTTCCTGCTTCGATCAGCTACTGGATGAAGGCTCTAGGAATGGCAACCAAGGTAGACATCAGTCTTATTATAGGGGAAGGGCATCAAAGGCAGCCTCTCCACCACTGCCTAGATTCTTAGTTGGGGTCATCCCTGTGGGTCCCCTAACATTTCCCCTGTGCCAGACCTCTCTCCAAACCTATACTGGTTCCCTCTACCAAGTCATCTCCTTTCTTACCCTCCCCTATTCCCCCCTATCTCAGTCTTCCTGTTCTCCTCCCCCCTTCTTTCCCTCTCCCTTTCTCACCTCCCTCTTCTCTTCCCCCATGCTCCCAATTTGTTCAGGGGTTCTTGTCCCCTTCCCCTTCTTTGGGGGCCATGTGTTCTTCTCTTGGGGGTCCTCCTTGTTTACTAGTTTCGTTGGTGGTGTGGATTGTAGGCTGGTAGTCCTTTGCTCTGTCTAATGTCCATATATGAGTGAGTACATACCATGCTTGTCTTTCTGTGATGGGGTTACCTCACTCGGGATGTTTTCTTCCAGTTCCATCCATTTGCCTTGGAATTTCAAGATTTCATTGTTTTTTCCTCTGAGTAGTACTCCATTGTATAAATGTACCACATTTTCTCTACCCATTCTTCAGTTGAGGGGTATCTAGGTTGCTTCCAGGTTCTGGCTATTACAAATAATGCTGCTATGAACATGGTTGAACATATGTCCTTGTATGAATGTGCATTCTTTGGGTATATGCCCAAGAGAGGAATTTCTGGCTCTTGAGGTAAACTGATTCCCATTTTCCTGAGAAACCGCTATACTGATTTCCAAAGTTGTCATGCAAGTTTGCACTCTCACCAGCAATGGAGGAGTGTTCCTCTTTCTCCACATCCTCTCCAGCATATACTATCATTGATGCTTTTTATTTTAGCCATTCTTGCCAGTGTAAGATGCTGTCTTGGAGTTGTTTTGAGTTTATGCATTGGTTCTTATTTTATTTTTTACTGAATTAATTTATCAGTTCTAATAATTTTCAGCTAGAAACTTCAAAGTTCTTTCTATAGGTGTACAACCAGTCATCCATGAACAATTTGACTTTATCCCTTCCTTTTAGATAACTTTTGATTTCCTCTTTCTTGTGTAATTTATTTTTGGCTTGAACTTCCTGGGCTTTATTGACTGAAAGAGGTGAGAGTAGGCATCTTTGTCTTATTCCTGGTATTTGTGGAAAGCCCTTCAGCTTTTCAGCATTGTTACAGCTAATCTTGGTTGTTAAGTTGACCTCATCTGAAATCAATTAGAACCCAAGTATCTGAGCACACCTGTGAAGGATTTTCTTGGTTGGACCATTTGAGATAGCAAGGCCCACTCTAAATTTAGGCCATAACTAGTGGTGGCAGCCTACACAAAAGGATATTTTGTGTTTGCCTGCTTATCCTTACTCTAGCTGGCAAGTCCATCTCTCACGCTGCTGAGGTATTCCTTCACTGGTTTTAGGACCTACTTCTTTGGAACTCCAATGTAGACTGCAGGCCACCTAAAACATCCAGCTTTATGGACTGAATAACCTTCAGAATCTTGGCCTTTTTGGCTGGGAGTCAACCATTGTTGGACTAGTGGCCCACAGCCACTCTAATAAATCCCTTTTAATACATATATTCTGTCAGCTCTGTGCCTCTAGAGAACACTGACTCATATAAGCATTGGGTATGATGTTAACTATGTATTTCATTGATGGTGTTTTTCTATGTGTAAAGGTAATTACTTTTGTTCTTAGTGTGTTTATCATGAAAAGATGCCTTTTGTTGATGATTTTTCTGTGTTAGTTGAGAGGAACACACTGAGCTTTTTTTCCCTTAGGTCTGTTAATATGGTATATCATATTGATTGATTTTTGTTGAGCAATTCTTACATTCCATAAATAAATCTCTCTTGATCATGATGAATGATCCATTTAATGTGCTATTGGATTCGGTTTGCTAGTATTTTGTTGTTGAAGAATTTTACATGTGTGTTTGCCTGTAATTTTCTTTTATTGTAGTGACATTGTCCCTTAGAATTGAGGTAATTCTGGCTTCATAAAATGAGTAAGAGCTTTATCCCTCCTCTTCAGTTTTCTAGAAGAGTTTGAGAAAGATTGATGTGGTAATTTGAATGATAAATGTCCCCCATAGTCTCAAGCATTTGGATACATGATCCTCAGTTGGTGGCACTGTTTGGATATGTTTAGGTGTGACCTTGGAGTAAGTATGTCACTAGGGGCAGGCTTTGAGAGTTTAAGAATTTAGAGCCATTTCTAGTTTAGTCCCACTCTACTTTGCACTGTCAGTTCAAGATGTCTTAACTTTCTACTCCAGCTACCATGCCTGCTACTTCCTGTCCAAGATGAACTCTTAGCCCTCTGGAGTCACAAACCCAGATAAACTCTTTCTTCTGTAAGTTGCCTTGGTCATAGTGTCTTATCACAGCAATAGAAAAGTTACTAAGACAATCAGTATTCTTTCTTTAAATGTTCCACTGTGAAGCCATGTTGCTCATTATTGGTACATTCTATCTCTTCTCTCAGTTTTAGTAACATGTTTGTTTCTAGGAATCTATTAATTGGTATGTTGTGTTTCCATTTTCATTTATCCACAGATATTTTCAGCTTCCCTTTAATTTCCTCTTTACTATGTTGCTTGTTCAAGGGCATATTATTTGATTTCCATGTGTGATTGTTAGTGTTAATTGTCAATGTGACAAAATCTATAATCATTTGGTAGACCAATTTCTTGACATTTTCGTCACAAAATATCTTAATTATCTTACTTAACATGGAAAGATCCATCTTAATTGCTTGTGGGACCATTTCCTTGACAGAAGATCTTGGACTGTAGAAATCAAACTGAACACTTCTGTATTTATTGCTCTCTCTGACTGTGTGTATGATTCAACCACCTGTTTAAAGTTCCTGTTGCCTTGACACTCCCACCATGATGAACTTTAACTTGGACTGTGAGATGAAATAAGCCCTTTTTGCCCTAACATTGCTTTTGTTGGAGAGTTTTCTCACAGCCACAGACGAAGGATACCATGTATTACTGAACTTTCTAAAATTCTATTATTACTAATCAGAAAAGATATTTGATCTGATTTTAATCTTAATTTGTTATGACTTTTGTGGCCTAATGTATACTCTGTCACAAAGTGTTTTCAATGTGTTCTTGAGAAACAAATGTATATTTAGAAGAGAGGTCAACCAGAAGACCCAGGTCCCTTTGGTTTTGACATTGCCAATAAAAGAATTTAGACATATATACAGTAGGCCAACAATCAAAAGATTTATTTAGAAGATGAAGTACTTAGGAAAACTTAAATATTAGTAAGCAGTTCAAGGGACCTCGTGAGTGAAAACTCCACATGGATAGTTGGAGTGTTGCTTCTTAATATTAGTGAGAGGGACATGTTTAATGGGGAATCATGTGACTTGATCTACCTATGTGATAAATAGCATAACCAACCATGTCTTGGGTACATGCACAGTGTTGACTTGAAGCTGCAGGACATGTGCAGTGGCAGTTTTCTCTTGAATTTGTCCTGACTGGAGAAACACCACTATCAAAAGTTATATACTGGCCATCTAGAGGGAGTCTGAGGGAACTGCATGTGCTCAGATGGCTTGGAACTGACAATGATTTTAAAGGTCCAAGCTAGCATCTCAGAGAGCCAAGTTCCTTCATTTATCATTGTGTGTAAAATGAGGCAGGGTGGGGTGGGGTGGGGTGGGGCGGGGAGCATAATGATGGGGTTGACTATTGTCTTTGATCTTGAATTCCCTATCTAACAACTAACTTTTACTCCTGGTTTATGGGATGTGTGTTTATGTCTGCTAGGTTGATTTGGTTCAAAATATGGAGTCATCTGTTCCTTTGTGGATCTTCTGTCTAGATCATTTGTTCGTTGTTGAAACAATAGTATTGAAATCCCCACTGCCTTGCAGTCTTTCTCTTTAAATCTATTTATTTATCGTGTATGTGATTAGGTCATCCAGTGTTGGATGAGTCTGTATTTAAAATTGGTATACCCTCTTGATGGGTTGATTCCTTTATCAAAAGAACAACCTTTGTCCTAATTTTTTTGTGTGATGTGGATATAGCAACTCATGCCTCTCTTTTAGTTGCTATTTCTGTGAAATATTTTTCTGTCATTTCATCAGTTGAAAACCGATTGTGGCATTAAATCCAAAGTGAACCTTGACGGCACATAATTGGATTGTGTTTTTAAGCCATTCTGCTAATCTCTATCTTTTGATTGAATTTTATTTTATTTACACTTAAAGTAATTACTGATGAGAAATATCTTCATTCAGTCTGCCATTTTTCACTATATGACTTAGAATTTTTGTCAGTTTCTACGTTACTGTCATATTTTCTGTTAATTTTTTTATAGAGCAGTGTTTTAATTTCTTTTCATTTTTTTCTGTGTATATTCTGCAGCCATTCTATGTAGGTACAGAAATACATTTACTATCTTCAATTTTAACATTCTAATTTAAATTTCTACCAACTTGACTTAAAGTGGAATAAAAAAAAAAAAAAACAGTGCTTGCCTACCTCTGTGATGTTGCTTAACATGTTTTCCAGTTCAATCAAAATGCACCAGACTCAGGAAGACAAATTCTGGTTGTTTCTCTTATATGCAAAACTTAGATTTAAAAGCATGCATGTTGTAGTCACAAAACTAGTAAGGGGGTCAAGAGAGAAGAGGGAGACATCTTAAGGGAAGGAGGAAATAGACTATAATGTGATAAGAAAGGAGAAATGGGTCTTCCATGGTAAGAAGAGCAGCGAGAGGGGGCCAGGAGGCATCAGGAAGAGCCATGGGTAAGGGGAACAAATGAACGCCAAATAAAATGATGGATAGGAATGAAAACCAAACCCACTATGTTTTATGCTAACCTTAAAAATGTTAAAATTTTTAAATGTTGCAAAATTGTATCTGCACATACAGGAAGCTCAGAAACATAGGGAAATAATTGGATTTTTTAACTATGTTAGTTTCTTGAGTCATATAGCAAAATAAAAGTAGAAGGCTGGCCAGATGGCTCGGCTGTGCAAGCCTGATGACCTGAGTCCCATTACTAGAATCCTTATTGGAAACAGAGACCTTTCAAAAGTTGTCCTCTGCCTTTCACACACATGCCCTGGGCAGTGTGTGTGGCATACTCACATACATTAACATGTGCAACAATAAAAATAAATTAATAAAATAAAAATGGAGTTGCAACAAACCCAGGGCTGGCCTTGAGCTCACTGTGTAGCTGTAAATGACCTTGAATTCTTGATCCTCCCACCTCCATTTCCTAAGTGCTAGGATTGCAAGTGTTTACCATCATATCTGGCTTGTTGTTTAACATCTATTTAAAGGCAAGTCTAGTGACAACAGATTCCTTCAGCTTTATTTATCATAAATTACCTTAGTTTCTCCCTTTCTTTCTTTTCTTGAGACAGGTCAAATGCAGCTGAAGATGACCTTGGGTTCCTGAATTTCTGGTCTTTCTGCCTGTGTCTCTGAAATGCTGAGGTCACAGGCATGCAACTAGACAGCTATTCTCCAACTGCACCTCGGCGCCTCCCTCTCCTCCACTTTTCAAAGACAATTTTGCTGAATAAAGGATTCTGAATTAATTGCTTATTTCTCTTTCAATCCACTATTTCTAGCTGGCAAGGTTTTTGATAATTTGATGATAGTCGTTTGAAAAACCCTCTTGCTGGCACTCTCTAGGTGCTGTCTCTTGCTCCCTTGCAGAGCTCCCCTGCCTTGTCATTTGACAGTGTCATTGTAGTGTTCCTTGGGTTCTGAGATTTCAGAGTCCTTGGAGTCAGCTGAGTTTGGTAGATTTTTATATTTGTGCTATTTATGAAATTTGGGGATTCAGCCATTGCCTTTAAATAATATCTCTCTGATCCTTCCTTGGAGTAGTCTTTTCTTTTGAGGATCACAGAATATATACTTTTATCTGCCTGAATCCTTTAGATTATTCTCATTTTTATATTTTTTCTTTCTGTTCTTCAGACTAGATAACTCTACTTCTCCACTTGCGTTGAAATTAGCTAATTGTGCTGCCTACTCAAATCTATTTCTGACTATTTTGAGGGAATTTTTCATTTCAGTTCTTATACTTTTTAGGTCACAAATATCTTTTGCTTCCTTTGGTCTATCAACTCCTTATTTTTATTCATAATAACATTCTGAGTTTCTCCACATCCTCTTTTTCGACTTTTAGGCTCTGTTAATTTAATCTTTCCTTTGTGTGTGTGTGTGTGTGTGTGTGTGTGTGTGTGTGTGTGTGTGTGTGTGTGTGTGTCATGATTTATTTATGTCAGTATTTTACAAAATTGAATTTGAGTCGGGAAACCATTTCCCAGTTTTAGCCTTAAAGAGTGTTGTAGGCTATCTTTTTATTAAAGGCTACCTGGAAGTTTAAAATCAGGATTTTTAGGTCTTCTCTGATCCTGACCGGACTTAAACTGTGACACATATGCAATGGCTGTTGAACATTTGCAGTAGTTCGAATGAGAAGCATTCCCCACCCACACTCTCAGGCATTTGAATACTTGGTTCCCAGTTGGAGTTGCCATGTGGGAAGGTTCAGGTGATGCAGCCTTGCTGGAGGAAATACATCCCTGGGGTGGAAATTGAGATTAAAAGCCTCCTGCCACTTTCAGTTCACTTGCTGTCTCTGCTTTGTGCTTGTGTTGGAAGACAGCAGCTCTCATCTTCCTGCTTCTGCTCTCATGCCTACAGTTTGCTGTCATGCTTCCCTGCCATGAGGAACCATAAGCCAGAAGAAACTCTTTCTTCCGTACGTACGTTGCCTTGGTTATGGTGTTTTATCACAACAACAGAAAAGTTACTAAAACAACATCCTAGTTCTTAAACATTAAATGAAATGTAAACCCAGGTTCTTCCATATGCTCCACAAGCATTCTGCCACTGAGATACACCCCTGCCTGTTGTTTTGATTGGGATGTCTTGTAACTTACGGTATAGCCCAGACTAGCCTAGAACTTGTGATAATCCTGTCTCACCTACTCAAGTGTGGAAATTACCGGCATGAGTCACTAAGGTTGACCTTTGGTTAGCTATTTAAATTTCTTAGAAGTTTCTTCCGTTGTTGTGGAGAATTCCAACAATGTCTGCCTGGCTCTGTGTCTTTCCCTTTACTCTCAGGAGCTCCAGTTGGTGATTAGAGCAGAGACACCCTTCCTAGTCCCCATATTTATTGGACAGGATCTTTTCTTCCCATCTTGCCTACCATACTGGTGTTCAGGCTCTTCCCAGAACATGTGTGTAACTACTAGTAGACATGAGGCTGATTGTACTGGGGGACTAGGGAATGAGTAACTAACATTTGACCAAAAACAGACTGGAACCATTCACTATCTAGCTCTTTCACTGAAAGTTGAGGCTTTCAAATTCAAAACGCTTACCTTAGCAGGGTCTACTTGGACAGTCTCTGTTCAGGTGGTGAGCTGGACTCCGAGTGTTTCCTACTGTACCGTTTTTCCAGAATCCTTTGCCTTGGATACCATTCATTTATTGATTTTGCCATTTACATATTTAATTGTTTTTTGTTTGTTTGTTTTTAGAGAAAAATGTCACTCTATTGCCAGGGCACTCGGTACACAGGCTATGTATGCTGTCCTACATGTGAAGGTCAGAAGACATCTTGCAAGAGTCAGTCTCTCCTTCCAGCACGTAGGCTCTGGGGATCAAGTCAGGTCCCAAGGCTTGGCAGTAAAAACCTTTACTTACTGAGTCATCTTGATGGCCAAAATCTAACTTATTTTAGTGAATTTGGTGAAAAATTCAGAATCCATACAACAGCTACATATTATTAAATATTGGCATTTTAAGTATACAAAGATTTTAAAAACTGAACCACTGTTTGAGGCAGTTCAGGCTATGGTAACAGTATCACAGAATGGGTACCTTATAAAGAACAGAAATTTGTTTCTCACCATACTGTTGGTGAGGGCTGTCCTCCAGATTGTAGAATACTGTCTTCCTATAATCCCACATGGCAGAAGAAACTAGAGAGCTCCTGGGATCTCTTTATTAAAACATTAGTCCCTTAGCTGGGCATTGGTGGCGCTCACCTTTAATCCAGCACAGAGGCAGGCGGATCTCTGTGAGTTCAAGGCCAGCCTGGTCTCCAGAGCGAGTGCCAGGACAGGTTCCAAAGCTACGCAGAGAAATCCTGTCTCGAAAAACCAAAAAAAAGAACCCCACTAGTCCCATTATGAAGGCACCATCCTCATGAATTTACAGCCAAAGCCTCACCTAATGTAATCACATTGTGGATTTAAAAACTCAACATGTAGAGTTTGGGGTGTTGGGGAGCAGATATTAAGTCTATAGCAACTGTATTTTGTCTATGAAGAGAATGCCAGTATATCTCAGAAACAAACCCATGCAAAGCATTTTCTCTTAGCACTACAGATTAAAAGTAAACCTTAAAAAAGTTCACATTTTGAGGAAAAATAGAAGAATAGACAATAAAATGCCATGTATTAAAACATGGGAGGTTCAGCTCACACATGCAGAAAAAAAAAAAAAAACCTTTGGTTGTAAATGTCTGTGTTAGAGATGAAGGAAAGGTGAGAGCTAAGTTACCTGAGTATCCATCTAAAGGCAGGGAAAAAAGGAAAACTAATATAAAAAATCATAACGACAGAAGGAAGAAAATAGTGAAGAAGAGAAAATATAAACAGTGCAGGTATCAGCAGGCTGAAAGAGGGCTCTCTCTCACGGGAAGATGCAAAAGGGTGGCTTCCCAAGCAGAGGTGCTGCAGAGGGGTGCTGGCTGTGCTTTGTGTTGCCTTCCAAAATATCCACACCCCAACCCTTGTAAGGTTCACTAAATCAGTCCTGCATCACTCATTTAAAAATGATGGCTGGGGTGGAGCTCGGTGATATAGCATTACCTAGCATGCATGAGACCCTTGACTTGATCCCCCAAGATTGACAATAATAAAATGTACATGTGGAGTTTGTTGTGAAGAATAGTTCAGAGCCTCTCACTAATTATGGAAAATCATTATTTCGATGTCCTATCAGTCTTTTTGCTTATACAGACATACTCTGCAGTTTATATAGAGATATAAAGAGATGGGTACACAGGAAAATAGAGATCTAGAGAGATAGATTCTTACTAAACATAAAGTTTTAACTTTTGAATTTACCAAAATATCTTGAGCATTTTTCTGTACCATTAAATATACTTCTGCAACTATGTTTGTGATAGCTGTAAGTAGTCCATCATCTGGATATATTAAAATTCATGTAACTAATGTACCTTCATTAAACACTTAAATTTTAAGTAGTATAATCAATGCTAATATTTATAAAATTATTTTCATATATCTATAAACACTAAAAAAAACATTAAAAACGTTATACCAGTATAAGAAAATATGTGTGACACATGGTAACTGTATGCATGCCCAAGAATCAGTCATGTTATTAAGTCTGAAAGAGTTATATTAAGGTTTTGCTAACTACATTATCCCTAATACAGTGCTTGACATATTTGTTAAGTGGATTTAATCTTCAGAACTAATCTCAGTTACTAGGGTGCATAGACTCTTCATGTTTAAAAGAAAAGAGATGTAATCTTGGGAGCAAATCCAGCATCAAAAGCCATAGTGAGAGTCTGGGGATGTGGTTCAGTTGGTTGTGTGCTTGGCCAGCATGTGTGGTCCCTGGCACTTCAAATGCCTATAATCTCAGCATTCAGGACAGATACAAGGGGAATCAGAAGTTCAAGGTCATCCTTGGCTACTTAGGAAGTTGATGCCAGTCGCACCCAAGCACACACACAGTAAAATAAGGAGAGAAGAAAACAAATGAGGCACAGTTAGAATTCTTAAACTGAAATTATATTTTCAGAGCTACATATAAGAAACGATAATTTGGAGTTTTGTGTTTAGCTAGCCAGAAGACTTCCTGTGTGGCTACTTTATCCCACACAGTTGTCATTTACTGAGTAGTCTGTAAGCAGTATAACATTTCATCTTCCCACCTACTTTATATACTGAAATATGTTATCATCTCCAGTCAGTGTGTGTAGTTCTAAGTAGTGAGGCAGGCAGCATGCTTAAGGCCACAGAGTTAGCAAAAGGCAGAACCCAAAATTCAACTCTGGCTTAGCTGAAGTGGGGAAAAAACATTCATAGATATTTCGTCCTTTGGCTGCTTTAGAATAGGTTTTTTTTTTTTCTAGCTTTGAAGTAAAAAGCTAATATCCTTATTATGTAACTATGGAGAAATATTAGAAAATTCAGACAAAGAAAAAGTTTGCAAATATACCCATAATTCTTCTGTATTCCAATAGGTATTTTGTTTGGAGGGACATTTTGTTTATTTTTGGGGACCTGAAACAAGTACATCCCACTTGTGTAATCATGGCCTTTGTCTGCACCCACTTTAGAATCTAGGTGCTTGATGAGCATGGAAGCAGCAACACATCTTTTAGCTCACCACTAGTTTCTTTTTGTCTGTTCACATTCATTCTTAATTCAGTCCAACGTGTTTGTTAAACTCATTCTGCTCCCTTTTGAGAATATAACAGTTATCAAAAACAGACATGGTCCCTGCCCTCAAGGAGCACTCAATGGATTTTAAGGGCCTGACTTGCATCAAAAAATGGCACAAACAAATGTAAATCTGCTACTGTAATAAATGGTATGTGAGAATGGCATGTGAGTTTGAACAGGAGGGTTTGAGCTAGCCGGAGCAGGCTTTCCTGGTGCAGTCATAGGTGAATTGGCTCTTGAAGTGCAGGTGAAGCAAGAAGGAGGAGGTCCACAGCAAGGGAACCATAGTCAATGTCCAGGACAAGAGAACCCTGGGAGCTGGAGGTCGAGCTCACCGCTAGAGTGTGTGCAGGTCCTGAGGACAGAGCAGGAAGAGAATGGTGGAACGGTGAAAGTGCAGACAGTTTGGGGGTGGGGGACAATGTGGTAAAAGTTATGGCTGGAAAAAGCAGGAGCCAAGCCATACGTGACACTCACGGCAGGGATGGCAAGGACTGACTGACATAGCAAGAGAAAAAAGCAGCAATGGGTACTGCATAGCAGTGCTTGCCAGAGTGGTGGGAAGTTCTCCGCACTGTCCCCTGTGATGCTGACTGCTCTCTTGAAACCAAGTACTCTAAATGTGGCTAGTGTGCCCAAGGTGCTGTGTTTTTGTACTAGCCACCTGCTGCCAGTGGCCAGTACAAAGGCTAAACTCAAGTGCATCTGAAATATTGCTAGTATAGCTGAAGAACTGGATTTTAATTTGTATTTAATTTCCATGAGCTTATTATTTTAAGTTTGCTTATGTGTATGGCATGTGCCTGAGTGTATGTATGTGTTCTGTCTGGGTGCAGGTGCCTGTGCAGGCTAGAAGAGGGTGGCTGTGAGCCACATGCTATAGGTCCTGTGGACAGAACTCCATCCCTCTTCAAAAGCAGCCAGCGTTCCTAGCTTCCAGCCATCTCCCCAGCCCCTAGTTCTCGTAAATGTAAATATAAACAGCACAGAAGGCTAGGCGTTACCATGTTTAGACAGCATGTGGGGCTGGGAGTTATTGTATTTAGACAGAGCACTGACTTTGTTCTCAGGTTAATTTGAATTACTGAAGCCTCTAGCCAAGCTGGTATTTTGTTTTACTTTTAAGGAAATAAAGTAGTGCCCTTTTCTGTAGGGTAAAGATGAGGAAAAGGTGTTCAGGAACCTACAGGAAACACCCTCTTCTTGACTTGTTGGAAATGGAGATGTACTTCAGAAGATCAGTGGTCTCTGAGAGAATCTATCAGACTTGCTCTTTTCTGCCTGACCTTAGACACCCTTCTCCTTTGAGGGTAACTTCTATCATGTGTTAAATTAGGTAGCTATTTGAATACTTAATGTCTTCTTGGCAAGCTGCAATTACATGTAAGGTATTTTATTATTTAGGGACCTTGTCTTATTTGCATTAGAACCTACAGCACATAGAATCATATTAATAATTGGCCCTAAATGAATATTTGATAACTAAATAAATGAATAGTGACAAGAATGGCCATACAGTCTCTTCTCTACTAATTTATCTGTATCAACTGTCATTCACCTCTGGTGACCAGGGTTGAGGATTCCCTTTAACCACATATTCATCCCAATTTCTTAAAACTGTTGATAAACTAGGTCTCTCCACTCACCTGTATCCATTAAGCCATCTTTGGAAAGAACTTTTTCTACCACCCCCACAAAAAACACATAATATTCTAATTAATATTTAACCACCTTAAAGGGAGAACCTTTAAGTGCTGGCAAAAGGTAGCTTGGTGACCTGTTTAAGACAACGACAATGTATCATTGTCCCTTATGACCTCTGATAAAGTTTGTTTCTGCTTTATATGAATTACTGGTTTCAGATGGTCATGCTGGTCTGAGAAAAAAAAAACAAAAAACAAAAAACAAAAAAATGGCAATTTCCTTGCAGCGTTTCCCTGAGCTGGCTGTACCACAGTCGGCATGAGGTGATGTCACAAGGCTGTTGGGTTCATCACTTGGGTCCATTCACTACAACAATATCAGGTCTGCTGCCACAGCACACAAGGAAAAGAACTTTTGTTACTTGGAGATAGACAGACTTCCTCACTTTGTTAGGCAAGTCAGCGAAGAGTCATGGAGTCTAAGAACAGGTTTTGAAATGAAAACTTGCTATGAGGCATTTCCTCACACGGATACATAGTCACAACAGAGATGGAAGTGGGTGGCCAGAGACCCAGACTTCAGTCACAATCTGCTCCTAACCCTGTCTGCCCTCCAACAAAGAACTTAGGAGATCTGTACTTCAGCCTAACTCTGCTGAGATTCTCCGCTGGAAATCCCTCACAACCCTTCCTTTGAGTTACTTTAGAAGCAGGAAATGATTCACCTTTGTGAAGTTTTCTCAAATTTTTCTACAAAAGAAATTCTGTACAGAGGTTGTTAACCCTATTGCTGATTGCTGGTGTTGGAAGCCTACAGGTCATACATGAGGTCAGAGGGAAGGCGGCTAAAGCAGGTTGACTCCACACCATGTCATAGGGTGGATTCTTATCACTACATCTCTTCTTTCCTTCAGTCTAGAAAGCAGTATTGATGCATTTTTCTAGAAAGCCAGGACCATAGTGAATCATGGGTAGATTGGTTCTTTGAGTATATCTGACAACTAATTTGGAATATTAGAATTTTGTAATTTTTCCTAGGTATTTTCCTTTTGCTTCATCATTCTCAGTGAAGAAACAAAATAATATAAAGAAAAGCTAAAGATTTCCCTGAAAACACACCATATTCCTCTGGGGAGTAGTATTAGGTGGCGCTCTACCACAACCCTGGGCCCAGTAAGTAAAACATGGCCCCTTTGAATCATAATGCAACTATTCATTTCTCTTCCCATAGCTGTTCCTAGCATTTCTTATCTCTTGCCCTACTAAATCATCGAACACACACACACACACACACACACACACCCTTACCCCTGTCCAGTGCACCCAGTAGGGGGGAGGGGGCAAAGGAGACAAAGTCATTTATATAATGTGTCTCCCTGCTGAGCCCCTAATGGCCAAAGCTTTTGTTCTGCGTTCAGTGGCTGCCTGTGATGGGCAGGAAGCTGCCGTCTCCCTTTGTTCCATGGCCTTATTCAGCAATTTAGATCCATCATAAAAATCAAATATGCATGTTGCAATCGCCTTGCATACAACAGCTTCAATTTTCACTTTTCTTTAATTTGAACTCCACAGGGGAAGAAAGAGAAGGAAGGAAGAAAGGGAAAGATGGGGGTAAGAAAAAAATTGCTTTGTATTTTTGCTTAGTGGACTGTGAAAATAGTCAGTAATGAAAAAAAAAATATATATATATATTTTAAATCTCATAGCAACATTCCTTTCAAAATGAGACATACCACCAAAGTAGGCCAGTAGAATCTCTCCATAAAATACTCTCAAGCCATTCTGGCTAGTGCAGGCTCTAGACTTGAATGTGAATTAACGAGTGAAGAAAAAAAATATATATGAGCAGTACAAAGGAACAGGAGGAGGAAGGCTCTCAGGGGCTTAAGGAGTCACCCTATTGAGAGAGGGACCTCTGAACCATTTCTAATTATAGCCCAAAAGAATGTTTCATGTTCAGAGACTGTCACGGGTTTCTTATGTTTAAAAAAAATTTAGGAAAAGGTTCAGAGAGGGAGTGAGCCATTACATTTAAGGACATGTTTTCTCTCCAAATAAAAATGAATACATTGACAGTGATGTTTTTGTCCATTTATTGATTTGCACACTATATTTAAAATTTTCCCAGAACTTCAAAGGTTGTGTTCCCCAGAGTTCAAATAAATTTACATCAGCAGTTTTGGTATTGATTATTCAGAAAAATACAGAAACCCTTTACCTACTCCATTATTAGACTTGAGCAGTGACTTTACAGAAGGGGTTTTGCCCTAATAAAAACAATATGGCCAATATTATTTGATTTATTAAAAAATAAAAGATCTGAAGAACCGCTTCTTTATGCCTGCTTTCACTTAATAATATAGTGAGGTTCCCCCCTTCCCTTTTCTCTTTCATTTTTTTTTTCTATGAGAGACAAGGTCTTACTGTGTAGCCCTCCTCTTGCGTCAGCTTCCTAAGTGCTAGGATTACAGGTAGATGACATATGTTTTGAAGGCTCAGGCCAACCTTGAACTCAGTCAGTTTAAAGGTTCTTTGCCTGTTCTTGCAACCCGAGATCTTACACGGTAATTCCAGGGAGACTTGCAGTGGTCAGCGTAAGACACACTGAGTGCAGTGTGGCCAACATAAGGCGCGGTGAGCACAGTGTAAAATGGGAAGAAAGCAACAGAAACATCCCTCAGGATCACTGATGCTGCTGGTGAAGGATTTGATCAGAGTGCAGCTTCTTCCTGAAGATGTACCAGGGAATCTTGGATCAAAACCAATTTCAAAATTTGATCCAGCTGTGATAGGAACCCCACCTGGCTGTGCTTGACTAATTAGAGATGGGTGAAGAGGGGTTACCTTCTCCAGCATGATTGATTTTTCTTTCAAATTCCCCAGTTTCAGAAAGAGAGAACCTCTGGCATTTGCAAGTGTTCACTTTAGTACAGTTCGCTGATGCATGTAATCCCTGCTAACTGAATCCCATTTTCTCAGAGTTTGATTTCTCAGCCTTCTTGTGTTCTGGTATATTTTAGACTTACTTTAGACTTAAGTGAAATAGAGGTATACCCAAGACATGCTAGCATCAGAAATAAATTTAATATTTGTATTTTTTTCAGTTGCCTCTGTTGAAAATACCTATACCTACAAAAAATAAGGGTAATTAAAAAATGAATTCCACATGATTTAAGCTGACATATGACTCATGAAATTTGTTTTTGTCTTGAATATAGCTGTACTGGAGGGAGTGGTAGAATTAAGATGGATAAAAACACCTGCAAATTTATAGCATTGGATAAAGTCTGTAATCATGGTCTGTAACTCAGGCAGAAGCCATGATCCTGTGCTACCTCGGCTCTCTCCTTCCATCCCATCTTTTAACACTGCTCTGTATCTCTGAGGATATTCGACAGATCTCAGACCTTGTAACTTCTCATTAAAGTCAGGGCCATCTGCTGGCGTTTTATGTTTTCAACTTCCCTCATGTGAGGAAAGATACTAGACAGATGTATTAAATGATAAACATCTCATCTTGGACGGAACCTTTTTTCTTTGAGTATAAGCTAATTTAACATACACGTGTGTATATATCTAATTGAACCTTTCCCCACTCTGCTATTTCGGTTCTGTCCTTCCAAGAAATGAGTTGTAGAGAACCTGGAGGAAAATTATTTCAGGCTGTCCTGTTTACATTCCAGGCCATTCCAGTTACTGCTATTGTTCTTGGGTATGCTCTGTTTTGCCTCACAACTGGCGTCTTTTCAAATGTCCCCTTTCTTCCTCAGTATTAAATGCACACTGCACTAGTAAATCTCAATGGCTGAAGCCATCCCCTCTGCATCCAACAACACAGATGCTGAGAACACTCTTATACTCTAGAACTAGATAGTAGTGCTGCAGATGGAGCTCAGAGCCCTGGGTTGGATGTCCAGCACCATATAAACCAGACATCGTCCATATACCTATAATCTAAGCACTTGGAAAATAGAGGCAGAAAGATCGGAAGTTCAAGATTAGACCACCTCAGTTCCAGTTCTGGGTCCATCCATCCATGGCCAACTCTGTCTTTGACCAAGTTAAGCCTTTGTACTTTCATTTACAAAAATGATCATAGGACAATAACAGCACCTGATACACCCGTAGCACCAGGTTAGTTAAGTGAGATGGTGTAGTAAGTTGTCAGAGGTAGGTTTTCTAGGTAACTGGTCCCCAAGGCAGAGAAGTGGAGAGATATTCAAATGGGTCTTTGTGACTTGTCTCCCTTTTCAGTTGTTACTGCATTGGTGTATGCCACCACATCAAACAACCAAGGTGTTTATTAATGTTCCCCCTTAGAATCAACATGTGTGGAAGATGAGGGACGGGCAAGTTTCTTTCAGCTGAGAGTGGAGAGCGGGGGTGAGCTTTCTTGCAGGACTGCATTAGCTAGAGAGGCAAGCCTTTGTTCCTGAAGGGGATCTGGGTGACACATGAGTGTCTAACAAACATGTTTAGTAAGAGCTCAGTAAATATTCCCAGTAATGGTGCCAGTGTGTATTTGGCTGCAAGATCCCGCTCTGCTTGCAGTGCCTCAAATAATTGTTCCATTACCCATTTAGAGGAAAAGAGGCAATGTAGTGTTAGGCTAGGGGTGTGGCTCTACAACTGCTTCCTGGGTTCTAGTCCTAATTTCCCCAAGAGCAGATGAACAACCCTGGGTACAGTCCTTCTGTGCCTCTGTTTCTTCTTCTGGGAAACAGAAGTAATGGTAGTATCCATGCGCATGGGATTGTTAGGAAGACTGAGTATATTGGTACACTCTTTTGAACTATGCTTGACATGTAGTAAGCACCCATAGTCCTTCTAAAGAGTATCTGGGAATCAATCAGTCATGTTGACAAGGTACGTGTTACTTAATGTGTCACCCATAATAGAAATACAGATGTCTGCTTTATAGAAACCACCAAGTATCATGAAGCAATGTTGGTAGCTTGTCTAAGAATCTTGTCTTTGTTCAGAGGACTCTGTGAGCTATGAAAAAAGTGTGCCTAGAATGGTGGCCCACATGAAGTGCTCAGTCATTGAGTACTGGCCGGCAGGACAGCAGCCATGCTGTGAAACTTTGCACAGGACCTCCCATACCACAAGCATACACATCTTACTTTGAAATCTGTTACGACTCTATTCCTTATTATTGTTTGTCTTTAGCCATTATGTCTACTACACGACCTGCCAGGCTTTATTTTTCTCTTTTTTTTTTCAGTTTCACTCAGTGTTCTATTGCTGTGAAGAGACATCATGACCAAGGCAACTTATAAAAGAAGACAGTTAATTGGGGGCTTTCTTACAGTTTCAGAGGGTTAGTCCATGATCATCATGGTAGGGAGCAAAGCAACAAGCAGGCAGACACGGTGCTGGAGCAGAGGCTGAGAGCTTACACCTGGTCCACAACTAAGAAGCAGGGTGGCAGAGAGACAGGCCTAAGCATGGGCTTTTGGAACCTCAAAGCCCACCTTCAGTGACATACCTCCTCCAACAAGGCCATACCTCCTAATCCTTCCTAAACACTCCACCAACTGGGAACCAGCTATTCAAATATATGAGCCTATGGGGGCCATTTTCATTCAAACCACCACATTCCCCTCTTCCCTAAGTATTTTCAGTGTTGCCTGAGGGTCACTATTGAACTAATGGTCTTTCAGATCTGTTTTGTTCTGGAGATGAATAAGTCAAATTAAACATGACTTTCAGGTACAGAAAGGCTCTTCCTTCTGCGTGTTCTTCTCCATGGAGCATGCACACAGCATAGACAACAAAAGAGTGCCACAACCTCTAACCAGAAAAGCAAAAGACAGAGGATGTTCTTACTTTGTTTGGAATGGATGTGCATCTGTTTTTCCAGGCAAAGGAAAAAACAATAATGTCATCCTATGATAGCTGCAAATATTTCAACTACAAATATGAGCTGCTGCTGTGTACCTAGCTCATACCATAGTCTTCTGTTGTCATATTCTCTTTCCTAGGTTCATAGTAGCAGGCACTCATTGTAGACTCATCAGTATTAGCCTATGGTTGGGCACAGCCATCTACTATGAGTAGACTTCTGAACTATGTCTCTGTGCAATGGTGCATAGTAACAAGTATAGCTTAGACTTTCTTTTGCAATCCAGAGGAAATAAACTGCCTGAGTGAGTTCACCATACTCATAAAGACATCAGCTGTTCTTAAAAACCTAGATTTTCTTTTAGAGACATTATCATAAAGCAATTCAGTAAATAAAACATTTTCAAATATATCCCTTAATAGAAACATTGAAGCTTATTTTTGATGTAAGACAAAACTATCACCTCTACTCATTCTTTGAACTGGTATGACACCTTCCACCCAGGAACCTCAAATTTCTCAGACACTTACTGTGCATTAAATATATAAAATATGGAACTCTTTCTTTTTTGCTTTTCTTTTTTTTAATGTTGGACTCCACTGTGGCTAGGCTGAGCTTGAATTCACTGTATAGGTAAGTATGACCGTGAACCCCTGATGCTCCCTGCCTGTATCTCCTAAGTGCTGTGACTGAGGACATGTGTCACTACACTGATTTATGTATATTCCTGCACATTTCTGAGGGCATCTGCATTGTTTCTGCTTCACTATGAGACTCTCTCCTTGCATTCTTCCTGACTGTCCCTGCAAATGGGACACTTGGTGGTTTTTAGAGACTTTGTACTGTGGCAAACTTGTGATTTCACTTTCTCTTCAGACTTCTTTCCTTGATGCATGAGGGGACAAGATCTTTGTTGTTGTTGATTAGACGCTGTAACTTTCATTTTTATCTTTGGCTTTTCATCATTTATGCTTAGTTTGTAATAAATGTTCGGTAAATAATAGTCGAATCCATAAAAGTCTGTTATCTCTTTGGTTATGTTTGTTTTCCTTTAATTTTAGAGAGAAGGTATCACTGTGTGGCTCATTCTAAAGTCTCTATGTAGCCCAGGATGACATCTGACTTTCAATCCCCCTGCCTCAGCTTTCTAAGTACTGAGATTATAGGTATGTACCACCATGCCCAGCTATAATATTATTTTCAAAACAATTTTTAAATGTTACATACTGTCCAAAACCATTCAGGAATTTCCCATAGAACTTATGTACAATCTTTTGAATATAACCCTTTAAAATATGTTTTTAACTCTTTGAGAACTTCATACAATGTCTTCTTATCAGATTAGCTTCCAACTCCTCACCTTAATTCCTCTCAGGTTCACCCCCCAATTTCCTCCAACTCAATGCGATCTTTTAAAAATATTATTTAATAACTCATTGGTTCCCATATGTGCTGCTTTTATACTTCTGGGTGTAGGGCTACTTGCTGGAGTGTGGGTGACCTACCAGAATCGATACCCTTAAAAAAAACTCACCTTCCCTCAGAAACCATTAACTGTTCATAGCTGGTCAGTTAGGGATAAGGGCTCATGTACACCTCCTCATTCCATGTTGATGGGCTTGATCTTATCCAGGTCTCATTGTGGTAACCACAGCTGCTGTGAGATCTTGAGTACAGCCTTCTGTCATGTCCAGAAGAGACTATTTTGCTCTGGTCCTCTCCAACCTCTGGCTCTTTCAATTTTTCTGTCCACTCTTCAGTGATAGCCCCTCATCCTTAGGGAGGGGGTGTAATGTAGATGCCCTATTTGTGGCTGAGTACGCCTTAGTCATTTATTCTCTGTACTTTGGCCAGTTGTGAGTTTTTCCTTACACAAAGAAACTTCTCGAGTGAGGTCTGAGAACTGAACTGTGGATATAGATATATGAATTTAAAAAGTAGTTTGATACTGTGTCCATTTAGCAGAATAATAGTAGTAGGTTTGTCCCTAGGGCTGTGAGGTCTCAAACTATGGGGTCCTGGTCAGATTTGCAGAACCAGGTATGTGTTCCTTCTGTGGAGAAGGTTTTCCATTGAGTCAGAAACCAGTTGGTTACCCCCATACAATTTACACCATTATTGTGCCCAAAGACATGCCTCCCTGGTCACTGTTATAATTCACAGGGATCACAGCTAGGTAAAACTGCTAATGATTTTATTCTTTCAGCAGCCTATATAGCATCTTCTAGTGCTTTGAGAGCTATCCAGAGGGAGGAAGCTGCCTGGTCAGTATCATTTGATTTCTGTATGTCCTGTGGCCAATGTATATGGTGTCTTTAGCAATAAAGGCTGTTATCACATTTTGATGAACAACCAAAAGCAATGGAGATATCCCAAATGGTTCTGGGGGGTTCTTAGGGATGAATAGTAATCTTTTTATATTAATTAACATTTACTGAGTGCCTATGTGTATATTTCTAACATAACAATTTCACCCAACAGTAGTAGATTGATTTCTTTTCATCGCAGTTGCCTTCCAATCTTCCTTTCATTGTTAAGAAAAGAGACAGTGACCAGGATAGGCTCCAAAGCTACACAGAGAAACCCTGTCTCCAAAAACCAAAAGAAAAGAAACAGTGAGATAATAAATTGTTCTACTTTACAGGAGTTACAGTTTTAGAATATATATGCAAAGTAATATAGAACAAGATACAGTGTTGTAATTTAATATGCCGTGGAATAGGCAAGGTGTTCACTGAGCTTCATGAAAGAGGGATAGAAAGGCATGACAGACAGAAGGAAAAAAACCTGTAAACAAAGACGCAGAAGCAAAAAGATAATTGGTTCTATAAGGGAATGGTGGACAGTAGAGCAAGCCTTAGGAAAAGAGACAGGGAGATAGAACTCTAAAGCCAGAATTCCTGTGAACTAATCTCAAAGTGGAAACTGCACATTGTCAAGTGACTGACTGATTTGCATTCTGCATCTTGGTCTATCTTCTGTGGGATAAGGATGATGTTGCACCTGCTACATACTGCATACCATTGTGAAAGGGAAAAATCTGTGTTGCAGAGTGAATGGGAGGATATGGATGAATGAACAGTGGTGGAGGCTCTTTCCTGTTGTTTCCTGTTATGCTGGAAGCCACTAAAGGTTTATAAACAAGAGAAAGAAAAGACGGTTGCTATGCTTTGATTATGGTAGTCCTGTGTGTAAGTGATTAGAGATATTTCAAAGAGAGATCCTGTGAAGGGAAATGACAGCTTAGACTAGAGCATTGCTTATGAGAATAACATTGAAAGGTAAAGGCAAGAGATGTAGAGTCCCTAAGATATAAACACACTCATCTTTTAAGTTTTTGAGTTGAAAGTATCTTTAAAAGAAATAAAAATATGTAGAAATAAGTGTAGTGACCAGTGTGTTTGTGGGGGTAGGGTCATAAAAACAAAATCAAACAAACAAAAATGGCAACAACAAAACATTGAAACAAGAAAAGTAGATTTTTAAAGTAATGAAATGAATTTTGTTCTATCTATAGCATGTTAAACTGATAGTAAAGGCAATCAAAAAGACATTGTTAAAATGCAAAATGTATAGTTATGAATAAATAAATGTATAATTCCCCCAGGCTATTACTGTGTGGTTAGATGTTATCATATGTAGGTAATCACTAGTAATGTTGCACTACCTCTTTAATGAAAAAATTAATGAAGTAAAAAAGGTAAATCATTAGTATACAATGAGAGTTCCTCGAATGTATACTTCTAAAATGGAGATTAAGTATATTTAAAGATTAAGGACCAGAATTTATTCATTTCACTTCTTAGATGCTGCCAAATCTTGTTGGTTTTCTTTGTTTCTATTACTATTTGTATATGGATATCTACAAATATTTGTATTTCCTATGTTTTAAAATTCTGCTTCTTGAAAAAGAAGATAAGGGAAAAGAGCAAAGCCTGAGGTTGATTGACATTAGGCACTGTTGAAGCAGAGAGAGGACTTCATGTGGCCAGCCTCAGGCTTCGCACGGTGTTTCAAGGTTAAGTACTTGCACTACCACCTTCTGTAGTCGGTTGCCACTTCCTGATACTATGATGGAGTTCACTAAGAACCTCTGTGTCATACTGTGTACCTGTGTGCAGTTAACTCTCATTATAGAGTATGTGGGCATACATGCCACAGTGTGTGTGTGGAGGTCAGATGACAACTTTGTGGAGTTGACTCTCTCCTTCTAGCTTTATGTGGGTTCCAGGAATTGAACTCAGGTTGTCAGGATTGCATTGCAAGCTTTCCCCACTGAGCCTTCTCACTGGCCCCTGATCAAGTTTGCTTTACCACCTCCCCCTGCTCTGGTATAGTGATGTGCCAAAAAAAAAAAAAATTCTCTAAAAAACTTCCCAGGTCTCACTGAACATTGTGTTTTACCTAAAAAAACAACCCCTTTCTAGGCAAGTGAACCACGTTCTAAGTTTTTAAGTGAAACTGATAGAAATGTTTCTAAAATAAGCATGTTTATGGCTACAAATCTATATCATTAATTGTTGAATGCATGATGTCATATACATTTGTACACAAATATAAAATAACGAGTAATACACAGTCAGTTAGGAAGACCTATTGTGATAAAGGTACTGGCTTTCCCATCACATAAGCACTAGGAATGTGGCTATCTTTGACTTACTTCTTACTTACTTCTCAGAGGAAAGGAGAGAAGAAGCAGTGAGTAATGTCGTGAAAATGAAACAGCTTCTTGCTGAATAAAGAGCAGAAATTTGGTTGACAATCAGTGACAATTTGAGTATCTTGCCTTTTGCTAAAATGAAAAGATGGTAGGAAAAGCCTTCAGTCATCACTTCAGCCAAAAGAAGGTCAGGACTCTCGTCAGAGAGAGAGTAGAAAACGGCAATGTCTCTCTAAACTTGACATGGATTTTCTTAATGATGTTTGTTAGCTAAGCTCCATTCTGCAAACAACAATGACAACAACAAAAATCATTTGGCAGTGGGGACAGCAGCAATGTAGTGCTTTTGAAATGTTTTCAGGTCTTTGATTAAAGTTAACAGCTTGCCATCTGGGTCTTCCACTACACTGATAAGTGCTGATTCTTGACGAGCTACACAGTAGAGACTGAGAAGGATGCATTCAGTGCCAATTCTTGGGTGTAGCAGCAGGCCAGTGGGACTGTGTGGGATAACTCTCATGAGGGCATATTCCTAATCCCAGGATAAATTAGCAAAGAAAGCTTTAGAACATCTAAGACTGAATTTTCTACCCCAAAGTACCATGTTTTTCTCGAGTGCTCAGAACATCTTAAAACTTGGAGTTATAAACCAGTTCCCTACTTTGGTCGGCCGTTTTTGATTAGTTAATCTTCATGTTCCGTTTTTATCTAAATGAACAATCAAGAAAAAAAATAAAGAAACCCCCCAAACACAGGCAAGGGCATTTTTTGCATGTTCCTTCAATAAAGTGGGGGCTTTATTGTCCACTAAAAATGACATAAAACTACAGTTCATATAAATAACAGACTTTTTGCTGCCCTTCATTCTACTCAGTCCTTATCAAGACTTTGAAAGGAGTTTGGATAGTAATCAGGCACACAACTATGCTAAGAATTCATTGAATTTATGTATTTAGTGTGCATGCATACGTGATGTGTGTATGTATACATTCATACATGGATACACTTGTCATGGGACGCCTGTGGAGGTCAGAGGACAACTTGCAGGAGTGGGTTCTCTTCTACCATGTAAGTTGCAGGGAAATCAAACTCAAACTAGGGTTGGCAAACTTGGCAACAGGTGCCTTTGCCTGCTGAGCATCTCCTCAGACTGCAAGAATTTAAATTTAGCTGAAGGCTCTCAGTAGATAAGGCTCTTTGTGATGATAAGAAAAAGTCTCTGACTTCTGCTTTACTATAGTAGTTCATATGCAGATTAGCCCCTGTGAAATACTGACTGTTAAATATATGTAAATACTTTGTAAATTGTAAAGTACTACAGAATGCATTCATTCCATTAGCTGATATCATTGTGCTTATTCATTCAACAAGAATTTACTAAGTTTTTACTGTATGTTAGCTACTCCTCTAAACCTTGGAATATAATGATGAATAAGATTTTATATTCATATGAATAAAATGTCACACATAAGTGAGTAAATAAAATATATATACCTTTCATTTTCTTCTTTGACAACATCTACAGAGAAAAATACCAATTATTCTCATGCCTTATTGTAACCTTATCAAAGGAACCAGGAGAGAAAACACTGAAGAAATGGCTATTAACAGTCATACATTTTGAAGTGTATTTATTCTCTTTGTTATTCCAGAATGAAGTTGCTAGGTTCCACTGGTGACATGCTACTTTGAGCTCAGGCAGGTAGCAACTTCTTTTGAACTTGAGTTTCTTCTCTCATGTATGGAGATCTGATGACCAGAGCTGAATATACTGCTGGGCACATGGCACACATGAGGTCAGTGGAGCACTTACTGTTACAGTATCTTGAGGTTCTCATTCTTTCTCCTCACTGTCTAGTGAGCCTTCTCTATACACTTTTGTGAACAGCCTTAGTGAGTTTTTGTTTAGCTTTCTTCCAGCTCATGGCACTGATCAAATGTTTCCCCAGGGTTCAGTCCCAAGACACTGAATATTTATAAGGCCATCTTTTGGCAACAAAAAACACCAGCAGTCAGTTGTCCATTACAATCATAGCATTAGTCAGGTCCTTGTCAAAGTCTAATACACACAGTTCAGCTCCACCAAAGATTCTGGCACACAGGTGAAAACACATGAGTCTTGGTCTCTTGGCACGTGGGGATTATATAACCCAGAATGTGTCCACATAGCGCCTGTTTTCTTTACTGAGTCATCTTGAATGCAATTGCTCTCTCTACTTTGTTTCTTCCACCTCTCTCTCCTTTTCCTATTCCTCTCCTTATTTGTCTAGTAAAATGAGTAGAGAAGTACTTTTGGGGTTGTTCTGAGACGAAGAAACTATCACATGACCTGAACCAATTCTACAATTTTTCTAGTTACTTAGTGTTATGGTGGAAGCTTCACCTCAGCCCCTGGCATTCATATACCCAAAGAGTCTGGAATGCTATGGTGGAAGTTCCCTCTAAACCCTGCTGCATCTCAGAAAACCCACCAAATGATGACCCCCTCCCCCAGATATGCTCAAGACCACTCCCACGGAGTATTTAAAGTGCCCTGCAGAAAATAGACATGTGGCTTCCCAGTCTCTTTTTCCTGTCTCCTCTCTGGGGTGGGGAGGCTGGAAGGTGATCAGGGAGCAATGTATCCATTAAACATGGGCTTTTTCTAATATGGTTTGATTTGGTCTGATATGGATTGCTGCATGGGCAGAGAGGTTTATCGGAATACAGAAACTTTTCACTCAGGCCATGCTAACATGGCCACAGCCCCGAGAAGTCCATGACCATGCCTGTCAGAGCATCTTCACGTCTGCTGTCTTTCTTTCCTGGACTGCTTTTCCCTCTTCTCTTTTCTTTCTGTTTTGTTTTTCTCTAGATTTCTTCTTCTTCTTCCTCTTGCATCAGACCTTAGCGGCAGTCTCAGTCTGTTTTGTGCTGCTGTAACAGCACAAATGCCGGGCCAGTCAACTTTTAATAAATAGGAGTGTATTCGGCTCCATTTTCTGAAGGTTGGAAATTATGAGGTTGAAGGGCTACGTCTGATGACAGACTTCATGCTGTACTGTCCTATGGTACAAGAACAAGTTCCAGTGATGGAGGAGGACGTGCCCAGAGATGAAGAAATGGAGAAAAGGATGGGAGAAAATCAAACTCTTCTTTCTTTCTTTCTTTCTTTCTTTCTTTCTTTCTTTCTTTCTTTCTTTTTCTTTTCTTCCTTCCTTTCTTCCCTTCCTTCCTTCCTTCCTTCCTTCCTTCCTTCCTCCTTCCTCCCTCCCTTCCTCCCTCCCTTCCTTCCTTCCTTCCTTCTTTCTTTCTTTCTTTCTTTCTTTCTTTCTTTTTCTTTCTTTCTTCCTTCTTTTCTTCCTTCCTTTCTTCCTTTCCTTCCTTCCTTCCTTCCTTCCTTCCTTCCTTCCTTCCTCCTTCCTCCCTCCCTTCTTCCCTTCCTTCCTTCCTTCTTTCTTTCTTTCTTTCTTTCTTTCTTTCTTTTTCTTTCTTTCTTCCTTCCTTCCTTCCTTCCTTCCTTCCTTCCTTCCTCCTTCCTTCCTCCCTCCCTCCCTCCCTCCCTTCCTCCCTTCCTTCCTTCCTTCCTTCTTTCTTTCTTTCTTTCTTTCTTTTTCTTTCTTTCTTCCTTCCTTTCTTCCTTTCCTTCCTTCCTTCCTTCCTTCCTTCCTTCCTTCCTTCCTTCCCTCCTTCCTTCCTTCCTTCCTCCTTCCTCCCTCCCTTCCTTCCTTCCTTCCTCCCTTCCTTCCTTCTTTCTTTCTTTCTTTCTTTCTTTCTTTCTTTCTTTCTTTCTTTCCTTCTTTCCTCAAACCGAGTTTAATCAATTCACCTTCAAGGAAACCTCACCACCTCTTCCAAGTCCCACCTCTCAATATTGTTGCTTTGAGGTTTGTGTTTGTAACTTAAGAAACTTGGGGACACATTCAAACCACAGCACAGACTCTGGAGCTGGTGACACCCCCCCCAACTAACATTCAGGCTGTTGTAGAGTTTTTGCTGTTTGATTCATATTATTTATTGATCATTACTGGTATATAGATTTTAAAGGCTGTCTCCCTCATTAGCTGTCAGGTGTATTCAGAGAAGCGATTGTGTCCTAGAAACTTTTTAGTATTTCACTGTTTTTGTCTCTCCTGATCCCAACAGCACTCATGCTTTTTAAAAAGGAAGCATCCTGCTTCCTTGGGGATAAGGGAGTTCCAGCATTCTAGAAGTTGAGAGTTAAATAAAAGACAATTGTGTAATTTATGAAATTATAGACACAGCACAGGGCAAAGATCACCGTAAGAAGCTTATCTATAATCAGACTAATTTGAATGACTCAGTTCATCCTCTAATTCACCCCAAATTTCCATGAGATTTTAAAATGTCTGTCTGAGCATCCAAGGCAAATCTTGGGAGCAGCCCAGTCATCTCTAAAAATAAAAGTCCTTAAAGAAACCCAGGCCCTTCTGTTTGTCCTGTCATGTGAACTCTGTACATTTAAACAGCATCACTGGATGCAGTCCTATCATGTGTACTCTGTCCATGTAGACAGCATCACCAGACACAGTCCTATCATGTGTACCCTGCCCATGTAGACAGCACCATCAGATGCAATTAATGCTGGTCATTCTATTTTCTTTCCCTTCTTTTTGTTTTTCTGTTGTTAGTTTTAGTAATGTTGGTTAGAGAAATAGAGAAAGCTTAAGGAAATATAAAGACTGTGATTTTTTATTTATCCACCTCACTTTGTTAGTTAATGGCAAATGATAAAACAGCTAATGCATAGAAGGAAGATTTCTGTATATCCTCAGAAGAAAATACTTGTTAAAGCCCAAGGGAAGGGGGCTTTAAGCAGAGAGTAACTAATGAACTCTGTAATATAAACTAAGGAATGTCACTGAAATCCTGTATAAACAGGACATCCAACAGAAGATGTCTGTTCTTGCAAATGCATCCTACCTATTGCAAATGCATCCTACCTACTCTGTATGACTTTCAAAGGGAAGAAAGGAAGATAGCACTGAGGAAGGAGCATGTGTACCTGGATGTGCACTATTAGAAGAGGTGTTTGATTGCTCAGTAATTGCATAACTAGGCTCTTGGGGAGGCCTTTGTCATTCCTCCTTGGCTGACACCAAAGGATCGTGTGGTTTTGTGATAAGAAACAGGACCCATATCTCCATGGTAACTAACTGAGCTCTATATATTACACCTCATTACAAACAGGATATATATATATATATATATATATATATATATATATATGTGTGTGTGTGTGTGTGTGTGTTAATATTTATGTGTATGTATATTTATCATATCTTTGATCTAGAAAGAATAGAATGGAATGGAATAGAATAGAAGTGATTGAGTTAAGGGTTAAGGATGATAGACCGTTTCCCTCATTGGTATGGGTAAATATTTCATTTCTCAGTTCCTTTGGTAGTTGTGTTCTGAACCCACCCAGCTGTGGCTTGAAAGATTAATGATGGGCAGCAAAAGACCCCAGAGAAGAGGCAGTGGATGAATAGAAACCAGCACCAGAGAAGAGAGAGCACAGCCTGGCCTTTGGGACAAATAAATAAGGATTTACTAAGTCTGTTAGTCTCATCTCCATAGCTGGAAAACCTGGAACCCATTAGAATGGAAGCCTGGAAATTTTTATACATAATGATTCCTAAGAATTCCCAACTTGCACAGTCTAGTGACAAGAAAGAAAGAAAAAGAGGAAAAAAAAATCAGTGACTTCCTTTCTAATTTCCTCTTCCATTGGTATTGATTTTACTTTAACACATCTAAATTCACTGTGTCTCCTCACATAAGACCATTATACCTATGTGTAGATCTTCATAAGGTTAAACACCTTCCCTGAAAACATAGCTTGCCTGTGTCATGCATTTTAAAGAAAAGGGCCAAATTAAAGAAGTAAGTCATCAGTGAGTAAACTATTAACAGAAGAAATTAAAACTTTTTATTCTAGACACAGAATGTAAATATTTGCTTGAAGAGCAAAGACCCTGGAGCTTTTGCAAGTGTTAGATTAGCTTTGCTGTGTTAGTTCATCTGCTCTTGGGTAAATGATTTTAAACTATGAAGCAAGGACCCTTGGTACCTCAGCAGGACTTTCTTCTGATCCCTCCCTCCCTTCCTCCCTGTCTTTTTCTCAAGCAGTCTAATCTGTTAACATGTATTTCAGTCAACACTAGAAAAGGCAGAAATACGTGTTTTTTAAACAAAAAAAACGATCACTTTAGTGGCCTCAGTAACACAATGATCTTTCTTGAACATCCGTCTTACCTACTTCATGCTTTCCTGCCTGGAGTGTGAAAACCCTCTATTAGAATTTTGCAAGGTGAGTGTGTTGCATAAAGGTGACAAAAGGGAGGGGCACAAATAGGTAATACCCCCAAAGGAAAGAAAACATATGTCTACACAAAAACTTCGACACAAATGTCCATAGCAGCATTATTCATATTAGCCAAAAAGTGTAGCAACCTCAATGTCTATCAACTAATGAACAGGTCAATGTAATGTGTCCTTATAGTAGGACACTATTTAGAAATAAAAGGAATGCAATGCCAAACAACACTACAAACATGATTTAATTTTGAAAGCCACCAAAAAGACCACTATGGGATGATTATATTTATCAGAAACATCGGAATTGACAGATCCATAGAGGCAAAGTTGGTCAATGGTCAAATAGGGAGTTGGTGGAGAGGTGTGGGGGAGCTGGTGTGACTGCTACAGGGAATGCAGTCTCATTTTGGAATGATCAAATGATTGAGATTTTTTGGGTGATGGTTGTGAAGTTGTATATACCAAAATATTGAATTAATTGGACATTTTATGTACAGAAAAATGCATGATGTGGAATTTCCTCTAAAATTCCTAATTTATTAGTATTAGTATTAAAAATACTAATTTCCTCTCAAGCAATGGAAGAAGGTAGAAAGGAGGACAGTGAGCCTTGGAACAGCCGTATGTTCTAATCGATTGCCTAGGATTGTCTTGTTCTGTGCCAGGTGGTCCCATAAATTACTGATAACCTTGATGTTTAGAATGCCCTGTTTGGATGATAGGTCGCATGGTTACCAGATTTATAAACAAAGTATTAGAGCCTTGTGCAGTATATTATCTAATAAAATATTATTTGGAGTTGTGACCAAGTTATCTTTTGGGAACTGTGAAAAGGCTATTTTGGGGAGTATTTTTCAGTTTCATAAGGTTGGAAATGAATTCTGACTGTGAAGGAGGTGACCAGTACAACATTTTCATTCTCCAGTTCTCAAGGACTAATGAGAAGCATGATTCATTTAGAATTTCATTCTCCAAAGTGACTAAAGGTAGAGGTAGGTGGATCTGGGGGTCTTCCTGGTCACTGCTGTCCTTTCTCAGAATTTCAGATACAGAATTTCTGAGTTCTCTGGCCAGTTTCATCCAACAGTTACTGACTCAGAATTTTATCACTGTGAAACTCTTATACCTAGTTTTGGGGAAAAACAAAAACAAACAAAAAACTCCCAGAGGAGACCAAGAAGTTTCAGAAATGCAGGAAATGCAAGAAAGTTGGGCCTTGTGAAAATTTTAATTAAAAGAAGAGCAAAGGAAATTGGATCATATTTTTTAATAAATGTGAGCAGCAGGCCATGTAACAAATACACACCAAACCTTGATCAAAGGTAACCTGTTATGTGCATGATATACATATAAAACACAGATTACTATAGATTTGATATGATTCATGACTTACCTGAATACAGCATTCAGCATTCACTTGGTTGCTTGTTCATGTGGAAAAACTTTTCACCATTTCAAAGTTTGAAATGAAATGTGTGCTGAAGAAGACTACACATTCCCACATGTATAGAATCGTCCTGTGATTTCTTAAGGAGGAGGAAAAAGCCATTACCAACCTGTAGTCTTACTTGGCCAGATTGCTTTAATTCAGTATTTTTTGCTTCTTTAATCAATCAAGAGAAAGCTCTCCTGCAGATTCAGAGCTCAGAAGTGCACTACTCTACTCTGTACCCTGTCCATGCCCAGGCCTCTTGATCTCTGGGGAAAAGGTTGACATCTGGGGAGATTTCTTTGTTTCTCTTTGTTCCAGCAAACTGTTTGAAACATTTAGACCTTTTCTTTTTTAAATTGAAACTTGAGTCTTTTTTCCCCTCTTTCTCTTAGGTACTAAGAAGTGTCACTGTTTTTGAAAGAGACTGGTAATTAGTGAAAGGGCACCAGGATGGTGATTAGTTTTATTAGGTAACAAAAACTGACCATCTGTGATTTCTAATCTGCTGCTTTTAAATAGACTGTCCTATGAATGTCTTATCATCTCCTAGAGGGTATTGTAAGGTCTGTTAATGCATCAGTGTGGCAGTATTAAAGGTCTAAATAGGTGTCCAGCACTGACAGTGTAAGCAACAACTTAGGATCATCCCAAGGAAGATTTAGAAAGACTTTCAGACTTTCAGATGTTTTAACCACAGAGATCTTAACTATCTACTCTCCTGATATAGGTTTATTAAGTCGTGGTGAGCAACGGGAATGAAAAGCATTTTCCATAGGAGAAACCTGGGATAAATCCCAAGCAGCCATTTCAGTGGTAATTCTTAAGTAATAGAATAGCAGCAGGTTTAGTAGATTTACAAACACAGAGTTCAGCTGGACTCAAAGACGACAGATAGATGATATCAGAAACAAATACCAAGCAAGACCTGATAGAAACCTGTAATCAGGAAGTGTGAGCCACACTTTGAACACTGAGGATTTCAACCAAAACAAATGAGCTTTTAAAACTGTTTATATATATTCTTTTTTCATTTTCATGTGCATATGTGTGTGTTTCTATGTGTGGGGGCACACATGTGTGCACAGGCATGTGGAAGCCCAAAGTTGATCTCTCTTCCACTTTATTTGCTGAGGCAGGAGCTCTCAATCAAACCCAGAGCTGGATGATGTGCCTGGTCTCACTAGCTTGCTCTGAGAATTCCCTCTTTGCCTTCTGGGGCTTGAATGCAGACTGCCACCAGGGCCACCTGGTGTTTATATGGCTTCTGGAGATCTGAACTCTGATCTCAAGCTTGTGAGGCAAGCACTTTAACCACTGATTCATCTTCCCAGCACTCAGATATTTTTGAATAGCATTTTGTTGTAATCGAAGTCAGAAGATAACAATCTAATAGGTTGATGTTGGTGCTGATCCTGAATCAATATTTCAGTCTTAGACTTCTTTAAATATCAGTCAATTCTCACAGTCAACCAAGAGCTAGTCTATGACAAGGTCTTCTATTTTAAAAATGGCAAACAAGACTGGGAGGTGATGGCATATGCCTTTAATCACAGAACTCTGGAGACAGAAGCAGACGGATCTCTGTGAGTTTGAGGCTAGCCTGGTCTGCTGAGTGAGTTCCAGGACAGCTTCCAAAGAGCTACAGAGAAACCCTGTCTCAAAAAAGGGGAGGGGGCAAACAACACTGAATACCTGAAAGGCACACAGTCAATCTACAACATCAAAAAACATCAGTGGCATCTTGTTAAAATTTATACCTTCTTGAAAATTTATTTTAGCAAGAAATATGAGTTACAGGCCCACCCTTTCCCCAGATGCTCAGTCAGTTTTCCAAAAAAATATTACCTACAGATATTTAAAATGCCACCTATAGGGGACTAGGAAGATGGTTTATCTGGGAAAGGGAAGATATGAATTCAAGCCCCAGCAAGCGCGTGCATGTGCGAGCTAGCTGTAATGGCACACAGTTGTAATCCTAGCACTGGAAAAGCAGAGACAATCAGAACCCTGGAGGTCTTATGTCAGCCAGCCAGCAAGTCTCCAGTTCCAGAGAGAGACCCTGTACCAGAAAAAAATAAGGTGGATGGCTCCAGAGAAATGACAGGTTGATCACTTGCCTCCACATACACAAGGTCTCTCTCTCTCTCTCTCTCTCTCTCTCTCTCTCTCTCTCTCTCTCTCTCTTACACACACACACACACACACACACACACACACACACACACACACACTCATCACACAAAAATTAGAGGCTGGGACTGCAGAACATATGCTGAAGTAGAATACAAGGCTCAATCTCTAGCACTTCCTCTGAGTGTGTGTGTGTGTGTGTGTGTGTGTGTGTGTGTGTGTGTGTGTGTGTGCATGAGCATGCATGTGCATGCACATGCAACACATGCACATTTTTAGTGGATTTTCAATCTCAATGACTTTAAATGACAACAAAACATTCTAATCATTCAGTAAACTATTAAGAGCCTGAGAGTGATAATCTCATAAATAATAGCTCTATGGATAGATAGAAAAACAAAACCATGAGCTAAGCGGAAGTCAACAATCGTCTCTTCTGTAGATTTAAAATTTGGAGGGCAGTATTTGTGGAGTCTTAGATCTTGTGAGATAAAGGATAAAATGTTCCATATGAATGGTGGGCATAAATCTCCAGTACAACACAAGACTCAAAACCTAGGGATGGGGACTTCTCTCATCAAAGAATGCTGGGGATAAAGTTTCTATTATTGCATTGGACTGTGACTTTCCGATAACTACAGGGGAGGTTGAAGGAAGATAAATTTTTATAACCAGGAGAGAACAGAGCTGCTAGGGAGCTTTGTGACAAAATTAGGGTTATGTCCAAAATCAGCTTAGCACAGGGGTCCAAATACACCACAGTCACACCTCATTCTGTACTAGGGGCTCAGGATTAGGGCAAAGGCAAACAGAAATACCTGGACATACACCATCTTGGATCCTGGCTGATGACAGACAAAAATAATCACAGTAATAATACTACAAAACAGGCCAGAATTCTATGGCTACCTGCCAGGAATTATTGAGCTCCTATATAGTGGTATGGTGCTGACTGGTGTCCTAAGGAAAGGAAAGGAAAGGAAAGGAAAGGAAAGGAAAGGAAAGGAAAGGAAAGGAAAGGAAAGGAAAGGAAAGGAAAGGAAAGGAAAGGGAAAACAGTGACAAAAAATGGATCTGAGGATACATCTCCACTGGTAGAATGCTTGCTCATAACATACATGAAATCCTAAGTTAGACCCCTAGCACCACATGAACTGGCCACAGTGGCACATACCTGTATCACCAGCACACTGGAAGTAGAAGCAGAAGATCAGACATGCAGCCGTCCTTGGCTAAGTAAGAAGTTTAAAATCAGCCCTAGAGTACATGATATTCTGTCTCAAAAATAGTTGGCTGGATCATCCTGAATTGTCCTAGATGAAACAGGTCCAGTGTAATTAACTTCCCATCCAATAGCTAACTACTTCATTGGAGGCTGTTTTGGGATCTGTTGCTGGCAAGTTGATTGTAGAGACAACAGGACCTAAATCAGGTTTGGTTAATGAAAGTCCATGCTACTGAGACTGGGTAACGACTCTATCTCTGCCTCTCTGATCACTTCATTCATGGTGGAGGGGTGACCAGTGGTGAAAACTGGCTAACATTAACTCACAAAACCATTTGATTACTTGATTGCTTAACACTCTTTCCATGACGGATTCCTGCTGAGCATCTATGCTACAGAGATCTTCGTGCTTCCTGCTCATAGTGTGTCTGTGCCCCTAGCCCGAAACTCCTTGCTTTCCTTCCTATCTTGCACTCTTCCTTCTCACTGGTGGTGTGACTGGTCATTGCCCATGAATCCATATGTTTAATCACAAGCTACTTCTCTTTCCATCTAGTGTAGATGACCTCTGCCTGAAATTGTGTCTCATAGGAAGATTTTCCCTGTCTGCTGTTTCCTAAGACCACAACTGCAATGCTTATTTGACCCAAGTTTAGGACATTATCTCAGCACTCAGACTTTATCCACATCTCACACATGGCTGTCCATAGGGCGTTAGCTTTTACAAGTGTGTTGTTCATAGTCCTGGGGAACTGTAGTGCTCTCTGCTCTAGAGCATCCTTATTCTGTATGCAGTATCTCTGTCTTATGGATTAAAATAGACAGTGAGCAAACTAAATTTGTGAGTTTAGCAGTTCGAGACACAGATGTTCAGTGGGCAAATATTCAATGTCCATCAGGTCCCCCAGAGCCTTGTCAGTAACTGTTGTTAAAAGCCATGCAATTCTATGCTCAGACGTTCTGGCCTTGCTCCAGGACCCCAGATTTCACACTGTGCTTCTTCCTGTAGAGTGTGCTAAACACACTGCACATGTTATCACAGCTGATACTGAAACACCATAGGATCTGCTAGAATCTTATGAGTCACATGACCCGGCCATTTGCACAGCAGACTTGAACCAGAGACTTCTATAGAGTGCTCTCTTCTGTTCCTGGCCCTGCTCCAAATCGACAGTGTCCTCTATTCCCTGCCACATGGACCAGATCAATATTAGTTGTGAACTGTGTGCCCTTTGGAACTTCAAGAGGCCTCCTAACCATGTGACCTCTAGAGATAATGAAAGTGTTGCCTTTTCTTTTCTGACTTACCACCTCATTTTTCTTTCTCTTCCCTCATTTCATCAACTACTCCCTCCCTAACACTGCTATATAGTGATGAAATGTGAACTACAAAAACTTCTTGGCTTGATGTATCCTAAGAAAAAAGGGTATCCCTTTAATGCTAAAACTGTTTTCTGCATCAATATGCATTTGGATTTGCTGTTTCTTCGTGTGTGTGTGTGTGTGTGTGTGTGTGTGTGTGTGTGTGTGCGCGCGCGTGCGTGCGTGCGTGCGTGCGTGCGTGCGTGCGTGCGTGCGTGCGTGCGCGCATGCGCGCGCATGCAATTTCTCAAATTGGAAATTTAAACTTTCATTTCCACACATGTAACTTCTAAATTAATACAGATAGTGCTCTGGGACACTGTGGTTATTTTTTTAATGGTAGTGGGTTTTAGAATTCTATAACTTGGGTTTAACACACACTTTTAATCCCAGCACTTGGGAGGCAGAGGCAGACAAATCTCTGTGAGTTCAAAGCCAGCCTGATCTATATTGTGAGTTCCAGGACAGCCAGAGCTACATAGTGAGATCCTGTCTCAAAACAAAATAAAAAAAAAAACTCAAAATACAATAAAGAAAGAAGGGAAGAAAGAAAAGAAGAAAAAAAATAAACTATTGCCACGATACTTACCCTATATGATCAGAAGATTTTATCTGTACCAGTTCTCTTTGAATTTATCAAGTTTTCCTGGCCCAATCATTTAGAACTAGCTTTTATGATAGGTCTAAAACATTATATTATAAAAGACAATATATTTTGTACATATGTAACAAATATATATGTTACAGGCATGTTGAAAATAAATACAAATAGTTAAATATTCATGGTGGTTGTATTAGTTCTATTGCTATATAACAAATTACTCCAATTTAGTAATGTAAAATAACAATTACTCATTATTTCATAGGGTGTTTTTTTTTAGAGTCCAGGCTAAAGTTAGTTATATTCCTGGGTGGGAATATCACACAAGGCTATAAATAAGGAATTGTCATCTTAAGGTTCGGCTGTAGTGAAATGTCTCTAAGCTTGCTCAGTGGCTGCTGGCCAGCCTCAAATTCTTACTGTAATCTCTACAGGGAAGCTTACAGTGTGACAGATGGTGTCACCCAGAGTAAGTGAGGGCAAAAAGCAAGAGAGTAGAAGGATGGAATCCACAATCTTTTTGTAACTTAACTTGGGAATTGGCATCTCATCTTCCCTTATAAAAAGTCACCAGCAGGGGCTGGGGAGATGGCTCAGTCTGACAAAATGCTTGTCATGTTTCTTAGTGAGAGTTTCTATTGTTGTGATGAAACACCATGACCAAAACAACTTGGGGAGGAAGGGTTTATTTGGCTTACATTTCCACATCACTGTTCATCATCAAAGGAAGTCAGGACAGGAACTCAAACAGGGCAGGAACCTGGTGGCAGGAGTTGATGCAGAGGTCATGGAGGGGTGCTGCTTACTGGCTTGCTCCACATGGCTTGCTCAGCCTGCTTTCTTATGAAGCCCATGGATGGAATCACCACCCACCATGGACTGGGCCCTCCCCACTGATTAAGAAAATGCCCTGTAGCTGGATCTTTTAGAAAAATTTTCTCAATTGAGGTTCCTTCCCTTCAGATGACTCTAGTTTGTGCCAAATTGACATAAAACTATATAAGCATGAAGACCTGATGTTGATTTAGCCCCACATAAAAGTCAGATATGGTAGTCCATGTTTATATCCCAGCTCTAGGGAGGCAGAGAACCGAGGATCCCTGCAGCTTGCTGGCTGGACAGCCTAACCTAATGAGTAGGTCCCAGATGTCAGCAAGAGATTTGGTTTCAACAACAGGGTTGGCTCCTGAGGAGCAACACCCAACAATGTACACAGCCCTGTCCTCTCACATATAACAAGACACTGGGTCCTGTAGTAACATGTAAAGAGAGATTGCAAGAAGGCACTACTATGGGAATAAGGGGTTATTAGAGGCCATTTTAGAGGCTGCCAAGCACAGTCTTTCTTCTGTGCCCACCCCCACACCCACTCAGTGATCCAGGTCCTTCATTTATGCAAATACACTCAGCACCTGACTCATGTCCACGTGAATCTTAAGGACTTCACAGTGCCTGCTGCTTTGGTTCTATTAGTTCTTCTCAATCTATAAAGTCTTCCCTACGCACAATACACCCTGTATGGTAGAAAGATGGGGACTGGATATTTTTGTTTAAAAACAGAGGAAATAGG
Organism: Cricetulus griseus; assembly: GCF_003668045.3. Lineage (NCBI taxonomy): Eukaryota > Metazoa > Chordata > Mammalia > Rodentia > Cricetidae > Cricetulus > Cricetulus griseus. The sequence goes on along the minus strand of NC_048596.1, from coordinate 185,309,222 downwards.
AGGTATAAAGGAACCCTGGTTCACTGTAGTTGTGAAATTCAGTTGCTCCGATGTTGGAAGTTCTTTGGTTAGCTCTCAAGACCCAGGGGCATCTCTGTGAGTTTTTGGCTTTGCAGTCTGGGCTCTGGTTTCACCTTGAGTCACCTTTCTTATTCAGAAAGGGAGTGAGTGTATCTTACAGTTCCATTGTCCTAGCCTGCTTTCCCTGTCAATAGAACTTGGGGATCCCACAGCCTGTTTTAATTTTGCACTGACTTTTTATCCTGTCTTTTCTATTCAGGCTGGCAGAATTCTTACAGAGACATCATGGGCTCCTTGTAAGTGTTACTGGTGTTGATTCAATTCCACAAAAGTCAGGACAGAAACCTTCTTAGACAAGCCTTCCCCACTTAGGTTGGTGTTTACAAGTTTAAGGGACAGAGCTTTTAAGCTTACCAGAGACCCTGCTTGATGGAGAGGATCTGGGAAGCACACTCTCCCTCTGTGTGACTGAGCGGGTTGTGGAATCACCACCTTTTATCTTTCTTTATCTGTAAAACCTTCTTACAGCCACACCCTTGAGGCCATGGCTCTCCTGGCAGTGCCCATAATATGAAGTTTTCGTAGATGTCATTTCTCAAAGTTTTACCTTTTAAATCTGAAGACATTGACAGTTTTTTTAATTTATTTTTGTCTTATAAATATGTGTGGTGGCCTACATGTATGAGCATCACATGTATACGTGGTGCCTGTGGAGATCAGGAGACAGTGTCAGATCCTCTGAAATTAGGGTTCGAGGCAGATGTAAGCCACCATGTAGGTTCTGGGAACTGAACTGCAAGAATGGCAAGTGCTCTTGACCCCTCAGCTATTTCTCTAGCTCTGAGGTTGAGAAGTTTTAAAACTATCAAGTCTCTTTTTCTTTTTCTTTCTTTCTTTTTTTTTTAAGAAAGTAAGTATATACATTCATTGGTGTTGAGTTCATTCATATTGTGCAGCGGTCACCACTTGCCACCTCCACAAACTTCTCATCTTACAAAAGTGAAACTCTATGCCCATTAAACAGGAACTCCACATTACCTTCTTTACCACCCCTCGACAGCCACCATTCTAATTTCTGTCCACATGATTTGACTAGGAAGTCATACAAATGGAATAATACAATGTTTGTCTTCTGGTGACTGATTCATCATGCTGTAGCATATGCCTGAATTTAAATGGAATCAAATTTCATGGCATTACATTTTGCTTGTCTGTTTATTTGTTGATAAATACTTAGATTGTTTCTACCTTTTGACTGATTATGAATAATTCAGTTATAAACATGAATATAAGAGTCTTTCTTTAATACTCTTCTCTCAACTATTTGGCATATATACCCAGAAATTGAATCTCTGAGTCATATTGTAACTTTGTTTTTAGTTTTTGGAGGAACCACCTTCCTGTTTCCAACATCAGAGGTTATCATTTTACCCATCCACCCAAAATACACAATGTTCTAATTTTTCCATGTCCTCATCAACATAAGCTACTTTCTGCTTTTCTTTGTAACAGAAGCCATCCTACTGGGGATGACTGGGCACCTTGGTTTAGTTTCTATTTATAGTCCCTTAATAACCACTAAGTTGAGCACCTTCTCATTTGCATTATTGGCTATTTGTAAATATTCTTCAGAGAAATGTCTATTCAAGGATTTTGCTTTTTTTTTTTAAACAAAGATGTTTAAAAAACATTGTTAAGTTTTAGAGGTTCTCTGCATGTCCTAGATGCCAAAACCTACTGGATGTGTAATTTGAACATATTTCCTCCCATACTAGAAGTTGCTCTACTGGTAATATCCTTTGATATACTTAAGTTTTAAATTTTCATAACATTTGACTTATTTCGTGTTATATCCAAAAATTCACTGCCAAATTCAATGTCATAACACTTTTATAATATAAGACTTCAAATGGTATTAGAATTGTATCTTGTGTTTAGGTCTTTGATCCATTTTGAGTAAACATCTTGCATACTATAAGGTAATGGTGTATCTTCACTGTTTTACATTTGAATATCTAGTTTTCCCATCACCATTTATTGAAAAGATTGTCCTTTTCCCATTGAGTGGACTTTCCTTCCTTGAGGAAAAAAAATCACCTATTGAATTAGTTAACACAGTGAGACATAACAGAATTCCATAGACTTTGGAAGCCCTAAGTCAGATTGCCATGATGGTTTGAGCTTGGCATTCACATATCTGTCTTGTTAAATCCTCACAGGGTGGAACATTCTCCTGTTTCTCCCTCTTCTTATAAGGGAACTAGTTCTGTCAGATAAAGCCCTCCCCTTTGAACATTAACCATCTCCTTAAAGCTCTTATCACTAATAGTTACACAGGAGCAATAAGGACTTCCACAAATGGATGCAGCAAGTAGGTTATAATTTAGGTCTTGGCAACAATACATAAAAGTTTATTTATTGACTGTCTATTCTTTTCCATTTTGTTTACAAATCTGTTTGTATTCCTACATCTACACTATTTGTATTGTGTGTGTGTGTGTGTGTGTGTGTGTGTGTGTGTGTGTGTGTGCATCTAGAACCAGAACTCAACACTGGGTATATTCCTATACTGATTTGCAGCTTACTTTTTGAGGCAGGGTTTCAGAGCTGGAGTTCATCAATTCACACAGACTGTCAAGCCACAATGCTGAAATAATAGTCACACGATGCCACACCTGGCTCTTTGATCTGAACTCAGGTCCTCATGCTTGTGCAACAAGCAATTTACAAACTGAGACAACTCCCTTGCCTCTCACACTGTTTTGATTACTGTAGTAAAAAAAATTGGAGTCTTTAAATTGTTCTCTTCTTTTAGTAGCATTTGGCTATTTGGTGTTCCTTAGCATTAGTTATTTTAGGATTGGTTATTTTCTATATATGCAAAAATATTATAGAGATTTTGGGAGCAATTCTGTTCATGTCTTCTTCAAATTTCATTATATTTTTATTATACATATATTCTATTTCCTTGGCTAATTAGTATTTTTCTGATACTATTATAAATAGAATTTTCTTATATTATTAGATTGCTCATTGCTGGCATATAAAACCAATTTTGGAGGGGGTTTGATTTTTGTGTTCTGTTATTGTGGAGAATTTTCTATAGCTAAAAAGATTTTTTGGTAGAAGCTTTAGAGTTCTGTCTATATAAAACAATATCTTCTGTGAGCAGATAATTTTTACTTCTTCAGTGTGAATGGCCCTTTATTTGATTCTCTTGCATAATTACTCTGGCTTGAACTTCTAGAAGTATTTTGAATAGAAGGGTAAAACCAGACATTCTTTTGGCCTCCTTCTGAATCTTAGAGAAAAAGCTCCTACTCTTCCACAATTTAATGGTGATGATTTCAGTCCAAGGTTGGGGGATCCATTGCTGTGGGTTTGGGATGAGGCAAAGGGTCATGAAAGACAGACTGTATGGTAGGGGCGCTGCTTACCTCCTGGCAGTCAAGAAACAAAAAAAGAATTAGAGAAGGCACCAGAGACAAGATTAAGCCTTCTAAGACATACTGTGACCTACTTCCTCCAGCTAGGTCAACCCTAAAGTTTCCACCACTTTGCAATAGGACCATCAAGTCATGAATCCATCACTGGATCAATTTATCACATCCCTCAGATCTCGTGATTCAATCACTTCTTCCAAGCCCATCATCTGGTAACCAAGCCTTTACCACTTGAGCTTTGGAAAGGAGGGCTTCCTATCCAAACTAACGGGATCTTCACATAGTTCCTTTCTATTAGCCAGTTGAGTGCTTTTATTATGAAAGAGATGGAGTGCTAGTCAGTGATTTTTCTATATCAGTCAAGATGACAATATATTTTCTCTTTATTCTACCAGCATGATATGTTACTTTGTTTTCATAGGTTGAAACCAACTTCACATTCCAGTAGTAAGTCACAGCTGGTTAAGATGATGTATGGAATCCTTCTACATGCAAATAAGTTCAGTTTGGTAGTAATTTGCTGTGGACTTTTGTTTTTCAGGGTTCATAGGTTAAATAGTCTGGATTTCCTTGCAGTAACTTTGTGTGTCTTTGTGTCAAGCAGTGGTTCTCCAAAACTGTGAGAAAGTGCTCCTCTCTCAGCAACACTTTAGAAAGACTGGAAAGGATTGGGCACTTTAAATGTTTGGTAAAATGCACAGTGAAACTAGCAGTTCTGGGCTTTTCTTTCCAGGGAAGGCTTGTCCGCTGACTGACTCTACTTGCTGCTAAAGGTCCATGTGGATGCTGAGTTTTTTTATGAATGTCTCAGAAGGTTTTGCACTTCTAGAAATCTGTCCATTTCATCTAGGTCCAATTTGCTCTGTGTAGTTGTTCACAGTTCCTCCTTAAGGTTGTTAGTAGGCATGTCCCTATTTTTGATGTTAGCAATCTGTGCCCCCCACTTACTTTGTCAGTATAGCTGAAGATTAGAGAACCAGTTTTTGACCATTGAGTTGCTTGTGTGTGGGTTTTTACCCCTTTGGTTTTCTGAGACAGGGTTTCTCTGTGTAGCTTTGTAGTCTATCCTGACACTCGCTCTGTAGACCAGGCCTGCCTCGAACTCACAGAGAATGAACTACATCACCCAATGTAGAATGAATGTTTTTCATTCTTTCACAGCCTATTTGTCTCTTTGGATAGATAGTGTCTTGGCACAATCTAGAATCCCGGGAAAGGAGACTTACCTCCTGGAAAGAATTGTCTAGATTAGATTTACCTGTGAGCAAACCCATAAGGAATTTCCTTGAGTGGATGGAAGTGGGAAGATCCACCCTGAATATGAGTGGCACTATTCCATGAGTTGGATTTTGGATTGAATGAAAAGGGGAGGGTGAGCTAGCATGCATGCATTAATTACTTCCTTGTTCTTTGCTCTAGACTGTCATTATGATGTGGCATGCTGCTTCAGGTTCCTGCTGCCTTGCCTTCCCCACAGTGACAGACCGTGAGCCTATTCAACCTTTTCTCCATTACGCTGCTTTTTGTTGGGCTATTCTTTGTTTTTAAGACTTATTTATTATGTATACAGTATTCTGCCTCCATACATGCTTCCACACCAGAAGAGGGTACCAGATCTCATTATAAATGGTTGTGAGTCACCATGTGGTTGCTGGGAATTGAACTCAGGACCTCTGGAAGAGCAGCCGGTGCTCTTAATTTCTGAGCCATCTCTCCAGCCCTCTTATTGGGCTATTCTTGCCACAGCAATAAGAAAAGAAACTAGCACACTGGAGATTGTTTTAATAGTAAAAGATTTTAATTGCTTTTCATTTGCTTTTATTCTGTGACTATTTTCATATGATTAACATTTAACATGTTAATATGAAAAATAAAACCAAAAAAAGACATCGCTTCAGTACAGTTTTGTACCTCATCACTTTCTGTTACTGATGTCATTAAAGTGTATGTTGTGTAACCAATGGCATAGACTAAAAATTGTTTTTTGAATTCATTTCTTAAAACACATAAAATAAAAGTGGAGCGACAAAGCAAACTATAGTAATACCAGATTTTGAAATAATAACTTAAAAATTATTAGTCTGTTATATCATGTAGAATTTCAAACCAAAGTTAAACTAATTTTTGTAATTGCCCAAGTGTGCATTTGTTTAGATATTTATTTTCTTTATATAGTTTAAAGTTTCTCACTAGTGTCCTTTTATCCCAACCTAAAAAGCTTATTTGCTTTTATCATTGTTGTTGTTCTTGAGACGAGCTCTTACTGTGTTGTCCTGGCTGGCCCTGAATTCACACTATAGACCAGCAGTTCTCAAGCTATAGGTCATAACTCCTTTGGGGTTGAATGACCCATTCACAGGGGTCATCGCCTCAGACCATCAGAAAACATAGATATTTACATTATGATTCATAACAATAGCAAAATTACAGTTATGAAATAGCAACAAGAACAATTTTATGGTTGGGGGTCACCACAACGTGAGGAACTATATTTAAGCGTCACAGCATTAGGAAGGTTGAGATCCACTGCTGTAAACTAATCTGGCCTGGAACTCCCGGAGACCTGTTTGCCTCTGTCTCCCAAGGGCCTGGATTAAAGGCCTGGCCATAACATTCAGCCACTGAAAAATATTTTTTGAAGGGTAAGTCTATACTATAGATTAACAAATTCACTCAGCTCTGATTTATCTGCCAATGTCTTCCTTTCTCATAGTTAAAGGACAGTTCAGCTGGGCATCAGATTCTTGGCTGATTTTGTTGTAAAGTTTAGTGCTTTGAGTGTATCATCCCATTTGCCTACAAAATTGCTGGTGAGAAACTACAGGAATTCTTATGGAGGAACACTAGTGTGAATAAGTGGCTTCTGTTGTGTTCTTAGCACAAGCTTCTTTGACGTCATCCTGGTAGAGTTTGAGTTCATTGGATGTCTCTATCCTGTCTTCCATCAAAGTCCAGTGATTTTTAGCTACTATTTACTCAAAATAATCTCGGCTCCCTTTACTTTCTCTCCTCCTTTTGGGATGGCCATAATGAAAGTGTATCTGCGTGTGTCCCTTAGGCTCTGTTCACTTTTCTTCCATTCTTTCTTTTTCTCATACTCAAAATCATTTCATCTATCTTCTCTTTGAAAATTTCTGTTTCTTCTTGTCTTCTCAAATCCTCCTTTAACTGTTCCAGTCAATTTATACATTTTTAATTATATATTTTAGCCCAGAATTTTTCTTCCTATTTAGTTGTTTTCGAGTATCCATAAGTCTATTGTTTTAAAGCATTTTGTCATTCCAGCATCTGGTCTTTCCTAAGGACAGTTTCTGTTTATTTAAGTTTTCTTTTAATGCTGTGTACTTTCCCATTCCTTCCGTGTGTGTGTGTGTGTGTGTGTGTGTGTGTGTGTGTGTGTAAAATTGCATGAGTTAAAGCTTATAGTTGTGGAAATGAAAATCTCTGTAGACGAAGAACAAGGTAAGCAGAAGCTTCAGCCCTTTTGAATGCCATCTGGTTCATTCTATACACTCCTCTCTCCATGGCACTAGAAGGAATAGTGTTGTCAGGCTTTTTAGCACTATGAAACAAGGGTCCATTTCTGCCACTTTCCAGTAGCAAGTGTCCCCTTTGCTTATTGACAGTATTCTCCAAGTGGAAATTACAGCTAAGAGTCTGTTTTTGTAACCTGTTATTCAAAATCCTTCAGCCTCTGCTTACTACCCAGGTCCAAAGCCAAGATAGGCTCCCTTTTCTAGTTATTCACTCTTTATTACTTTTCTACTGCTTCATGACAGACTGTTCCAAATCTTAGTGACGTCATACAAGCAAACAACCAAACCAAAATTACTCATCTGTTGTCTCACATGTTTATGTGTCAAGGCCTTGCTGCACTGGAGCCACAGGGTCAGTCTTACAAAGCTGTCAACGTGTTAAATGAAAATAAGCCTTAAGTTACCTTCAGGCTCAACAATGAGACAACCTGCTTCAAGCTCACTTGGCTACCTAGCTATTGGCAGCCTTCAAGTCCTCAGTCGCTGTTGGCTGAAGATGCTGGCTTTTTCTCACAGCCTCTGTACTGACCACTTATAATGGGGCACTTGAGAGTCTTTAGAATGACAAGGAAGAAGGCGAGAATAAGAGATTGAGAAAGAGAGAAATCAGAAGCTTTTCACAGCTTTGTCTAAAAACTATTCTTTCATTCCAGTTATATATTCTTTTATTAGGAGAGAGTCAGTAGGTCCCTCCCACACCTAAGGTGAAGAATTTCACCAAAATGTCAGTGCTAGTGCCCTACTTAGGGTTACTATTATTGTGATGAAACACCATGACTAACATGACCAAAGCAAGTTGGAGAGGATAGGGTTCATTTAGCTTATACTTCCACACCACTAGTCATCATCCAAGGGGGTCAGGGAAGGAACTCAAACAGAGCAGGAACCTAGGTGTTGACTCAGAAGCCATGGAGGGGTGCTGCTTACTGGCTTGCTCCTCATGATTTTCTCAGCCTGTTTGTTTTGTTTTGTTTTGTAGCTTTGGAGCCTATCCTGGCACTCACTCTGTAGACCAGGCTGGCCTCGAACTCACAGAGATCCTCCTGCTTCTGCTCCTGAGTGCTGGGATTAAAGGCATGTGCCACCACTGCCCAGCTTCAACCTGCTTTCTTATAGAACCCAGAACCCCCAGCCCAAGGGGTGTCCCCACCTACAATGGGCTGGACCCTCCCACATCAATCACTAATTAAGAAAATACCCTACATCTGGATCTTATGGAGGAATTTTTTTTTCCAATTGAGTCTCCCTCCTTTTCAACTCTAGCTTGTGTCAGGCTGACATAAAACTAGCCATCACAGCTAGGAAATGAGTTTGGGGGGCCTGTTTCATAGACTGCACACCACAATGGAATATAACTTTTTTTTTTTTACTTTAAGAACAACTTCTTTTATTTTAAACTGACTTTTTGTTGCCCTAAGTACCAATTTTCTGTAGTCCCCTCACTAGTACCAAGTGATTCTTTTAAAATTTTAAGCAAGTTTGAGCTTAATTCCTACTTTGGGGAGTCATTAGTAATTTTTTAAGGATGCTTTTATATTACTGATCTTTGGACTTTTTTTGTTTGTTTATTTTGTTTTGTTTTTCGAGACAGGGCTTCTCTGTGGCTTTGGAGGCTGTCCTGGAACTAGCTCTTGTAGACCAGGCTGGTCTCGAACTCAGAGAGATCCTCCTGCCTCTGCCTTCTGAGTGCTGGGATTAAAGGCATGCGCCACCACCTCCCGGCTGATCTTTGGACTTTTTTTTAAATAAAAAATTGTATTTACTTAGAAGCATTCAGAATGTCAACAAAACAGCTGCATTTTTTTTCTTTTTTGCAATTGCAGAGTTGTATTCAGTTAACAGAATAATTATCTTTGTATAAGCTGCATCAGAGACAACTGAAGATGGGGGAAAAAACCCAAAACAAAACACAAACAAACAAAAAACAGAAAAAAAAACCAAAAACTATCATCCCCATATATAAATAATTTGTGCTGTGCACCAACAAGAACCTGCTTTAAATTTTCATGCCAATTTACAACCCCCAGACTGTACCAGGCAAGGTTAGTGGCTATGAAAATACCACCAAGACAGGGCTATCTAAAGACACATTCGGTAGTGTGTTAACTATACAAAAAAAAAAAAAAAGACACTGTACAGTTTAAAAACAAATCTTACACAGCCTTACATTTCAATTTTTTTCTTTAAAAGGAGTGAGTTATGTACAGGGGGGTTAAATGCTTTATAGACAAAAAAACTGCACTAGAACCAACTTATTCATCATCATCATCTTCGTCTTCCTCTTCCTCCTCCTCTTCATCCTCCTCCTCATCACTTTCTTCTTCCTTCTTTTTCTTGCTCTTTTCTGCCTTAACCACCCCCCTTTTCACTGCATCGGGTTTTCCTTTAGCTCTGTAAGCAGCAATATCCTTTTTGCACTTCTCCTTCAGCTTGGCAGCCTTCTTTTCATAGGGCTGCTTGTCATCTGCTGCAGTGTTGTTTCTTTGCAACACCACCAATGGACAAGCCTGGGTGTTCTTTGATTTTTGGACGATACTCAGAACAGAACAAGAAGAAGGCTGAAGGAGGCCTCTTGGGTGCATTGGGGTCCTTGAACTTCTTTTGGTTCTCCCCTTTGGGGGAGATGTAGGTTTTCATTTCTCTTTCATAAGGAGCCTTTTCGGCCTTTGCCATGTCTTCAAATCCCCCCTTTTCTTTAGCAGACATGGTCTTCCACCTTTCTGAGCACTTTGAGAACTCTGAGAAGTTGACAGAAGCATCCGGGTGCTTCTTCTTGTGTTCCTCCTGAAAGTTTGCACAAAGAATACATATGAGGACATTTTGCCTCTTGGCTTCTTAGGATCTCCTTTGCCCATGTTTAGTTGATTTTCGTCCGCGAGGCACAGAGTCAACCAGTGCCTGTCAGGCTCATGCTTGCCCTGGCACTGTCTCTATGGAGCTCAATGTACTCTGGAATTTTTAATACATAAGAAAATTAGCCTCTCATAAGCCCCATAGTTGTGTTAGGCAAACTACTAAGTAAGTTTTTGTGGCAGAGAAAGCCACAGCTATCATAAGTGGAGACAATGCTTTTCTTATTTTTAATTCATATTTTGATTTTGTTCATGTTGTTTGAACCAGCAGACTTTTTCCCTTAATGCCCATGTAGTCAAACTGAGCAAGTATCTTTTTTATGGGGGAACCATACCATTAAAACAAAAATCCATGTATTTTCTGCTGATAATCTTTGGTATCCTTTCACTGCTTTTAATGGAATAGATGTGAATTTCCTTCCTAGCATATGACACCTTCTTATCACCTCATGCCCACCTAGCTCTTTTATCCTCTCTGAAAACTCTGCTTGCAGAGTCCAGGGAGGTCTCACCATTCTTCAATGTGCACACTGATGCACACCTGCATTTCCTTCCAATCCCTTTCTTGTGGCTATGGGAAGACAGAAAGGGCAGTTCCAGAAGCATATTCCTAGGCCCAGCGCTCTGTACAGTACCCACATGCTTAGTTATTGAATGAGAAGTCATCAGAAAATACTGCTTCAAACACAAAAAGAATACACGACTTTCACACTGTTGGCAATTTGAGTCTTTTCATTCTCTCTTATCTAGAAGATAACTGTGTGAGTTCAATTTTGTGACTATTCCTCAATATCACAATCCTCATAGTTGTGTTTCTGTGGCCTAGAAAGCCAGTAGATAAAGAATTCATGGCCCTGTCAGCTAAGTGTGCTCATGTAATTGGGTTCTGGGCAATGGGATATGAGAAGTTGTAAGTCCATCTTGACAACTTTAAAACAGGAGCATTTCCTCCCTTCACTTACAACTTCCTGTGAAACTGTGGCCATAGGAGCTGAAGAGTCCATCCTAAATTAAGGAGGAATCTTTGTGGAGAAAAGAAAGCATAGGAGAAAGGGAAGCAAAGAACTTGAAACACCAGGGCCATCTTTGCAATTCCTTGTGGTGATTTGAACTACCACCTTGACAACCATCATCTGCTGGCTCATTTAAACCATTGTTATTTTGACCTTTGTTAACAGAAATCAAATATGGGTCCTAACTTGTGGAGTGCCCATGGATGTCACATCCTACCTTTGGGATCATTCCCCACCAATCCTTTGTGAGAAGTCTGTGCCAGGCAGACGGAATGAGAAACATGGGTGCTCAGGGTCAGGGAGATGGTTTGGGATGAAAACACAACCTGTTCCAGGACTATGAAGTAGAGTCATGCAATCATTCTTTCAAATATCACAGAAGAAAATGCTGAAGGAAGCTATTGAGCCATGCAAGGTAACACACTGAAGAGCATGCTTGGCTCTAGATTATGGCAGTAATGTAATGAGGACCAAAGCCTATGATTGCTAAAATGGAAGTCAAAATACCAGTGCAGGAAAGGGAGAGGGCAAAAGATAGATTCCTGGCAAGATGAACCCCAAGCTCCTATTTCAGGCACCTGGTTTGCATTAATCTCTCATCTCTATAGACTCATACAGTGCCCCTTGCCTTCTTTCCAATCTTGTACTGAGGTGCCAGCATCTTTAATCTTTATAAAATTCTATCAAAAAGGATAAAGATAGTAAAAGTTGAGGATGGGGCCTGAATTCATAGGATCCTACTATTTAGTAGCAGAATGCTTCAAGTAGGTATCAGGGGAAATAGAACTACTGCCAAAACCTCATTCTGCTTCCTTCTTCGAACCCTTACCTTGCCTGTAACCTTTCCCCAAATATGCATATATAGGTCGTGTTAAGAAAACTCCTTCGGGTTGGCCTATTTCCAAGACAAGGGTACAGCTGGGCCGAAGGGCCACATGTTGAAGTTATTAATATGCCCATGCCCTTCTCCCCCACTGAGTTCACTGATCAAAGAGCCTGCCAGAGCAGCAATGGATAGCCTCGCATAATGGGAACTGAAATTCTACTTAAGAAACCAGCTTTGCCAAAACACACTACCTTTTTAAGTGAGGCATTCCACGCACATATTAACCTGATTACAGAAAGGAAGGGGGATCTTTTTCCTTCTGTACCCTGCTAATAATTTTCTGTCAAGTCTGATTTGGCTTTAGCTGCACTCCAAGTTCTTGTGATGTGCCCCGTTCACCAGTAAACTGAAAACAGAAGGTGCTGTACAAACTCTGAGACGGGATACTTCACCCATGAATCCAGACGCTGCAGAATGTGGGTCTCTGCCAGCAAGGAAGGCCAGTGACGTCTCCAGTCTCTGATGGCCAGCAGCCTGCCTCTGCTTCACAGTCGGTGGATGAAACGCATGGAGAAAATGGTGGAAATAATTAAAGGCTCTTGAAGTTAACAGAAGCACTGGCTCATTACATGGAGCCCCTGCCTCAAGAGGGAGTAAACCATTGTGCCTGTTAGAGAGAGGAACAGACGGTAACAAAGCATTTAGAGACCCAATCAGTTCCAGCCCCAGGTTGGAAAGCTAGTTAGGTAAAAAAAGCAGATTTGAAGGAAGCAGTGTCATTTTGCTCTGCCTGATAAACAGGAGAAATGCTTTAGGGTTTATTTCATCATATTTCAGCATAACCTGGGTCTGGTGCAGCTGACAAAAACGTCCCCAGACAGAGTACCAAAAGATCTAGATGTGAGTTGCCCAAATCCAGGGCCAGTCTATGAAGATTCTGAATATGATAACCAGCTAGAGAAGAGCCATTTGTGCTAAACATTGCCTTTGGGAGCACCAAACGTACACTGTAAACTCCTTTTCAATTCATATTTCCTAAAACCACAGCACAGAGAGGTCTAGACCCACCCACACATGAAAACTGGCATGTGTGCATGTATACGTTTTGTGCATGGGTACACATGTATGTGTTCATGCAGGCCAGAGAACAGCCTCTGACAGTATTCCTTGGGTGCTGTCTAGTTATTCTCAGTGTATTGTAAGGAAGAGCATTTATAATCAGTCATTGGTAGTGGGGTGTTACAAAAGCATGCCCAAAGGAGAAAGAGGGTATACGTGTAGTCATTCCAGCTGAGGATGAAGCTAGACAACAATGGGGACTAGTGATGGGAACAAGTGCTGTTCATGATGGGGCTTTAGGACAGGACAGGAGAGTGGTGAGTCTCAGATGAGTCAGCTGTAGCTGTTGCATAGGATTCTCCAGCATCAAAGCATCATTAAAGCTTTACCAAACCATTAAATCCCTAACTAAACAGGAACTTCTTCTGACTCTCTCTAAAAAGCCATCCAGAAGGGTGTTGTGTTTTAAAAACCTTTAGCAATTCACTTACAGTGTCAAGAGAAAACTTTTCTTGACTAATAGTCTTAAGGCTGCATACTATGTACCAGTGTGTCAGCCACCTTGTGATTCTAAACTCATGCTGTAGTGAATTTGCCGTCGAGATAGTGTAAGGGAATGAGCAGAAGTGAATCCCCAGGTTTGTGGGGCAGAAGTGTCTATTTCTAGGAAGCATCAAAGTGAAACCCAAAGTAGGTCAGGGACATATTCTGAAGCCTTACTCATCTTGGTTGTTTCTAGAACCAAAGGGACTTTTTACCATCAGTGCCTACAAGTTCACTGAGGTAATACTGTAGCAAAAAGTCAAAACCTCTAAGAAGTGACCTGCTGCAAAACTTAACGAATTATCTGTGGCTTCAGGAGGCAACATTTGTACCTGCACCTCTTCTTCCCTGAGGTAGAGCAGTTTTCTTGGCCCACTGTAATATTAGGCTCATTGAATATGACATATGTTTTATAAAGGTTTTTAAGAAAATTTAAGCCATATTTTGTAATTACATATGTGATATATACTATAAAGTTCAAACAATTAAAAATGAGAACAATGAAAATTGAGTCTTTCTGCCATTCCTGGTGCTCAGTATCTCAAAACAGTACATCCACTGATACCAGAAAGTCTACCAGAGACTGGAAAAGGGTGGATTGCCTGGAGCTGCAATCACATATGACTTTGTGCTAGGAACTGATCTTGGGTCTTCTGAAGGAACAGCAAGTGCTCTTTACCACTAAACCATTTCTCCAGCCCCAGAAAAGGGTTTAAACTTAAACACAGAGTTTAACCGAATGACACAAAGCAAATTCCTATCACTATCAAGCTACCTTGGGGGTCTAAGGTTCTTGGCTCCTCTCTGGCTGTGTCATACTGTCCTGTTGCAGATGTAATCTACATTTACCAGGTTACTGATGCAGTTACTGAGATGCATGTTGCCATTTTATTTGTTTATTTTATTTTATTTGTTTTTTGAGACAGTGTTTCTCTGTGTAGCCCTAGCTGTCCTGAACTAGCTCTTATAGACCAGGCTGGCCTTGAACTCACAGAGATCCACAAGCCTCTGCTTCCTGAGAGCTGGGCTTAAAGGCATGCACCTCCACTACCTGGCTGCTTGTTGTCCTTTTAAACTTGTCTTTCCTGAAGTATTTGTTCAGGTTCTTGAGCCCACTTGTACGCTTGTCCTCTACATCTGTATGTGAGGGGACTAAACCAAGATTCTCATAAATGCTCAGCACATAGTCTACCACTAAAATCCACCTCCAGATTCTTTAATGCTGCTTAGGGGTTTGTTGTTGTTGTTTGTCCTTAATACTAGTACTATGCTAGTTTTACATATAGCAGGTACTTTTCCAATTGATTGCATTCCACATTGTCTATTTAAAAATAACTTTTAATGAATTTGTCCTTTGACCATTTCATTTATTTATAAAGTACATTTTGATTGCTTTCACCTCCCCACCCCCTCTAATATCCCCCAGTCCCTCACCATCTTCACTAGAAGTCACTCTCCTATATGTATGTGCATTTTTTATTCCTTTGAAATCTACTGAGTTTTAACCAGGGTCATCATCATGACTATGGGTTTGGAAATGTCCACAGGAGCTTGATGGGCTCCTTAGTGGGTATACAACTAAAGACGATGACTACCCATCCCTCAGAATCCATTAACAGCCAACAGTTTAGTAGGAAGGGGTAGGACCCAGGAAATCCCTCCCTGATCTATGATTGAATGTTGATAGGCCCAGTCTTCTGGAGGTCTAATGCAGGCAGCCATAGTTCCTGTGAAATCATGATGACATTGGTTATGCCATTTCCAGAAAGTAGCATAGAATAATCTTTCTCCTTATCTTTTGACTCTTAGTATTCATTTTGCCCCCCTCTTCTGTAATGGTCCCTGAGACTAAGAGGGAGTGGTATAAATAAAGGCTAAGCACTCAATAATCACTTATTGTCTGTACCTTGGAAAGTCATGGATCTCTGTATTCACTACTGTTCAATGCAGAGGGAAAGCCTCTCTAAGGTTGAAAGTAGTATCACAAATATAAATATAAATATTTAGGAGTCAGCTTGATACCAGGACAGTTCAGCTAAACAAGAGTAGTTAAGTTCAACCTAGGGACTAAGAAGACCCTCTTAGCTTTGAGTTTGGGACTAGGATTACAGTACTAGGCATGAATCCCCTCTTGTGAAGCAGATTATCAATACAACCAGTAGGAAGTTGGTTATTCCCATAACAGTTATGCCACTATCGTACCACGATTGCCCGGAAGGTTGGTATTGTAGTTTATAGCTTTTACAGATAGGAAGACTTTCCTGTCAACCTACGTGGTACCTTCTGGTAGTGTGAAAGCCTTTCAGTGGGGAGGATGCTTCCAGCTCAGTTCTAGCCTGATTTCTCTAAACCATATATGAGGTGTGTGGGTCTCAGATAGGATCTTATCAACTTTTAGACAACCAAGAAGAGTGGAAAGATTTTATGCTGTCTTGGAGACCTCTGAGGCCTCCCTGACTAACAGCTCATAAGGAGGTGTCTAATATATAGTATTTGGGTTTTGTTTAATAACCCTTGGCTTTCAGAAGCAGTATTATCCAGACACACAGGGTTCCAACCTTCTGTTTTTGTCTCCCTCATGTTTAACCTGTATTTTTAATTGGATTACAGATTAGTAAATTTCCAAATAGCTTTTTCATATAGACTTGGTTTAACTTTTATTTTCTCCCCATCTTATCCCAATTCCTCCATACCTATCCTCACTTAAACATTGCACCTTTAGCCACTGAGCCATCCCACCAGAAGGAAAATTTAATTTCAAACTATATTTCTCAGTGGGATTTGACCACAGTCCTTTCCTATGAATATCTTTCTTGTGACAATAGCATCCCTAAACTTTTAAGAAGAATGGGTGAGTTGGGGAATTTTCAAAATTTCATGGCTCTGGATATCCCCCTGGCTTCATGTTGCCTGCATGAAGCACTCAAAGATAGTCTTATCCACTGAGATTTCTTGGTTTTCTCCTCTCTGTTTTATCTGAGATAACACATCTTTCTGTCTCCTTCTTTGGTCCCTTGTTATTCCTACCTTGATCAATTGACCTGAAATTTTCTTCTTAAGGAGTTTTGTCCTAAAATCTTCAGTTCCAGTTTTCCCCCATCTTTACAACACTTTCCCTAGAGAACCTTTATCTGGCTCTCCAGATTCCTGGCTCTGCTGTGGGAGCATGTGAGACCACTCCTGTATTTAGCCATCTCACAAGGGCTGCCTCAGCTTGCACTAGTACTGGTGGGCTATCTTACAGTATCCCTGTGCATGTTCAGATTCTTCTGTTTCTACCCAATGTAGGTAGGAACTAAGTTCTACTAAAATAAAGACAATCAAAAGCAATAGTTTAGGTTTAGCAAAAATGACTAATGTTTCTAGGCCTGCTTTGTTATTGCCCTTTATTACTTAGCACAGTAAATTCACCTCCAACAGCCACAGTTTAAAATCAATGAATTCTATTCAGCTGAGGTTAGTCTGAAAAATAATCTTTGTGAAGGAAGACATTGAAATGAAATCACTTCAATGAAAAAGCTCAAATAGAGAAAACCCTTGTAGTTGAGGAGGAAGAGCTCAAACTGTTGTTCCACAGCCTTCGATAGGCTGGCTCAAAACTTCTAAACCTAAGAAATGGCTTCCCCATTCTATGTGGCCTTGTGGAAAGCCAGAAAGGAGACTGCAATAATTAATTCATTTACCTATTTTTTCCACTTCTGATCATTGTAAGCATGCAGATGAATTAGTTGCAGTCTTACAAGGTCAATTAGACCACACCACGAGAAATCTGCTGGGATAGGGACCCTGTTCTAACCTTCACAAGTAATGGTAGCACGTTAAAAGGTCCATAGGACTCTTGACATATATTTCAACAATACATTTGACTTCTGCCTCCAGATGAGATGGAATAATAAATATCTTCTGAAAAAAACATGCAAGAAAAATGGTATTTAAGAGCCTTGGCTATCACAATGAGAAAGAACATGACCCCTCAAAGACAGAAGCAGTGAGCTTTTGATGACCACACTCTACTGTCTTGGGAATCTTCAAGTCATGAGAGGCCTAAGTGAAGCTCAGTAAACAGACATCTCCATTGAAGACATCAAGATGAATCTTGGGGGCCTAAGCAGCTGAAAGTTCCAGGATACAAATGAGTATTAGAGAAAAACTACTGGAGCCCCTGAAAAGAATTAGTGTGCTGAGGTTAACTCATAGCTTACTGTTATTCCAGGCTTTTTTTTTTTTTTTTGATTC
This sequence comes from Cricetulus griseus, assembly GCF_003668045.3. Classification (NCBI taxonomy): domain Eukaryota; kingdom Metazoa; phylum Chordata; class Mammalia; order Rodentia; family Cricetidae; genus Cricetulus; species Cricetulus griseus. The sequence goes on along the minus strand of NC_048596.1, from coordinate 185,291,693 downwards.
CTTGCTGTGTGCTTTATGTGGAAAACCTAGCAGCTGAAAGTCTGAGGATAAGAGGTTACAGTAGCTGATGCTTTCAAGGTAGGAACAGTTCTCAGAAGAAGTATTCTTCAGTAGAGCCAGAATTTGATCCAAAGGACCTGACTTGAACTCACTCTACCCACTCTTCTCCAGTGTCTCAGATTTTGTGACAGCAAAGACACACCAAAGGTTAAACATACAGCTAGTTGGCCCTCACTCCTTACCTATCCTGGATACTTAGGATAAATGTCACCCACATATAGGTTATTTGAGGAATAATCAAAGAAGTATGTAATTTGAGGATGGCTATAAGCCTGTTGTAGAGTACTTGCCTGTTGATGTTCAAAGCCCCTGGTTTAATCCCTAGATACAGGAAAACAAAAGTTGTAATTTTACAGAGTATTTTCCAATGCCACACAAATAAGAAGGCACTAGAGAGAAAGAACGGTGAAGTGAAAAAAGAGAGTGGTTGACTGAGAGGGAGAAGTCTGGGAAGAATGAGTGTTCTAAAGCAGTGAGCTCCAGAGAGCCCAAGAATGATCACCAAAGCAGGTCTCTTACTCACTGCTTTTCCTAGTTGTTTCTCAGGTCGAAGGCTCTTAACACAAGAGTAACATGGTTCATCTGAAAGCTTTCATTCTCAGATTAATACAGGGCTCAAGAGTTAGGTTAAATAGCTATATTTTTTTGGGGGGGAGGTAACCCCAAATTTACTTTTGTTTCGTGTAACTAGAAAACTCTAGAAGATTCAGAGGAAACCAACCTAACTGGCTAAAACATCTTTAAAATGTGCTGCTTTAATTCCAGCACTTGGAAGGCGAAAGCAAGCAGATCTGTGTGAGTTCAAGGCCAGCCTGGCTACATAGTAAGTTCCAGGACAGCCAGAGCTATGTAGTGGGGAACCCCCACCCCCATCTCACAAATCCAACCAAACATGGCACTAAAGAATTGGGAGAAAATCTTAACAAACACACTATATGTATATATGTATGAGAGAAATAAAACACCCACCCTTAGCATGAAGTAGAGAACAATGAACCTGACCTCTGCTTTCACAACCTGGAGACCACTTGTTTCTGTGCAAGTTTTGTCTGGTCTGCCCAGCAGCAATGTGGAGGCTGAATGAGGATGTCTGTCTTACTATAATTAAGGCTGCAGAGCAGCAGGCACAAACTCATCTTTCAGCCTGACTCTTGTAACCTAACTTCTAAACTTGCTCAAAGTGAGAAGTCCTTAGTCTACAGTGGGGCCTAGGTACCAGACATTTCTTTAAAGCAAATTAAAAACAGCTACCCAATGCATATTGCTTAATTTTAGATATTGCCATTTCTCATTTTTCTGAGGGTGGGGAGGCTATTAGTTCCAAGGAAATTAATATCCACTTGAGATTGATCCTGAAGCCTTATTGCCTTCAGGGGAGCTTTCCACAGGCAAGGTGGGGGGAGAGGGAGAGGGAAAGGAGAGAACGTTCTGGTCTCTAACCCAATTTTCTGGGTAAAAATTTACCTGTGAAAGAATTTGTAACCTATGCAAAATAGATTTAATTGAAAACAACTCAATGTGATCTCCCAGCAGTAGCATGGAAAGGCAGAGATGGCCTTGGCTCTTAAGCAATTCTTATCATACTGCAGGTTTTCATGGGTTGGGAAGAAAGATGAATGACATATCTTCACAGTCATCTGCTTTTTTAGTAACACCAGAAAGCAAAGTCTCATGTTTGGGGAAATGGCTGGATTTCATTAGGGACAGTGGCAGTACTTGTTTGGCACAGAACTTCGAGCCCTGGCCAAAGAAGCAGCTTTCTTCTCTGAATCCAATTAATGCTTGTGACACCAGCAGCCTGGCATTTTGAGTTAACAGGGTCATTGCTGCCTCTTGAAGCTTCTGCACCAACCGAAGGGGGTGCGGGGACGACTTTCGTGACAGTAGCTGTCTGGGCCAACAGAAGGGGGGTCCTTAGCTTAACACCTTGGAAGAGAAGGTTCCTGTTGGTCAGCGGCTGACACTGCAGTCCTTGCAAGGACATAACCAGCTTGCAATGGCACCCAAGTCCGACCGCTAGAGTTCTCTAAATTATTTATTAGCTATGCCTAATAAATTAGAGATGAATTGAAGGCCTTTGGGTCCATCATAGATGTGCTCCTCATTAACTGTAAGCAACCCCCTGTAAAATGAAGGTTTCCTCCAGGCACTTCAGCCATGCCTTAGTCCCTTGCATGGAGGAATTACTGAAGCTGCCACACTTGTGTATTGCTGCCTCAGATCTTCTTGCCAGAAGCTGGGACAAGCCTTTGCCAGGACAAGGAAACTGCCAGCCACTTAAATGAGCTTACCATTTGCTTCCTTCTGCCATAAACACTAGATCCAATTCCCACTTCAGACCAGTTGAACCTACCTCTCTCCTGATCATTAGCAAAATTTTGTCACTTGAGGTTGCATTAAGTGTCCCAAAAACTTTTAAAAGACTTATTTATTAAGTATACAGTGTTCTGTCTGCATATATTCCTGCAGGTCAGAAAAGGGCACCAGGTCTCATTACAGATGGTTGTGAGCCACCTGGGAATCGAACTCAGGACCTCTGGAAGAGCAACGAGTGATTTTAATCTCTGAGCCATCTCTCCAGCCCCGTGTCTCAAATTTTTGCAGGAATGTTTGAATTAAAGAATTAGTTAACTACTGGGACTCTCTGGATCAGGAACTCTCCAAGGCATCAGGCTTATTCTGGGCAGTCCAATAAGCTAGTCTTCTGGCCCAAACACACACCAGTACAAAGACACCAAAAAGTAATTGTGGTTTGTGTACCTTCTCATTCACCTTGGGGTAAGCACACTTGGCACATTGTTGGGGTAAGCCTTAAGACATTGTTGAAATTTACACTTCCCCAGCTGTGGGCATCTCTTTCATGTATGCTCCGGTACATGCACAAAAATCTGGTAACAGACAAGAACTTTTGCTCATATTTTTTTTAATGTATCACAATGAGCAGGAAACATACTTGATGAAATATTTTCAAAGGAGTATATTCAATTACCATCTACAATCAACTTAACTATGACAACAAAGTTTTTGTGACAAGTTTCTTTTTCAGTTTGAGAGTTCCTTGTGGTTCTGTTAGTCTCCATGTGTTTTGGTACAGTTCGAGATCAGCATTGTTACAGTAACAAAAAGCTAACAAGACTACATTATAGAAAAACACCAAGAACATCATTTTTGGTTTCACTTGCTCTATTTTTTTTGTTATTTTTGTTGTTTTTGTTTTTTTTTTTTGTTTTTTTTTTGTTGTGGTTTTTTGTACATTGCAAAGGCTGTTCATATACCTCTTTACCTCAGGGTCACGTTCATTTATGCTTTCTTTCCTACCCAAACTTGCCCCCCTCCCCCCTGAAGAAAGTAAACAAAACAAAAAACTAGTCAAAGCTTTGTTTCACAGTGGGCAGTATCTCAGCGCCAACAAACAACCAACTCAATTTTATGCTTCTATTTAAAATGTTTTAATTTAATTTATTATTTAAAAAAAATATATGTCCATGAACATCAAGTGCACTGGCTTGGGTCACTGCCTCTCTCTCCTGCAACTTCCTGCCATGCCTGATAACTCAGGTTTCAACATGTGCCTCCTGTCTTACTTTATTTTCAATTGTGTAAAACTTTGGCCACATTCATCTTTTTAAATAGCTTTTAGTTAAAAAACAAACAAAAAACCCAACTTCCTCGATGCAGTGTGTGTGTGTGTGTGTGTGTGTGTGTGTGTGTGTGTGTGTGTGTATGTGTTTGTGTGTAAGTGTGTGTTTTCCTTCTTAAACTTACGGGAGGGACAGAGAGAAAGGATGGATGAAACAATTCTAATTCTGACAGGTAGCCTGGTGCAGCATGCCAAATAGTGTCTAGCACCAAGTCACATCATGAAGGAACTAAAGGGGAAAATTCCTGCCAACAACTAATAAAAAACAAAACAAAAACCCAAAACTCTAAGTGCCAATAGAAGTTAGGAACTAATTTTAAAAGTGAGTTGAGATGGTCTACCCAGCTCCCGGCTCCAACGGCAGACAGGAGTAAACTCCTGAGTGAGATCATCTAAACAGCTGAGCACTGTAGTAAATGTATGCTTTGTTGTGCTACAGATCACAGCCACTGTGGCTGCTAGTCCACAAATCCATGACCAGCTCTTGTCTGCCTTCTGATTTTCACCATCACTGACTGCTCTGCTATTTCTGGGTTAGTGCTGAGAATGTCTTCTGTGATGGCCATACTTGTGGGTGGTGCAGCTAGTAGAGGAAAGCCTTCAGTGTGTAACCCACTCCTGGTTGAGGTTCTTACAGATCTCTGAGGAACACTGGTGGGGAGAAGCACGCTTAGCCATTCTACCCAACCACCTTATTGTTGCCAAACACACCCACGGGTCAAGGTGTGGCACAGTGAAACACTGACAGTCACTCTGCCTTACAGAGGGAGGATGATAGTAGCTCAAAATAGAACAAACAAAACCACTGGGAAAGGGCTGGCAGAGTTCCAAGGGAACTTGAGGTCGGGGGTGGGGAGGATAGAAATTGCACTATTACCAAGCAATATCATCTTAAAAAAACGGTTTTCAAGAAGACCTAGCAGAATGACAGGTAAAGCTAGTGTTAAATTGTTAATTGGTATCACACAGAGAACCCAAAACAAACATTTTTCTATAGATACAGACACAGTAACATACAACAGTTAGATGGCAAAAAATATATATATATATATATTTCATAGAGTTACAAACAAGATAAAATAATGGAAAACAAAAAAAAACTGTACAACTTTAAAATTTAAAAGTGTTCATCTCAAAACACAGGGAGAAATACAAGAATTCTTGTTAAAAGGAAATAGCTATTTAAAACAGTAAGTGTTTTGCGTATTTGTTTTTGACACCTTATGCTACAACTGGATACTGATATGAATAGTTAAGATGGTACTCTTTTAGTATTTCTACGTTTAAAAAATTAAAAAGGATTTTGCACTGTGCATCAGCCTACTTAGAAATATATACAACAGTTTAGGATCTACTCTTTCTTTAACTAAAAACAAATTCATAAAAATAGTCCCGGCTAAGAAAGAAAGGAAAGAAAAAAAAAGGAAAGAAAAAAAAAAAAAGAAAGATTTCAGATCTTGGAATGCTCCAGTCTTTTGCAAAGTCAATGAGTGGCCTCAGCACTGGGGAAGAAGCCCGGAAGGTGGCCAACGGAACCTGGATTCACAGTCTTCAAAGTTCCCTTTGAAACATAAGGAAGAGAGTGAGGGAGAAGGACTTCACACTTTGGGGGCGAGGGAGATTATGTCTGTTGGTGTTTGGTTGGTTATGAAACTGAAACAGCAAAGCATCTATTTGTCTTCAAAACTTGTTTTAGCAGCACAAAGTTTTCCTTTCAAAGTTCAGACTGTTTTAAGATGAAAATGGGTTGTGTGTTGCATTGTGTTGTGTTACAGGAATATGGATATTAACAGGAACACAAGTGCCTGACGCACGAGTTTCCTTTTTTGCTCTCTGTACATTGCTATCTGTTCTTTGTTGGCTGCACTCTGGATCACTCGCCGCTCAGACTGCCTAACACAAGGACAAAACTTTGAAGTAAAAGAAAAAAAAAATGTGTCTTTTGGTATCTGGAATTGTCATTAACGGCTGCCTCTCTGCTTGCAGAGGAAGCGCAGAACGACCTGGGAACTCTTTTGTGTTATTCTTTCTTTCTTTTATTAAACTAAGTCTTGTTTGTTTAAATCAGAAACAAATTCTCAAGTAACAAGAACCCTTTCCCCTTTTTCTGCATCAGCAGTGAAAGGGTGTTTCTTTGGATTTTTTTTTTTTAAAGCATGAAATTTCTTTTTCTGAGAGAGGAAAGAAAAGACACAAACACAAAAACCAAAACCAAATCGCTAGCCAAAAACTTCTTAGAAAGAAAAGCACACAGCCCCAATTACACAAGCTGAAACGAGTGTTTTAGTTCAAGAAAAGAATATTTGAAGTGTCCACAGATCAAGCAGAGAGAGAGAGAGAGAGAGAGAGAGAGAGAGAGAGAGAGAGAGAGAGAGAGAGAGAGAGAGAGAGAGAGAAGGGGCACAAAGAAAAACAGGATAAATAAAAAATAAATGCTCAGGGCTACCAGACACAGGTAACTAGAATTAAATGCCTTTCAAAAGTCTCAACTCCCCAACCAAAAATAATCTGTGAGGACTCTGATGATCCCTGGAGTCCTCTGAAATTTCTTTCTTTAGGTTTATAAAATATTTCTGCAGCCACCCTCCAAGAAACGAAGGCAGCTACTTTCAGTGGGAGATGAGAGGATGGGAGTTGGGGCAGGGGAGACAAAGTGGAATTAAGGGACAAAGGGAAGAGAAGCTTAGGTGAAGCAACAGATTGCAATCTATCCACTAGGGATGAACAAGACATCAAATGAGGAGCTGTCGCTGGACCACACAAAAAGCTAAATGCACAAGGGGTTTAAGTCTACCATACTGCTTCAGCTCATTCCCAATGCAGCAATCTACTCAACACCAAAAATGGTCATACCTACCATAAATACAGAAAGTCAGTTTTTAAAACTCATTTTTTTTTAAGCTACAAGTCCTCAACACTCTTTGTGTGGGTTTTTTTTTTTTTTTTTTCTCTGAAGGTGGGAGTGCTCAAGCTTTTCCCCTTGAAACTGGCTTCAGCAGAAAAGCTATTTTTTAAAATCCCCAGAAAGCTAAAGCAGTTCACATTGTTTCTCTTGAATACTTTCTGCCCATTTTTAAATTAACAAAACAAAATCTTTTCTGGAACAAAAGAAAAAAACATATAAAACAACGATTCTGAAAACAGAACGAAGTGTGAGCGATTGACCTGAGAATAAAAAGACATTACATTTCTTTTTTTTTTTTTTTTTTCTTTTAGCAAGCCATTGGTATCTGAATGCTAAGATAGCAAGAAATTTAAAACTGCAACAAGGTGGAGTGCTTTCCCATACAGTGCATGCCGGGCTCCTCTGTGCTATCAAGGTGGGGCAGTTCTCAAAAGGGGCAAATATACAAGGGGTTTAAGCTCCAACAACAATAGGCAGGCCCTGCGGACTTCCGTTTCCCAGACCAATAGTACCTTTAAAAGGACACAATGTAACAGGGTTAGGGTTTGTGTTTTCTTTTTTTAATATTAAAAGAAAAAAAAAGACAAGGATGTAAAATCACCGGCATAGATAGGTATATGGGAAAACAACCCACGCTTTTTCTTTCTTTTTTTTTCCTTTTTTTTGTTTTTTGTTTTTTTGTTTTTTTTGGTTAGAAGCTTTGGAATTGCAGTTAGTCTATTTTTGAAATTGGTTTGTTATTTATTTTTTTATTTAAATTCATTTGTAATTGTTCATCTTCAAAGCTTACAATCTGAAGGTGTCCGTTCCTACACTGGTCAGACCACTGTCCTTGGGGCAGCTGGGGTCTTTGGGACCCTCCACCGGGCTCGCCGGTCCGTCGGACTTTTGGCTGAGATCCGTGTCAGACTCCTCCGAATAGTCGTCTGTTGGCATCGAGGGCTGAACCCCTGAGGTGCTGCATGAACTTGAGGTAACCGTTGAAGATGAGGAGAGAGGAGGAAAAGAAGGGGGCTTCGCGGCCGAAGCCCGGGAGCCCACTGGCGGCCAAGACTTCCTGGAGGCGTGGGGGGAAGCGGACGAGGACGGGGCGGCCGACGGGGGAGGGGGGCTGTCGTTTGAGTGAGCGGCAGACTGCGAGGTAGATGCGGTGCTAGGATCGGGGAAGCAGGCAGAGTGAGGTAATAAACTAGGGTGCTCTTTGGCGTTTCTTGCTGCTCTCGTGATTGTTCTGTGTTTGTGCAAGGCCGACTCGAGATGCTGACTCAGCGCTTCCTCCCCGCAGAGCGCGCTCTCGCACGCCAGGCAGTGGTATGAGCCGCCGCCGCCACCGCCGCCGCCACCGCTGCTGGTGGGGACATGAAGCACCATCTCTTGCAGGTTCACCACAGACTGGCCGAAGAAGCAGAGGGACTTCAGGTGGCTCCTTGCCGCCTCCTCGTCGCCGAAGCCCGCCTGGCACTTGCGGCAGACCAACTTGTACTGCACCTTTGGAACAATGAAGGGGTCACAGAGGGAGTCCGCACTTTTGCTTTCTGCTTCTGGCTCTTCGGGGGGTTTCGGCAGGAGGGGGGACACCTCACGGGGGACGTTTTTCTGCTCTTCTGGTTTGGGGGATTCTTTGGCAGGGTCTTTGTCTGGGGAGGCAGCCCCCTGGGGGACTGGGGTTTGGCTTGCTTTGGGCTGCTGCTGCTGCTGCTGCTGCTGCTGCTGCACTTTTTGTTGTTGCTGCTGCTGCTGTTGCTGCTGCTGCTGCTGTAGTTGCCTCTGCTGCTGCTGTTGCTGCTGCTGAATCGCCTCCTGCAGACTCTGCTGGTATTGCTGGTACTGCTGCAGAAGTGAGCCTGGAGACAACCCCATCAGGGCCTGCGACAGGGCAGGGCTGTAGGGGAACAGGCCTTCCATGCCATACATAGGCTGCAGGTACCCGCTCTGCAGGGCGCCAGGGATCTGGGGGGCATAATAAGGAGAAAAGCCTGGTACGAAGTAAGGAAGGAACTGGCTCGTGAGCAATGCGGTGGGGTCTGAAGTCAAGGCCGCCTGCAGGGCCTGCAGCTGAGCAGGGTCCACTGCGTACTCCATGGCGGGCAGTGGGGCTGAGATGGTAGCTGTAGTGGCTGTAGGGGCCTCTCCCTTCTCCTTCTTGGGGACAGGTAGGGGTTCCCCTTTCCCTTTGTGTGCCTTCTCCTTCTCCTTTCCTTTCTCACCGTCTTTGTCCTTGCGTTGCTGTTGCAGGGGAAGCTGTGGTGTAGGTATTGGCTGGGCTGAGGGCGGTGGAGGAGGCTGCTGCTGCACCTGTGGCTGCGGCTGCTGGGGTTGTGGGGGTTGCTGAGGGGCCATTGCCATGGTGGCTTGTGCTGGGGTCGGGGAGCTCAGCGAGGCTGAGGACGGTTTATTTGGTAATCCAGATGTGGGGAGGCCAGGGGAAGGAACTGTTGTGCTGGGCAGACCCATCAAGTTCGGTTTAGGAGACGTTAAAGCTAAAAGGAATGGAAACAGAAAGGAAAATCACGGATCAGTCTAAGGGTTGGTGAGTCAGAAATTCAAAGTGTTGCACCTGTGCTTTTGGCACAGTCACAGTTTTCTCAAAGCCAGTGTTGTCAACAGGTATACCCTGCCATGCCCAGGGTTAGTTGGCCAACTATTTTAATCAAGTCACAGACCTGGGTCAGCTTCCATACTTCTCCACTCCCAATATCATCAGCACTCACGAGCTCACCTTTTCCTTGCCATGTACTTCCAGATACCATTCAATGGAGGCCCCCAAACTAGCTTCTAGCAACTGGGACTCAAGTAAACCAAAAGCTTTCATCAAAGTGCCACAGACAGAAAGTCAATACAAGACCCTAGCAGGGCCCCAAGACCACATGAACAAACACAACAGTTTGTGCATGTGTCGTCACCATCCTGCCCCACTGCAGCTGGGCGGATGCTTTAGGAGGATGGAGAGAAGATGAATAAGAAGGTAGAGGAAGAACCTGGGAAGAAAGAAAACAACTCATTCAGGGAAGATCGCTCTAGTGCCTTGGTTCAGCTCATCTGTAGCAGTATGTCTGTGGAGTAAGGCATACTACCTCCTTTGCCTCTGTGTAAACAATATACAACAGGGCCAGTGGGGTTGCAGACACTTGAGGGGAAACCCTCAGTTCCCAAGGTATTAGAGCCCATCCTTCCCACCACTGTAAAACTGGGACCATACAAAGTATAGTCCTATCTACCTTTGATCTTGCTCAACCCTGATAGATATGTACAAAAAACGTTATCCACCCCAAGGCCTAAGAGCCTACGGCTCCACAGCTGTCCCTTGCATAAAGACTGAGACCCAGAGTGATGAAACAGAGTTGATCGCCACCAGGCTTTAGCGGTGATGAGAAAGCATATGCTGGGAAGGGGCAGAGTTGATTGAACAATGTACAATACTGACAACAGGCAGATGTTAGAGAACACAGACAACAGACCTCCAACACCTCCATGTTTACCACAGCTGAAAGAGTAGACAGTGTAGCACAGGACACATGTCTGACTAGGACTACCTTCTCCCAGAAAGCAGAGGTAGAAGTCACATACATGACAGTCTTCATGAGGAGAGAAAAGGAAAAAACAAAAACAACAACAAAACACTCCGAAGCCCAGCATTGGATGAAGACTGTGTTCATTCCCAACATGAACGATACAGTGCATCAAAACCTCCATATTAAAGAAGTGAAGAAGAAGGTTGCTTCATGTTGCCAATCCCAGGAGAGGCCAAGCTTCCTTCAGTACAACCACTGAAGGCAACTCATCCAATTTCCTTAATGTACACTAGGGACTGAGGCTCAGTAAGAAGATGTGACTGGCTAGTGAGGAAAGTTCGAAGACTTGTTGGCTGAGCTGGCCTAAGTGAGGCAGAGTGGGATTATAAGCGATAGGCTTAGGGCGCGGCTTTCTGTGTGCGAGTAGGCAGTAGGCAGCAGGCCTGGGACCAGAGCCAACAGGAACGTCTGTCGATTTGCCCACGCCCATGGCTTCATGCTTTCAAGAGAAAGGTTCAGGTCAGAAGGCCTTATGTGTGTTCAACTGATGGACTAGCAAGAGATTCAGGTTTTAAGGAACACTTACTGAACCCCTGCTATTTACCGAGCTCTGCACTGGCTGCACTTGCACACTACGGCCATAACGTTGGTTTTCTGATCTGTAAGATCAGAACTGGGCAAGGTACTTCATCCCCCGGAAACTCAAAGTTACTGTGGAGTCAGACTGACCTTGTGTGGATCACGGCTGACACACATCAGATGTGTGACCTTTGGTCCCTAGTAGATTTCTTAGAACCTCGGCCTTCTATAGTAGAAGATCGCAGGGACTGCTTGAATGGCCACGTGGAGAGAGCTTAGAATCAGGCCTGACATATGTAACTGCTTGATAAACACAGGTTCCTTCCCTCCCATTCCAGGTCCAGTGCTTTTGTAAACTGCAGTAGTTGAAGTGCTGGTAGCTGGGGAACATCTGGCTGCCCTGATGATGAACAGCACAGCTTTGTTTCTCTAGTCCACTCTAAGTGGTCAGAACCTGAGCAGCACATATACCTGTTGACTGAATGGCTTGTATTGGGTGTTGTGGAAGAAGAGCACATAGCACTGGGAGCCCAGAAGCCTGGATGGGAGTTCTGGCTCCTACCCTAGCTTGCTGAATGGTCTTGACCTCTCTGGGCCTCAGATTTCTCATCTGTAAAACAAGGGGATACATCAAACATTCTAAGTCTACTTTAAAATTTTTTATTATCATTTGTGTATGTGTGTTTGGGGGGAGTTCATGTGCTATAGTGGGTAGGTGAAGATCAAAGGACACTTTCGGGACTTAGTTCCTGCCTTTTGCCCTGTTGGAGCAGGGTCTGTCTTATGCCTGTCCAGCTACAGCTATATACAGCTAAGCTAGCCCATATGCTTCTGGGTAAATCTCCTGTTTCCACTTCTCATCTGGAATCTTGGGATTACAGATGTGTGCCAATGCATTAGCATTTTTCTTTTGGTGGGTTCTGGGGATCAAAATCATGTCATCAGGTTTGCATGGCAAGTGGTTTTACCCAATGAGCCATCTTGCTGGTCCCGATTCTCTCATTTTCAAATCATTATATGCTGGGCCTTCCTGCCAATGCCCTAGGTTGCATGGATCATTCAAATGTCTGACCACTTGCCACAATGTTTCCTAGCTTATGTCTTGCTGGCTTCAACATCAGTCTGTGTGACATATTTATGCAAAAATCTCTGTCTTAATGCTTTCTTTCTTGTTCCCTTTGGTAGGAAATGGAGAGCAGGAATGCAATAGCTTGTTAACCACCACCTTTGTTAGGTTAATTTAACTAGGACTGCTCTAGGAAGCAACTGAAGCTTCAAGCTTCAGAAAGATAAGGCGGCCTTGGCCTTGGGAAGGTCTAGTGCGCTTGCTGGTTAGCACAGACTTTTGAGGAGGGGACTTGCTAGCACGTTGCCTAATTCCCATAGGATGCTGAGAGGAAGGTCCAATTTAAGACAGGTGAGAAGATGGGTGAAGACAGATGAGGAGAAACAACAAAGGAATGCCTGTCCGAAGAACCATAGAAAATCCCCTTCTTTAAGAGAGGCCATACAAGCAGCAAACATGTGTGATTCCAGATGAGCACGAGTGAGGGAACAAAGAAGGAAGGGGCGGCTAAGGAACCCTAGAGTGCACATCAGTCATCTGTCTGAGAGAGTAAATGTTTTCATGGCCAAACTAAGAACTGCATTACCCAATACAAGACTCCCAGTCAGTGAATTCTAAGAGAAAGTCTCTGTAGAAACTAGCTACTGTTCTGAACAGAAGCCAACAAGTGGAAGAAGCACCCAGCATATAAGAGTGGCTCCCTGCTCTGGAAAAATGGGTGGGACTGCATGCATGAGGACGGACAAAGGGTTGATTTCAATTCTCTCCAGCCAGCTAGTTGCTACAGGGTCCAATACAGTCTTAGCTAGGCAATTCCACTGTCTTCTATTTATAACAGTTACGGTAAGTGGGATCATATGACCATGTCAGATGTTTCTTAGTAACAGACACCATGAAAGTACTGTCAGAAGAGTCACTCTGAAGTGGACACTTCCATGCCAACACAGGGGAATCCAAGGAATCCAAGTACCCACTGGCACTGGGGATACATGGCTGAATGAGAACTGCAATAATAGTACCTGCAATCCTGTTGCTTTAAGGTGACCTGAGGGGCAAGTGTCCTACTTGCCCACTACTCGGAGTGTTGGTAACCATGTTACAGAACTGAGCATCTACTGAACTCTGAAAAACAATCACCTGGAGCAGGACCCACCTGTGTTGGATGGAGTAAAGCCTGGCAAAGAGGGGCTGTTGAGGCCGGGGAGCAACACAGGAGGAATGCCCTGGAGCGCTGGATACGTGGTAGGAAGGTTAAGAGCCTGAAGAGGAGCGTTGTCAAACATCCCTTGCTGCTGAGCTGCCAGTCCAAGGACTTCGTTAGCCTTTTTAATCCGGTCCAGCTCTTGCTGAGCCATCAACTGACGTACAGTGGCTGGGTCAAAATATTCTTTCTCCTTGTCCAGCTGGCTTCCAATGGTGTCCTTAACTTTGGAGATATGCTGTTGGGAAAAGATATGGTCACGTACAGACAGCCTCGCGCTGTACTTGATGCCACACAAAGTGCACTCTGTTTTGGGTCCCTCGTAACTTGTTTGGTTTATACCAAAATGCTTGGCCATGCTTAACTTGGACTTCTTCTCTTTTGCCCGGGCATTCTGGAACCAGACCTGAACAACTCTCTTTGGCAGTCCAATGTCATTGCCTAGGACCTCACACTCCAGCATCGTGGGTGTCCTGTAGTCATTAAAGCATGACTTGAGGACCTTCAGCTGCAGATTGGTCATTTGAGTGCGAAAACGTTTCTGCCCAGGTCGATCCCCGCTGTCACCAGATTTACCTGCAGACCCACTGGCTCCTGGACTTGGGGAGCAGGGGTCTGCGAGGCTCGAGGTTTCACTATAGTCCACTGTACCTTCATTGTCATATTCCTTGCTATAAAAGCTCGGGGCTGGGCTGACCAGGCCAGATGACAACCGGTCTTCATACTCGGACATTGCCATCATGGCTGCTTTGGTCAACCCCTCATTAGGTGCAGAAGATTTGGTTTCAGTTGCTATTCCCGTTGCACTGTCATTATCAGCATTGCCCTCGTCCCCCGTTGTGGTATCTGTGATTGCAGTGTTGACAGAGGAACAGTCATCGTTGTCCAGCTTAGTTTGGTCAAAGTTCAGGTTAACTGAGGACATGGAGGGGCTTTCAAAGTCTTCCATCCCTTCAACCTTGATGGAGGAAGGGCTGAGAAGAGTTCTAGGGGACAACTCCATGGTTTTACTCACAGGTGAGAGCGGCACACCCTGACCATCACTACTGCTTGGGGGTAGGTGGGAAAAGCTAGTTCCATCAAAAATATCTCCCTTCATCTGGAGTCCCCCATCACAGTCTAAGAGCATGGCAGACAGAGTAAGGTTGTAGCCGGCTCTCTTGGCTTCATGCCAGTGCCGAGACCGGATATGAGCCTCTAGAGCAGTCTTGGCCTTGAAGAGTGCTCTGCAAAAAGGGCATCTCCTGTGAGCCTGTGCCGGGCCCACGGCTCGGAACTGACCCTTCCTTTCCCGAGCTCGGGTGTTCTGAAACCACACTTGTACCACGCGCTTCTTCAAGCCCACCTCGTGAGCGATGTGATCTAGCATCTTCCGAGTTGGGTTGGAGTCCAGCAGATACTTCTGGTAGAGAATCTCTAGCTGTTCCGGTGTGATGGTTGTCCTCAAACGCTTGTCTCTCTGAGGCTCTTCTCCTCCTGTCCCACTGTCGTTTTCCCCGGGGCTTGCGCTGGCCTTCTCCTCCAGCTTCCTCTTGAGAGTGTTCATCGTGGAGGTCGGTGTTGAAGGAGAAGTGGCTGAGCTGGCAGGGATCTGAGGTATGGCCCCAGAGAGCAGCTGGCTGGCCAGGAGTGGGTTACTGGGATCAAACAGCATGAAAGGCATATCCAGCGACCTGTCCAAAAACTGGGGGTGGATGAACTGGTTCTGTGCACTCAGAAAGTGAAGCTGCTGATGCTCCTGCCAGTGCTCGAAGGATGGGAATGCCAGCTTGCACTGGTCACACTGGTAGGGGATTAGCTGAGGAGGTAGGTTTGCCAGCTGTTGAGGAGTTGATGTGTGGAGGGGCTTGAGGGGCAGATGGGAGAGCTGAGAAGGGCTGGGGCTCGACTGGGGGAGGGGGCACTGTGGAGGGGGTGCCTGTGGAGGAGGCTGCGGTAAGGAGGGGGCAGCCAGCTGTGGGAGCTTGGGCTGGGGTGCATTTGTCTTTTGCTCGGGCTGCTCTTGATGCTGCACCTCTGGCTTTGGCTGTCCTTGCTTCTCTTGGGTTTGGTTTGGCTGTACACTGGGAGGGTCGGCCTGCTTTGGCTTCTCATCGCTCACCTCTGCTTTTGGATTGAAGGTGGCCAGTTCATCAGTCTCCGCTGTGAGCTGCAGGAAGGCAGACGGAGCTGTGCTAGCTGATGGTGCTGGGGTGCTGTAAGCCTGGGAGGGCATAGGGGTGCTGCAAGAGGAGCTGGTAGGGGTGAGGATCTCCATGGCATCCATGGAGTCCTCATTTTGGCTGTCATCCTGCCCCTCCTCATCCTCATCCTTGTAACACAGCTTCTTCTGGTGTTTGATGAGATCAAAGATGCGCTGAAACACTAGGCTACATTTTTTGCACTGATAATTCAAATTGCTCGTTCGGATGTATCTGTCATTTGTAAGCTCACGCCGCTCTCCATCTTTGCCCTCTCCCTGATTCTCATAATTTTTCCTGGCCTTTTGTCGGGCATTTTGAAACCACACCACTATGACACGGGTTGGAAGGTTCAATAGGTTAGAAAGTTGCTCGAATTCGTCGTCTTTTGGGTAAGCATTGGCATCAAAGAAGTCCTGAAGGACTCTGAGCTGGTAGTCAGTGAACCTTGTTCTTGAGGACCTCTTGCTTCCCCAGTACTCCTGCTTCTGGGGTTCTGGCGAAGGTGGCCGGGAGTCGATCTTGAGCTCCTCCAGACTGGTGATGGGAGGGTTGCTGAAGTTATATGGGGAGTCTTTGTTACGTTGCCGCTCCTTGAAGAGAGTGTTTCTGAACCAGTGCTTGATTACTTTCTGGGGCAAACCAGACTTATCGGCCATCTCTTTGATCTGCTCCTCACTGGGGGAGTTGTTAATGTCAAAATATTGCCGTAGCACTCGGAGCTGGTCGTCTGTGATCCTGGTGCGGGGCCTCTTGTTCTGTTGCTGGAGCAGGGTTGGATTGAGCTGGTGTTGGTACAGCTGGGCCAGATCGGCAGGCAAAGGCTCCACGGGGCCAAGCTGAGGGGGCAGCTGAGCTGGCAGAGTCTGCAGTGGCATAGTCTGCATCATCAGTGGTGAGAAGATGGGCAGCTCCATCGGCATGGAGAGCTGGGTGAGAGGCACGGAGGGCTGGGCAGGGGCAATGGTGGGCGAGGTGATGGGTGGAGCGGATGCAGGGATGGCTGGCGTGGAAGCTGGCTGGGGGGGTGCCGCAGGAAGTGGGGGCGGAGGAGGTGGAGGCGGAGGCGGTGGTGGCTCTGGGGTCTGGGGCCTCAGTGGGTACAGTTTATCGTAGTGCTCTCTGTATTGCTTGGCAAACCTCTCCAGCTGTTTGAAGGGGAAATAGTTCTGGTGCACATGTTCTTGATGGCTCTTTAGAATCAAGATGTTGGAAAACAGCTTGCCACAGGAGTCACACTCAAGCTTCTCCAGGCTCTCACCCTGCTCCGTCTTTCCATTCTTCTTCTGCACCTTCTGCTTGTTCTCATTGTACTGAATGACCAGCTCAAAGCCAAAGTTCTCCAGCAAGGCCTTGGTAGCATTCCCTCTGGCGTCCGAGGCAATGCGCGGAGGAAGCAGAGAAGCCTCAGAACCACCCCCTGGTGCCAATTCTTTCTTCTCTTTGGCCTTCAAGGCATCTGGCAGTGATTCCTTTGGTCCTGTGTTACCCTCTACCACCTCTGACCCGTCCCTCTCTCGCTGGCTTTCTTTTTCCTTTTCTTTGATGACCAGTTTGTTTTTCTTTTCAGGGTGCTGGCTTGGCTGAAGGAGGGCGGAATGACTCTGGGAAAGAGCGAGTTGAGACTGCTGTTGCTGCTGCTGCTGCTGCTGTAGAATCTGCTGGTGGCTCTGCTGTGGGATCTGGACCTGAGCCTTCAGGTCTTCCAACAGGCCTGGGCCTGACCCTGTCAGCGTCAGAGCCCCGCTGGTCACAGGCAAGTTCACCTCCGGATTGAGCTGGAACTCTGCACTGGGGATGTAGAAAGGGAAGAGCAGGTGCTGCTGTTGCTGCAGCTGGAGCAAGGTCTCTGTGGTCATGGGAAAGTGAGGAAGGAGAGTGGGGTTAAAAAGCTGAGACTGGATCAGGGCCGCCTGCTGCTGCAACTCCTGCTGCAAGTGCGCCTGAACCTGAGCCTGGGCCTGGGCCAGTGTCTGTGCTTGTTGTTGTTGTTGTTGCTGTTGCTGCTGCTGCTGCTGTTGCTGCCTGGAAGCAATCATATCTGCCAGCTTCTTCCGGTTGGCCTCCTTGGGCTCTGAAGGGGAAGTGATGTTGGCACTGATGGGATTCCCCAGAGGTGGCATCCCCACACTCTCAGTGGGCACCTGGCTCAGCAAGTTGGAGCTCGGAGCCATGCCAGCACTGCTTGGATTGGTGGTGGTAAAAGTGTTGGCACCAGTGGTGCTCACAGGACTTGGAGTAGAGGAGCTAAGGGACACGCTGCCACTGTTCCCAGTCCCATTGCTGCTGCCACTTGCCGCTTCCAGCTTGGCTGCTCGGGCCTTGGTTTGGTGCAACACAGACCTCATGTGGATCTCCAGTGTGGAACTCTGGCTGTATGCCACATTGCAAGTGTTACACTTAAATGGTTTGTTGTCTGGGCTGCTGGTGGGCTCTGGCTGGCCAGTTGCCGATTCTTGAAGGGCTCTCTTTAACTTATGCAGGTGGGAGACGGAATTGTAGTGCACCAGCAGGATATTCTTCTGAGTGAAAGATTCCTTACAGACAGTACACTTGTATGGGCGAGAAGGGTCTAGAAACTTCTCCATGGTAAAATTGGGGCCTTTTCTGAAGGGCAGAGCTCTCTTTGGCTCTGAACCTGCATCTTCCTGTACTGACCCAGAGTCACTGCCTGTTGGGCTCTGCTTATCTTCCAGGTCACTCTCTTCCTCCTTGTCTTCTTCAACAATTATGGTGTGGTCTTCAGCCAGGGTGGGGTCTCCCATCGCCAAGAGGTCCCCATTGGCTAGAAGCCCACCATAAAGCTGCTGGATGTCAGCCTCACTCAACTCCAGGTGACTTGTCTCGAGGTGTTTTTTCAGAGCCTGGAAAGTCCGGAAACTGCGCTGACAGAGACAGCACATGGTGGCAGCTCTGATCACGTGGTACTGAGAGTGGAGCTGCAGCTTTTCAATAGTCTTGAAAGCCAGGCTGCACTGATTACAGCGGTACTTGTACACGTGGCGATCTGACACAGGCAGCTGAGGCCGCTTGGCATGCACCTCGTTGAAATGGGTCTGCAGGGCGGCGGAGGTCTTGAAGACCTGGTTGCACCCCTTCTTCCAGCAGAGGAAGCCTGTGTCTTCTCTCCCACCACTGGGGTCGGCAGAAGATGCTTTCAGGTCTCCGCTGTGCTCTGTGCTTGCAGACGGCAAGATGTTCTTTCCCAGATCCTCTGAACTTTCTGTAAAAAACAAACACATCAAGCCCAAAGATAAAGATGGCTTTATTCCCAGGGTGGCACTCAGAGCCATTCATCTAGTCAGGCTTTAGGAATACAGGAAACACCCAACAGAGCGCCAGCACCTCTCCACAGAGCCAGTAGAATCTGTACATAAACAAAGTGCACATGAGCAAGGTGACTAGAAGGATATAAATAGGTCCAATTCATAACATGCCTGTGTCATATCACAGTCCTAACAGTCCTCAGTTTCCCAAAAGGTTGTTTGAAGGTTACTGGTCTTAATGGTACCCTTTATGTTCACTTTTGTTTGTTATAAAAATTTAGCACATTAGATCTGTTGTAAAGGACATCTGCATTAGTGCTGTGCTAAGTTGTGAGCAAGTTACATGTTTTTGTGTTTCTTAAAGGCATTCTTAAAGTTTCTTGTTTAATGTGACTCTTACCCCCCCACCCCCCACTTTTTTTTTGGCATCACTGTTTCTTGAACCCAGGCCCTTGCTCATGCTAGCAGGTAAGTACTAACGTGGCTTTAGAATGTCAGCACTATTCAGTAAGCAGTGAGTATTCTAATTACTAAAATGGATTACTTTTTTCCCCTGAAACAATAAGATCATCATATCCATAAAAACTCTGGCTCTTCCAGGTCATCTGTCCACTTCTAATATAGACACATCACAAGGAAGAAGGCTAGGCACCAGCAGTGTCAGCCTTAGATGTCCGTAAGAGTAGTAAAGACTTAGGAGAGCTTCACAGAGGTCTAGGTACCACTCTGTGGTGTGACAGCTACAGCAGACATGTCCATGGCCATGGTCTTTCCAAATGCCATGTTTACAATAAGGCACTTCCAGAAGACTGCAAGAATTCTATGCAGAGACACCAAGAAAGACAACTAAGGGATCTTAAGAGCTTCAAATGGCAGGTATCTAGCAACTTAGTCCTTCACTGAGCACTCCAGGGGGACATACGTTCTATACTAGTGTCCCACTGGATCTCATTGCACAGTACTTTAACTATAAACCACATGAAGGAACTGTCTACAGGACACCATAGCTTTTGGTGATGAAACCCATCATCAGTCCCATTCACCCAGGATCTATTACAAACAGTCCCTTGGCCCTTGCCCCCATGAAAACTTTGACCCAAGAATTGGTCCTGTTTCAGTCTATAGGCGTAAAGATTATGACACTAACCAGGTTGCTTTCCTGCCTCTTCCAAATTGGAATTCGCATCTCGGTCTGGAACAGCTGCAGGGAGAAACATGCTGCTGGGCATCACCATCTCAGGAGTGGTCACCTGAGGAGAGAGGATCGGGAAATCAGGAGGAGTCAGATGGCAAAGGAAAAACAGACGCCAAATACGAAAGGCTTAAAAATTATTTAATAAGCAAAATTAGCCTTCACCAGTGTTAAGCTAGAGGTGTCACTTTTCATAGCTCAGTGAAGATTCATGTTTATTAGACAAAGCTCACATCAGTCAAAAGTGTTTCTACGGTTACATTCTGGACATAATTAGCAGTGCACACTTGAAGAATAATCTTATTATTAATATTTTTCTTTTATGCAGAATTTTGACTTTGATCACTGACAATGTTTTGTCATGGGCTGTGAAACTTCTTGTGCAACCAATTAGGTAGATAAGTTGAAAGGCCCACCTTAAGCTGCTGCAAACATAATAAGGGCCCTAATTAAATCATACCTAGGAAAGTACATGGTAATCTTGAGGCAGGGAGCATTGGAGCACTGTTTTCCAAATGTATTCAGGCAAGAAGAGGAGGGGAGTCAGAGTGAAGGAAAGGGTAAGGAGAGGGGAGAACAAAGGGAGGGCTAAGGACACCCAGAGACACTGGCAGATCTTCCAGGAAGCAACACTGTAACCCTTTACAAGCTGATAGTGAGAGCAAACAAGCATTTTTTGTAACTCACTTAAGTCAGAATTTCATCCAGAGCCTTTGTGCCTGAGGTACACAGCATCAGAGGGAACATGAGCCCAGTATCCCAGCCATCCAGCTAATTCTACAGCATAGCGTTCTGCTGTACCGCCTTCTACAGCAGGGCACCCTCCCTGACCTTGAGACTGGGCTGTTAGCCCCTAATGGAGCATTTCCATAATTAGCCTTGATCTAAGTAGCTACATTTTAGGTCAGATCCTCAGACTTTTTTCTCTGCCTCCCTGCTGTGTGGC
Organism: Cricetulus griseus; assembly: GCF_003668045.3. Classification (NCBI taxonomy): domain Eukaryota; kingdom Metazoa; phylum Chordata; class Mammalia; order Rodentia; family Cricetidae; genus Cricetulus; species Cricetulus griseus. The sequence continues at coordinate 185,271,146 of NC_048596.1, read as the reverse complement.
CAGAAGCCAGTCCCAACAACTTATCACAGGCCTTCAAATACCCACGGTAAGGAATAAGGACTCTCCGTCTAAAAAGCAACAATCTCACTAAGTTGCATGTGCAACCCACCAGTGGCCAAAATTCATGTGATTCTCCCTTTTCCAGCAACTACTCACTGCCCATACCTCAGTATTAGGTGGGACCCGTAGACCATCTGCTTCATCGGGAAGGGGGCATGTGAGACACGGATGGTGTTGGAGGACAAAGTGGCGGAGTAGATATGATCATATCTCACTGTATACATGTGTGACACTCTCAAAATTAAAAGGGAAAATCACAGCACTCTCTCTTTGCCTGCCAGTGAGGCAGGAAAATTTGGCAGCAATAACGATTCCAAATGAATTAGAAACGGTCTTTAATTTGACAGCTGGTGGAGAAGTAACATGGTAACGGGCCCCACCTGGAGGCCCTGCTGTACCAATCAGACGAAACTCCGCTGTAAGAATAGATTCACTTAAGAGTTTTGTTTAAAATTATTATTTAAAAGAATATTTTAATGACTGTAAGATCCAAGCCTCTTTCCCAAATAGTTGCTGGCCTCTCTCTAGTGTCATCAACAACAGGCTCAACAAGTAGAGGAAACCCAAACAACTGTGACCACAAACCAAAGGTGTGACAGTTTTTCTTCCCTCGTCTCAGAAGCCAACAGGCACAAAACTTAAGCAACAGGCGCTTAAGGGTCCCGAGAAGCCCGCTGGAAGAAGAGTAGATGTGTGGCAGGTGAATGCGAGGGGCATGTGCCCACCCCCAGACAGCTGCGCTGCTGCACACAGGGCCTGCAGCAGCTGCTTACAGCTAGCTGCTGTTGAATTGTCCAGAATGGAATGGAGTGGAGACTGCCAAACTCGCTCCATCTATTTTCTTTTTAATAGAAAGCATTTCTGACCAGTGTGGTTGGGGAGTCCAGCGGGAATCCAAGGAGTGAAAGGTCACCGATTAATTTATAGTCTTCAGCCAAGGAGAGCACGAGGTTGGGGGTAAGAGGGGGAGAAAGGGAAGGGGAAAAAAAAAAGAGCCCCCTACCACCTCTTTTCTCAGTTGTAGCTGCAGGATCAGTCCTTTTTTGGGATCTTTAGGAATTATGAAAAATGAATCATGAGAAATAAAAAAAAAGCCCTACAGAGTAAAAAAGAATAAAATTATCTAACACCTCAGCTGCACATCATTATAGAAAACCGTGGGCTTTTTATAGGCATTACAGTAAGGCAGACATCCCTTCTAACAGACTCAGTACGACGGATCAGTAATTGTTTTCATACACTTTAATTAGAAAAACTCAGATGGCTATGAATAATAATGGAAAAGAGAGACTTTTGCACTTGAAAGGTTGAAGTCAATCAAGTGTGAATGACGGCAAAAAAGGGGGAAAAAAAGACACCAATTCATCAGCCCTCTGTTGTCTCGCTGCGACTTTAATCATAATTCCTGATTGGGATTCAAGAAGGCAGTAAGCAGCGGTTCTTTGTCTGCCTTCACCTTCCATCAATTAACTCTCCCCGAAATATAATCATCAACCTCACATGCTCCTCTGCATCTTAATCTGGCTTCCAAACCTGGGACTCCTGCCCCATGTGTGTTTAAGGAGTGACTTTTATCTATATGCCTTGTCTCATCTATACTATGCTCAACCTGTCCGGGGGAGGTGGAGAATGAGTTGGCATGTGAAATTTAATAGGCAAGAAATCCCCAGGAGGCAAAGAGGAAGATCCCTGAAGGGAACTCAGGGTCTATGTGTGCACGTGTCTGAACCAAGGTTGATGGGGGATGCTTTCTCACTATGTAGACTATCCACTGGGCCCCTATCAGTTCCCAAAGGCCTGTGTCTCCTCCTTCTCCTCCTCTTCCTCCTCCCAGTTTCCAGAGCTTTGCATTCCAAGCTTCTTCCTAAAGGGCCAGAAATATAATGATGCCAATGGCTCAGGAGGAGTCCTGCTTGGTGAGGAGGTCCAAAGGTGCCCTCTTGGTGGTTTGCCTTGGCCACCATTGTTTTCCAATCATATTTGTTTGGCTCCTGGATTGCATGGAAGGTCTCTGTGGGCCCAGCAGGTCAGTCCCTCAACTGTGCTGGGTGAAGATCTGGGAAGGCTTCATCTTCCAGCGGGTGCATCAAAGCACCGAGTGTACAGAGGGTCAAGCCTGGCCAGGGCTGAATCACGGCCATTCTTCATATGGCCAAATCTCTGAGACCCTCAAGAAACTGGACCCCACCACTGACTTTTCTGCATGAAGCACAAAAAACGTATCTTATCTTGCTCTCTGCCACCCCTTCCTCTCCTCAGGTGCCTGCCCTCCAGACCCACCCACACCTCCAACTATGGCTAGTACAACAATCAGCTCAAACATACGTGCATATGGACTGATTTTTTTTTTTCTGATGACCGTTTGTGGTGGTTTAAGAGAGACAAATCTCCAGTAGGCAGACATATTTGAACACTTGGTCTCTAGCTAGTGGTACTGAGAGGCTGAGAAGGTGCAGCCATGCTGGGAGAAGTATTCCACTAGGGGTGGGGCAATGAGGGTTTAGTACTTTATCCTACTTCCTGTTCACTCCAGCGCTCTCTCTCCTCTCTCTCTCTCTCTCTCTCTCTCCTCTCTCTCTCTCTCTCTCTCTTCTCTCTCTCTCTCTCTCTCTCTCTCTCTCTCTCTCTCTCTCTCTCTCTCTCTCTCTCTCTCCTTTGTGCTTGTGGTCGAGACTGTGACCTCTCAGCTTCCTGTGCCTTGTGCCTGCTGTCATGATGGGACTCTTATCCCTCTGGAACCTTACAGTCAAAATAAACTCTTCCCTTCCATAAGTTGCTCTCAGTCATGATGTTTTACTACAGCAACAGGAAACTACAAAATCAGCATGTCTATAAACAACAAACATGTTAAGTCACACCTCTTATCCAGGAATATTTAAAAAGACTTAACATTAAGATAGAGTTCTTCTGGTTAAGAAAAAGAAAAATCAGTTGATTAGAGCCATTACTCGGCCACGACACTCTGCTTTTCCTCCCATCTCTTCTGAGCCAAATTAAGTACATTCCAGAGTATGCAGAGGTGAAGGGAATGCTAGCTGAGAAGTAGGCACTTAAAATCTGCAAGCAGAGGCTTTAATATCTTCCTAACAAGTGAACAGGCACCATGTTTAATAAGAGAAAAAGGGCATTCTACTCCAAGGCTGAAATTCTTCTAGTTTAAGCAATCCTCACATGTAACGAGAGACACCAAAGGGTGTCACATCTAGCCAAGAAGCTCCATACTTAAGCAATTCCAAAGCAGTTCCCACTCTTTTGGAAAGGGAGGGGCCTTGGTGTGTCTGTTTATTCCTCTGCCTCCCACTTACTAGTCACTGGGCAGCACCTTGCTTATGGCTGTGAGATGCAGTAGCCAGACAGGGTTCCTGCTCCCAAGAACCTTACCCATCAGAGTAGCCTGGGGAGACCTCTTCAATGAAAGTTGTAGCCTTCAGGAAAAACATTTGTGAGCACAGAATACCTCACATAATTTCAAGGTATCCAAGATTCCCCCATGGGAAAAATCCATGGACTCAAGTGAATTTCCCTTGGCCAACTACAAATGGTGACGTGGGTTCATGAATATACCAGCTTCTAACCTCTTCCTAGTTCCTCAATATTTTGCATTATAAATTAGTTCCTTTCAAGAGTCTGTGTGCATCTTGTACACCCAGGTTCTTAGTAGTTCTGGTCACCACCATGACGTTTGAAGGGATCGCTGCCATCTGATATTTCTTTGGGGAAACTGCAGTTAGAGAGGTTAGCCAGCCTGCACAGATGTTGAATGTCTACATTCAGCACCACATGAAGCTCAGGTAATCCCCTACTAACTCCCCATGGTAATAATCCTTCAAGTTCATCTGTCAAGGCTACCTCAAGATGAGGTCGCCTGGGTTAGATCCATACAATCAACATCCTCCATACTCTGGACACAGAGGTTATCTTCTTGGAACCCCTAAGGAACCTGGTGTCAACCTTCACTGAGGAGGGCATCCTTCTGAAAGTCTAACTACTCCAGGTGGAAGGTAGATTTTCCACAACCTAGATTTCTAAGGAAGTCTCAAAGCCTTCACTTTTCAATGGAAATCAACAGCCAATCAATCACGGCAGAGGGAAGAAAACCAGACGCCTTAGGACTGAGTCATTCTCTATGTCCTAGTCAATCAAGTAAAGCTTCTGTCTCAAAACTCTAGGCATGAACTTAAAACTTAACTGCTTTCAGGACTGGACTCCAGCTAGTGGTGAATGCAGTACACTGCCTGGTGAGCAGAGGCAGGTACCGGCTCTCTTCCACCCCTGCACAGACCCCACGGGGCTCCATTCACAGCAGACCTTCAGAGTACCCCCTCCCTTACTTCCTTCTCACTACAGGTGCGACATGGCGAACAGTCTCTATGAGACCTTGTCTGTCCATGTATCATCTTAAAAATAATAATAGCATGCTTTTTACATTTTATTTTTTAAGACACAGTGTCATATAGCCCAAGGCAAGCCTCCAACTCATAATCCTCCTGCCTGAGTGCTGGGATGATGATGCGTACCACTTGGCCTACTTTCAAAAAATTTTAATTGACAGAGAATATTGTACAATGTATGGGGCTCAACATGAAGTTTCACAACACACATATTCTGTGTACTGATCAAATGAGGGTCTTTGCATATTCATCTCTTCAAATATTTATCATTACTTCACGAAACAGTTCTATTTGAACTGTCTAAAGCTGTTGATGGTAGTTGGCCCACAGTGCCACAGAACATTGGACAGTTGGCCCACTGTGTCACAGAACACTGGAATGCACTCTTCCTATCCATCTGTAACTCTGAATTCACCGACTAACCTGTCTACCTCCTCCCAACCCGTTTCCCTTCTAAAATGGCTTCTCTGTGATTGTTTATATAGTCATAATTTGAAATGCCTAAAACTTACACACACACACATACACACACACACACAAAACTGTAGGTTTCATTAACATTTACACAGACCAGACTAAGAACACAGACAGGAACCAGAGTTTAAAAACTGAGAATGAGAACTATTGCAGAGAGGAGGGAAGGGAGGCAAGAAACACAAAGAGTCATACATGTGCGTGTGTGTACACACAGACAAGAGTGCCGGGGAAGAATGAATTGGCGAGCATAGCTTCATTAGACCCTGAGAGGCAAGCAGTGGCAGTATATACCAAGGTCACTTCTAATTTAGACCATCTAATTGGCAAACAGGCTCCAAATGGCTATCATCTCACAGGGCCTGGAATTAATGAAGCCCGATTATTTTCATTACCTTCCTGTGAGATGGAGACAAAGTGAAAGAGCTGATATGCAGGTGGGTGTGACCGCCCCAGGGCCAGGGGGAGCAGAAGAGCCCCCTTGTGGGGGAGGGGGAAGCCTGCCCCTGAGATCCCCACATACAGGGATGAGAGAGAGTCATAGACATTGCTTAAAGATCACAGGCAACCAAACTATTGTCCCCAAAAGAGAGGCCGAGAGAAAACCTGAGGCTCGGCAGGGCAAGGACCACAGGAGGGACATCTGGGCATGTATAAAACATGGGAGTAATGGTGGACCAGGAAAGAGGAGGAAGAGGGAAGGTGACAGAAATAGGTGTTCTTGGCTCAGCCTCATTGCAGCTGTGAGGTCCCATTTTGTTAAGTGATTAAGGAACAAAGAAAATGTCCCCATATTAATGATCTAGGATCCCAGTGGTATGTCCTGTCACTTAGAAGACACTGATCAATTAGAATAATTTAAGAGTATTGAAATGCATGGTGGGTGGTCTTTCCCATTCTTATTTAGGAGCAAGAAACATGTGTCCCTGGGTTCTCATCCCCCCTCTCCCCCCCCCCCCCGCTAAGAAGGGAAATATAGGGACAGAATAGAAGTGCCAACACTTCCCCCCCAATCTGAAACCTTGGCTTGTCTGGAAATAAGACTTGGTTACTTGCAATCAACATGGGGTGGTGGGTGATTGCCCAGCCAAGTGTGGAGGAGCCCTTGTCTCATTGCCCTACACAGCTCGAGAGATTTCCTTCTCTCCTATGACGTGTAAAAAGATAACTGAGCTGTTTCCAACAGGCCACGCAGAAGAGAGTGCTGTGGGTGCGGTTTCCACAGTAGAGGGCTGGTGCTGCAAATGTTACCAGTGGGGAGCATTTTTCAAGACCCCTCATCAGTAAAAAGAAGGGGACCCATGGAAGACATAGATATGAGATTCAGAGCATAAGCAAGCAGCTGTTACCATAGCAACAGACGTATTAGACACTGCAGGTTCCTGAAAGCTGTCTGATAAGGTATTATTAAATGAAGCCTCCTCAAAACACTCTCCATTTACAACAGGACGGAAAGACATTTCGTAAAAAGTAATCTATTTCCATTTATCAGGGCAGAATTTACTTTCAGATGGACTGAAACCCAATACAGGCTACTTCCTGAGACTTTAGGCCGAGGCACTGAATAAAAATTCTTCAGAATGCTTAGCTTTAGGTACCCTGGTTATGTCCCACATCCATTGGGGATCGTGTATCTGGGAGCCTTTGCCAGCTTTTCCTACTCTGAAGCCTGAGCCAGTCTGCTCACTGCCATTTGCAAACCATCCAGGATCCGAGAGACACAACTTCCTCCTCTGGGAGCACGAATGAGCAGACGAACTGCCCACTCCTTCACAAGGAAACACAGCAAGCAGACTTGTTTAGAGGCATCCTCATCAGAGTGCTTTCAGAGTGTGCTGCTCCACTTGGCTAAGCACAAACAGATAAACTGTCAGAAAGCCTAACCAATATTTTCCCAGGGCTGATTTTCTAATAAAATTACTGTAAAATACCCTTCAGGGACATGATTTTAACCACAGGTTCATTATCATCACTTAGTTGTAGAACAACTGCAAATTCCGTTTTAACACCAAACTTTTCTTTCAGAAGAACGACCCTGGCATCTGACCAACATTAGTAGTTTAGTCATCAAAGAGGATTCTGGGTTTGCCCTAGAGAACGGCTGCCAATTCCCCCCAGCCCTCGTGGTTCATCTGTTCAGGATGGAGACAGAACACATCACTTGTGAAACTATCCTCACGATTAGAACCAGGGCATGGGATAGCCGTGTCGAGACTCTAGCTTCCCAAGCAGACGTTATGCGTTAAAGCACCCCACATCTGCTCTGACGTCGAGGGAAGCACTTAGACACCTGCACCTCTCATGTGTCTGACTTTCAACGTCCCTTCACAATCTATTAGCTCACTGCTACTAGCAAACTGATTTCCTGTAACCAGCCCATTTCCCACAATTTACACACTTCTCAGATACAACTAGAAAACCTCTCTATTGTCTTTGGAAAGATGAGGCACATGAATTTTCTATACAGAGTATGGGGTTTTTAGGTAGTAGTTTCTCCTATATAATCTCCCCTTTGGGGGTACAAGAACAGGCTCATCAACTAGATCTCCCAGCATAACTGCCCTTGAAGATTCCACTAGCAAAAGATTCAGAGTGATCATGAAAATTACCTCTTAAAATTTGCCTTTCTAGTTCTGTTATAAAAAAACATGACCCCCTAATCCAGGCGGTAGTGGTGCACACCTTGAGTCCCAGTACTTCAGAGGCAGAGGCAGAAGAATCTTTGTGAGTTGGAGGCTAGCGTGGGCTACAAACAGAGTTCCAGGACAGTCAGGTCTACACTGAGAAACTATATCTTAAAAAAACCAAAATAAATAAATAAAATAAAAAGATGACCAACAATGGATATCTGAATATGTCTGAATAAATGAAATACAATTTACAGGCTAGTAGTGAGGGATGTAACTGTTTTACTGTCTGATGTATACCAGGTATGGAGATTACTATAGTTCCATGGTTGCCATACTAGACTCAAATTAAACAACAAACATAATCATCCAAGCAGAAGAAAAATGTAGCAAAGCAAAGAAAATGATTGTCCCCCATCCCTCTTCCTGATCCTTCAGTTCCCAGGGTTCCAGGCACTCAGAAAGTGAGATGAAGTCCAGGAAAATCCCTTCTTGTTTCCATGGCTGTCATGCAGAAACCCTCCCATTCCCAGGAGGAGGACCCAACCCACTTACAGAGAATCTTTCCACAGAGTTTACCAGCCTATCTGAAAATACCCAGGGAAAGTGAATTCATGCTTGAAAGCCCTCTGGGAAGCGCAGGCTATGCTGCTTTAGAGTTTTCCATTGGCTGTTTCACGTTCTCTTGGCATCATGACTAAACATTCTTATACACACAACTCATTAATTTTACATAACCAATGGAATTGGAAATGCCCTCAAAGCGATTCGCCTGCAACCTGCACGTTCAACTTGGGATACAGAATGGACTACTTCTCTGGGAATTTCCACAGGAAATGCCAATCGTGTCAACTTATTATCCCACTGCTGAACCACTACTAGACCAGAGGTGAGAATAAGTTCCGCTGCTTCTTCCTCTGGTGACCAGGAAAGGACTTCCTTAGCCACCCTGGCATAGCTGAAAGTACAACATTGCTACCAGTTACAATGTTTGGAAGTTTCCACACTATGGTTAGAGTTAAACCTTAGTACTGATCTTTTGGCCACATCTATGATGGCCATTTACGAGTTAGCCTTTCAGTGCTTGCAGGCATAACAGCATCGTGTTCAGAGGTAAAGCCTATTCCTGAACTAGCATGCAACACCCAAATGGATGGCTGTCCTGCTCTGAGAACAAAATACCACTTGAGAAAGCCTCACATTCCAGCATTATACCCAGAAGCCAAAAATGGGGGTTCAAACCTTAGCTGACAAGTAATACATGGGGTTGAGTGACTTTGTCAAGACTCAGTTTCCCCATCTGTTAATGGGGATGTGTCAAAAATTCTTCAGAGTTGGCTATGAGGGTGAGGCAAGACATAAAGAATGGGAGAACCAGGCAGACCCCAGACTGGGCAATAAAGAGCTGGAGACCCTGAATAATGACTTCCTGAAGCAGGGCCACGACCCTGGCACACTTACACACAGGGCAAGGGGGGAACAGTAACTGGGGCAATGTCCTCACACTGCCAATTTTACACTGGCTTTCTTGGCTGGCAAACAGATCTTGCCCTTGTTATGACATGACTTTTGACCTCTGAAGGAAGCCGAGCCACAGGGCTCCCCTCCTGGCTGCCTTACCGTCATAATGAGCTTCTCCACGCAGTCAGGTGCCACACTGTGGAGGTGGGTGAGGTGCAGCTGGAGGTGGATCTTGTTGTTGAGCATGTCTTGGCACAGGGGACAGCGGAGCATGGGCTGCACCGAGTGCTGTGTCATGGCATGCACCCGTAGCCGGTTCACATCAGCGTTGCTATACTTGCAGTAGGGACACTGGTACATCTGTGGGGACACACCCACCACTCCACTGAGTCATCTCCCAAAACTGTGTCTGCCCCCAATCCTCAATCACCCTAAAATTCATTCCCACCAACATCTAAAATACCAACCACCCTCCACAACAGCATTTACTCCCATCAACATCTAAAACATACCATCTTGCCCCCCCCCCCCCCCCCGCCCACACACAGCAGCATCTAAAACAACAGCAGACCCCTGTGGCCTCACCTGTTCTGTTTTGACCTCCTCTGATGTTTTCGGCCTCTTTGAAGAGGGTGGAGTCTCGGAGCTACCTGGGTAAGAGATGCGCTTGGAGGTTGCAGAAGAATCTGTCAACTCCTTCTCTGCCTGACTGGACAACGCTAAAAGAGAAAGTGGAAGATGCAATATAATAGCTGGACCAGGTCAGCTGGAGGATGCTCTGTGCTGGATGAGGAACAATACTTGGTGATACCACAGGAGCTTCCTGAGACATCAAATTTCGGGAAGAATGACTTCCCATGCACGCTGGGAAACCAGTGTGTGTTTCTCCTTGTCCCCACCTCCATGAATTCCTTAACAACTGAATGTCGGACAGAGAAGGAAAGACATTCAGTAAAAGGCCCCGGTGTTAGGTTGATCTAAATTCAATCTCTTCTAATTTCCCACTATCTAAACGCAGCTTGCTGCTTTATATGGGGTTGGGGGAGGGAGGCGGGCAGGTGGCAAAGCCTCACTCACCAAAGGCTTCATCAGCCTGAGTACTAGCACACCATAGACCTGAACAACAGTGTGCTCCCAACTTTAGTGTCCCACCTCTTGAAATCACACCAGCACCACAGGCTTAGTGGACCTTTGCATATTAACACATTAAAACTCAAGTCTGGGCACAGCAGTTTGCTTCTGGGGAAGAAATAATTGAGGAGTGGAGCTGGGCAGGGAGTGGCCCTGAGTTACGGCTGGAGCAGTGCTGCAGATAGATATACAAGGTCTTCAGAGTGGCTGCAGAGAGGGAAGCGCCCTTCCTGCTTACAAACCACTCTTCGGATTGCCCTTGCCTGAACTGCTAAAAGCCAAAACAAGATCCCCAAAACAATACGTGCAGAGAGGCACGTGAGGTTTGAATAGCACATAGTAGGGACACAAGTGCTGGCAGAAGGATTTACAGGAAGCAGTGAGAGGGGCCTAGGAGGTCTTGGTGAGGGCATAACTGGGCTAAAGGTTGAATGGGGAGAAGAAGGGCTCCTCTAGAGTAAATGGAGATTCCTACGTGGTTGGGTTTGCTCATCCCAATCCTCCTTGCCAACTAAGGACTGGAGTTTTCATTTATTTTGGAAGTGAAATTCCACTTTTTCAGAATGCTACTTAAAGCAATAAGGAAAACAAACAAACAAACAAACAAACAAACAAACAAACAAACAAAAACCAAACAGAACTCGAAACAGAAAATGGAAATCCTTATTCACCAATGGTGGGAGCACAAAATAATACAGTCATTATAGAAATCAACTTGAGGTTCCTCAAAGCTTTAAAAAGAACTACCGTGTGCCCCAGCTACTTGCTGCTGGGCACAGACCCAGAGAACTTCACACCTGACCACTGGGTATATTTGCACCTTATGTTTATTGCTGCTCTATTCACTATAGCAAAAAAAAAAAAAAAAAAAAAAGAGAAACAACCTAGTTGTCCATCAACAGGTAAATGGATAATGAAAATATGGTATACATACAGAATGGAATTCACAAGAAAGTGGATGGATTTAAAATGTATAATATTAAGCAAAGTCACCCAACCTCAAAAAGAAAACAAAACTATACATTCTCTCTCATACGCAGATCCCAGCCCATAATGGATATATCAATACATGTTAACACACGTATGTGCAGGTACAGTGTGACATGGAAGGGAGAAAAAGAAAGGTAAATATTAGGTAATGAAGGACAGAATGCAGGTAAAGGACGTGAATGGCGATGGAAGATATAAAGGTAACCATCTATTTCTGACTCTGTTGCAGATTTTTCAGGCTTTTGTGGGGGCTAAGAGCATAAAATGCAACTGACAGTGCAAGTCTGAAGGGAAGCTCCCTCCACAGCTCCAGCTCTAACTGCCTGATACTCACAGACGTGTAAGGACTGGATCTGGGCAGGCGCTCGTGTGAGTGGCTTCCCTGTAGCTGCTGCTGTTTTCATTTGCAAGCTCTTTGAAGTTATTTTATATAAAGAACTGGAAAATTATCACTGCACAAAGGACAGCATTAAGTCACTGTTTCAGAAAGTGTGTGTGTGTGATATGCTTGCACACAGGCACACACACGTATGTGAAGATCACAGGGCAATTTGCTGGAGTTGGTTCTCACCTTCCAACACATGGGATCTGAATTGTGAACTCAGGTTGTAAGACTTGGTGGCAAGTGCTTTTACCCGCTGAACTGTGTGGTTTAATAAAAAAATTACTCTAAAAAATAAATTTTATTCATTGAAATCATAAGGCCATAACATTTTTTGAATTGTCAAATACAAGAAATATTCCAGGAAGTTGATGCTCTTCCCAGAATGTATATTTTGTGACCTTTAACCCTGGTATCTTGGTAACCTGTTCTCCTTAAGTTTGCAGGGCATCTATTATTTAAAAAGTACAAGGGCAGGCATATTACACACAGACCCCCTCCTCCTCTCAGGACAGATTCATAACAGTATTTTAATCTGTCTCGGATCGACTTCAAACCCATTTTGCTGTTAATGGGAGTTATTCATTTTCACTTGAAAGGTAATACATGATGGCTGGATATTTAATGTGATGGACTGGCTGCTGATTAACTAGGTGCTGTAACATTTGAGACCAGTTCCCCCATGGCCCATCTCCCATCTCCTGGCCCCCAGCAGAAGTGATCACACGACCCTAATGTCTCAGGACCCAGGCTCTGGAGTGTTACAGCCTCAGCATGAGCGCTCCCACAGCTTCAGGTGTTCCTTCTGAAATGAGCAGGTTCCTTCTTTATCTTCAAGTATGTGCTAAAGATGGTGAGTGGAAGACACCAAGGATCCTCTCTTTCCCAGTTTACTTGCTGTCCATCCACTGGAGTGTGGTTACCCCCCCCCAACCCCCACCCCTGCTGCCCGAAACACACACACACACAACCCCTTAAACAAAGCTGATAGTCCAGAGCTTCTCAGTTTGGGATGGGAGCTCATGAGCTCCTTCCCATTCCATGCAAGAATATTGACTGGCCTGATCTTGAGCAGGTGTTGTGGGGGCAACCATCGCTGCTGCGTGTTCATGGGTGTAGTGGCCCCATCATGCCCATGAGATACTGGCCTCACACCCAGAAGTACACAGACAGCACAAATTGGAGACAATGGGGATGCTTATGATGGTGATGAAGTAATAACATAGGACATGAAGTTGGAGGGGTAGGAGGTGGAGGTGAATCCTGGAGGAACTAAGGGGAAGGAGTTGAGGATGAATGTGATCCAAATACATTGTGTGAAATTCTCAAAGAATTGCTGGAAATATTTTTAAAGCTTAGTTGTTCCAAGTCGTCCTCTTTGCTCCCTTATTTCCACCCTTGAGCAACAGGCACCAGGTTAGGCTCAGAACTTAATCACGGAGGAGAGGGCCACCTGCACCTCCTTCCAGCAGAGGCAACCATGATGCAGGTGCCCATCCCACCCAGTCCTGTGTTTACTATGGGACAATGACACTGCCTACTGCAGGCTTCCATCACCTGCCACCCAACTATGAGAAGGGGCAGTTGGCTGCTCAGCGGTGAGCAACGAGGCTGAGACCACCCAACCCATCTCAGTCTTTCAGAGCTGAAAAGCAAACACCAGTGCAGCCTCAGCTTCCTTGAAGGACCAAAGAGTCCATCCATCCCCTACCTTCAACTCCAACACAGGAAGTGTGGTGAGAACTCTGGTATCTGAAGCTACTATTCTTTCCCTTTGCATGGTGAGGGGGGAATCTTTGCTGCCCTTCTCGCCCCACAAACTTCCAGCTGCTCTTGGATTCTAAAGCCTCTTAGTCACCTTGAGCTAAGGAGCTGCTGCAAAGTGTTTAAAAAAATAAAATAAAACTACACACTGGCTCCCTCATTCCTCTTTCTTCCCAGAAACACAAGCGCCAGCTGTGTGTGTAATACTATACCCACAGGTACACAAACTTCTAGGTTCATCTCCTTTGTACCCAGGACAACTTAACATTATTACTAAATAAAATCTGCCCAGAAGTGAATATTAGACACCCACAGCTCACCAAGTCCTTTATTGAAAGAAAGAAAGAAAGAAAGAAAGAAAGAAAGAAAGAAAGAAAGAAAGAAGGAAGGAAGGAAGGAAGGAAGGAAGGAAGGAAGGAAGGAAGGCAGGCAGGCAGGCAGACAGACAAGCATTTACTCAGTCTCTTGCATTTCCCTGGGAGGTGTGGGGAGACTGTTCCACTAGCCCACCCCCTCGCTTGACCTCAGACATTAAATCCAAAACCTATAAAGTCTGGGTTAGGATCTTTTGTATAATTTCTGCACATGAACCAACAGTTCTCCACCAACATGCTAGGGAATGGTCTATCACAAGCCACAGAGACTCAGCTTTTCTCTGAATGACTTCAAAAGGGCCATAGTCTCAAAATGAATTTCTACCTCTCCCCAGTCCTTGGCACACACTACCGGCATGATCACCAAGAGGCAGCATGATCACCGAGAGAAAGTACTGTGGCTCTCTGCTTTGAAGACTTCTCTACACTATATCTTGAACTCTAGAAGAGAATGTACAATACAGAAAACATCTTAAAAAAAAAAAATCAGTTACTGTCATTCCAGGTCTTCTCTGATGTCATGGCAGTAAAAAGGAAATGGATGGGCCACAGAAACATGGCTTACATAATCAGTATGTGGAACCTTTGTAGGAAACTGGCAGAACAAAACTATCTGACATCATTTTTATTAATAATGATTAAGTGAAGAAGAAACAATCTAGCCAGGTATGAAGACACAGCTACTTGAAAGGCTGAAGCAGAGGAACTTTGCTGGTATCAGGCCTGGGCAACCTTGTCAAAAATGAATCGGAGTGTGTGTGTGTGTGTGTGTGTGTGTGTGTGTGTGTGTGTGTGAGTGTATGTGTGTGTGTGTGTGTGTGTGTGAGTGTGTGTGTGTGTGAGTGTGTGTGTGTGAGTGTGTGTGTGAGTGTGTGTGTGTGAGTGTGTGTGAGTGTGTGTGTGTGTGAGTGTGTGAGTGTGTGTGAGTGTGTGTGTGAGTGTGTGTGTGTGTGAGTGTGTGTGTGTGTGTGTGTGTGTGAGTGTGTGTGTGTGAGTGTGTGTGTGTGTGTGTGTGTGTGTGTGTGTGTGTGTGTGTGGTACGCTCATGATAGAGTGCTTACTTAGCATGTGCCAGCCACTGAGTTCACTTTCTAATACTTGGGCTGAGGTTGAGGAAACAAACAAGCAAAAACTAGGAATTATACAACAGGGCATGATACAGTAAGGGACTGTACAGACATTCCTTTGTGTACTATGGACATTAAAATGGTTACTATGAAAAGTCAGAAATACAAATCAGAAAAGATGAAGTGTATTATTATAGTCTACTACAGAAAAGACATTAGGCACTGGAGGAGAAAAAATAGAAGAAAGTGATTATGTTATTTAGGCAACAGCATTGTGGTTAATTTTTCTAAGTTTTTTGTGTAGCTACATTATTTTACATATTATAATTAAATGCCTTAGCATTTAAATTCAGCTGTCCATGAAAAGTGGGTATTTGGATCCATGCTGTGCAAAACATCAGGGGGTAATTTTTTTTTTTTTATTTTGCTGCTTAAGGCAGTTTTTTTTTTTCCTCTTGGCAATTATGTCATATGAAAATCTGTTAAATCTCAATGGATCCTCCACAGGCAACATGCTGGGCTCCTGGTGATGCAAAGAGATCAGAATGTGGTACAAAGTCAAGGGAAGACATCCATGGTGCACAACACACTACCTAAAGCAAGGCAGATGACACACTGAGACAGTGAAAAGCTGGGTAGAATCCCTACTAACCCTGACAGGACACACATGCAGACCCAGTTTAGCTGGGAGTCAGGGTCGCCCTGCACAGCTTACCCAGCAAAGACCAGCATGGTAATGTTACAGCTTCAGAAGCATTTCTAGAGTTCAGCTTCCTGTCACAGCCCCCTAAATTGTGGTGGGTGAGTCATTAAAAAAACTGACAAGGAAAAATACCAAAAGGAGGTGGCCTGACTCCTGCTTCTCTGTCTGAGGCCATGAAATTCCCCTACATTCAAAGGGGAAACACAGTCATGGTGCATGACTTCTTTACTAGGGGAAACCATTTGTAAATGGAGACATCAATCTTTATATATACTTTGTTTGACCTTATCACATTTCTCTGGTAAGTATTTAACTTCTAAAAATAATTACCAGTAAGTTTTATTAATTATTCATAATTAGTAGTAAGGTATTCCTCTTCCATTCATCAAGGAACAGGGGAGGAAGAAAGTTCATTTGAATTCATGAAAGTTTCTTGTAGTTTTCTTTTTCTTTTTCTGTTTTTGGAGACAGGGGCTCTCGATATAGTCCTGGCTCTCTTGGAACTCTCTATGTAGACCAGGCTGGCCTTGAACTCAGAGGTTGGGCTGCCTCTGCTTCCCACGTGCTGTGATTAGAGGCGTGCACCACCATGCTCAGCACTGGCTTATAGTTTTCGATAAAAGGTCTTATGCTGTTTAAACACATGTGTTGTAAGGAACAGTGTCCATTAGTTAGCAGGTTTCTGATGTGTGAGCTGCATAGGAACACGCAGCATCTAAATAGCAGTCTCTCTAACTCGAGGCAAAGATTCTTCCTAGAACAAATTCTTACCCAATCTCAATTTCCACTCAGATTCCGAACCCGAGTCACTGGAATTTAAAAGAAAAGAACGAGTTGTAGGGATAGCCCCATTGGACTGTGGGCTCCATGCAGCACATGCCTGTTTCTCATCTAGTGCCATGGGCTATGTGACGCTGAAGCCGAGTAAGGCAAGGGTTGGCTGCCTTGTGAGAAACATGGAGAAACAGTAAAAAGAACCTTAAGATCCCAGTTTCTGGATTCCACAGACAGGATATCCACTTGCAATCTAAGAAGATGGAAGTACTGCCAAAATTAATTTCTGTGTTCCCATGCAATCTTCACCTTCCCATCACTTTAACTGGCAGTGGGGCTGCTGGCGTGGTGGACTCTATGCTGTGGGCCAGCTTCCCTTTTGGCCAGCATTACTACCTTGGCGAGATCCTGAGTAAGGACTGAGCTGTCCATGTGACTTGGAAGTTCCTTCTCCGTTACCCCTCTTGGTACTATGTCATTTGAAGGTGATAGTTACCAATGTGTTTCTTCCTTTGTGGAGTCCCGAGGTGAGCCCACTGAGGGCTTGGGATACTGACATTTGAGACTTGTAGATCAGGAGTCCAGAGGCGGTCACCACCCCCCACTTCGCAACATCAGACTCAGAGCTGAAGCACCACTGACAGCCCCTCCATCTAAACTTCCATCTCCCAAACCAGCAACATAATGGAGGAGCCAATTAAATGATTATTAATTCATGTTACTTTCCGTAAGCCAGAGGTTCTCATCGCCTTGCATTCCGTAAACCAGCTTGCCACCTGCCCCAGAAATTTACAGCAATCTTTTATCTATCTCCGTTGACTAAGTGGGAATTTTTTTCCTCACACAACTTCATATTAAAGTGTTCGAGTTGGGATAGCTCCCAGCACACTACACACAGATGTTCCAGTAGATCTGAAAATGGCCGTTCAGCTCAAGGCTCTTGTTAAAGGAAAGGTGAGGTGCTCTCTTCTCCCTCAGCCCTTCTCCCTCAGCTTCTCTCAGGCCTCCAACTCCCTCTCAGCAGCACAAGTGCAATGTCTCCAGAAGGACTTTGTGATCTTCCTACTGTTGATGTGAGGGGAGCTAATCTTGGCATTTGCTTGCAGTTCCTTCCCCAGGGGACAAGCTGGGCTTTCTGACTGTTCTGTAGAGCTACTGCACTTGATAAGTGGCCAGAGATCTGGCTAAACTCTCTTCCTCCGCTAATACAGAGAACAACATTCCTTTCAAGGGTTTGCTTTGCTGCCAGCTGTCTTTGGGCGTGCACGGTCTCCTTCTGCTCTAGCCAGACACTTAAAGATGCTTCAGAAGGGGTTGGGAGAGAACTCGAGTGAACAGAAGCAGGCCTGTGAACACACAGCAGGGGAGGATCTACACACACCTGCTAGCTTCTCCTCCATGCCGGCGTCCAGACTACTGAGGTGTTTCCTTGGGAACAGCACCCCAAGAGGTCATCCTCCCCAGAGCGGAAGACAGTGCCCACACTGGTTCAGCATGTCATACGGGTCTCACCAACATAGACTTTGTGTTTCTACAAGGACCTTTTCAAAGGAAGTGTGAGTTCATTACTGATGGGTACAGCTGTTACTTCAGGAGATTAATTTTTTCTCCATCAACTCAGCTATAAACAAGACAGGCCAGCGCTTGAAAAAAATTTCTGGCACCATTGTTTTCTCTTTCGCTCTGAAATAAGCACTGGTTCACAAGAAGCTTCAAGGACAGTGTAGGTACAGAGAAGGCTGTGTACCCAAGTGTCACTTATTAGCTGTGCTTGTTGAAGATTTCCCAGGTTTCAATCTCTTGTCATTGTGACACTGCCTCTCTGGCCAGCAACCTTCAGTCCCAGCTCTAACTCTGCCCAGAGTCAGCACCTCTCTTCTAGGCACACCCCTGTCTTTAGAGAAGGTTCATTTCTTTCTGGTCTAGAGGGGGCTCAGGACATGGCGGATAAATAGACTGGCTCTTGCTTTTGCCTCTGGGGTTGCAAACTCAGGTCCTAGAACTCCAGAGAGGTTCCAAATTCCTTGCAAGGCTCAATGAACACGGACTCCAGGCCCTACCTGCCTACCATTCCGGTGACTCTGCAGGCCTGAGTCAGATGCATTTCTAGTAAGTTCCCTCAAGAGGCAGGTATTTCAGGGCCCACACTTGGAGAACAGCAACCCAGGTTAGTGCTTTGTGTCACTGGTAGGAGTCATAACATGCTCTGCTCTATCTTGAATTAAATTAAAGAGTCTGACAAGCATGGGCAGACCTGCCAGTCCACTCTCCAATGACTGGTGACTTGGAACTTTTAGTTTAATGTGGGAAGAAGAGGCAGGCCTGGTGTCAAAGTCAAATGTCTCTGGCTAAAGGTGAAGGATTACATACAGCTGTTCCTCGGGGAAACCTACTCCTTCTAAAGGCAAACACAGACACATCTTCAAAGCCAGAGACCTAGAGTGCATCGCCTCCATATATTTGTTCTGTTTGTTCTGTAATCCAGAATGGCAGGGTGCCTTGTTTTCAGAAATCTCTTTCTTTTCCATAGGTCCTGGGAAACCAGGCAAAAGCCTGTGGGCTCTTCCCGCTTTGTCCAAAGGGGCAGTGCTGGCTTCCCTGCCAATGTACCTGAGAGCCATCCTGCCCAAAGTCCCCTAAACTTCAACCCTGGGAGGATGTACTGATCCACATTAACTTCTGTTTGTGCAAGTTTGCCTTTGGGAGTGGAGATTTGGCAATATCCTGAGGTGTGGGGTCACTGCCTTCCCAGGAAGTTGCCTCTCTGGAGAACACTGGAAGCCTCGTGGTAGAACTGGGAGCCCTGTTAACTGGTAGATGCCACGGCAGCTGCTTGCTTTGTATCACTGGGGAGAAAATAGTACTACATTCTACATCAGAGGCATCAATCTGCTGCCCTAATTCCTTGTTGAAATATGCATAAGGCTGCTTAACTGCACTGATCTGAGCTCCCAAAAGGACACCTCACTCCCTCTGTGTCAGTCAAAACAGCCACCACCTCATTTAGACCAGCCTGGCTATCTGACTATTTAAAAACTTCTAGGCACTGGTTGCCACCATGAGCCCAGCTTATACCAGGCCTTGGGGACCTGAGAAGCAGTCCTGATTCCTAACTTGGAAGTATTCAGTCAACTTTGCTTTGGCCTCCTTCCTGTCAGTTCCAACAAAGTATCCTGTTTCCTCCTGGCCTGACCATACATGCTGCTTGCTGCTGTGACCACAGGTAGTGGACACATTTGACTCTATTCACCATGTTCCCTTCTGGCTTCATTACATGACCATAATGACCGTGGACTTGGAGCAACCAGAGGTGGAACCATGCAGGGCATGCTTCAGTGGTGCATGCTAGTGGATGCATGTTAGTAATCTCAGCATCTGGAATGCCAAGGCAGGAGAACCACAAGGTCATAGCTAGTCTAGGCGACACAGTAAGACATTGGTTCAAAAACCTAGAACAAGATGGCAAAAACTCAATGGAAACACAATTCATGGGACCAGGACAAAAGTAATTAATGGAAATCCTTCAGTCTTCACAGGCTCAAACATCCCTTAGGCTAGCTAGAGTCAATCTCTAGGGTTCCAATCTTAGATCCCAAAGATGCAAATATAATCACACTCTCCCACTGTTTTCCTAGTTCAAACCCTAACATCCTAGGGTTTTGACTAAGTTTTATTAATGAAACCACAACAACGTGGGCACCAAGGACCATCAAAGAACCATCAAATGAAATATTTCCCCTTAACATTACAAAGCAGCTACCTCCTCAACCCTGGTGCAGCTTTGTCAGGAAACGGAAATCACTGTCCCCTTTTCTAGCACTGGGGAGACTGGAAACATCTCTGTCAGGCAGAGAAAGCTAGGTATGCACGGATGATGGAGTTTCCACACAGTCTCTGTGTTTGGCTTGCCCACAGCACTCCCAAATCTGGGGCTAAGGGACACGTGCACAGGGGAGGTGTTCCCACGTACCTTTGGAGAGGGTTTGGAATGGATACTTCCCCACATGTTTTTTTTCCTAGGCAGAGTTCCCTTGATAGGAAGTTATTAGTCCTCAGTGCCAGGGAATAAGGCACAGAAGTCACCGCAGTTACTCACACCTGGATCAGATCCCGCTGGGAGACTACAAGCATTTTATCGATACACTGAACTTTTAGTTACCTCCACTCACAGGGCTCCCAAGAGCAAAGTCTCAGACACTTGTTGCAGGGGTTTCATTTTTAGAAGTATCTGGGAACTAATAGGAGCCCATGTGGGGCCATGAAACCACATGAAAGAGAGCCCCTGGTTTGAGGACAAGTGAAAGCATGCTAAATTTGTTTTTTCTGTACACCAATGTGAAACACTTCTGCTGCCCTAAGGGCTAGATGCCCTAAACAGAAAGTAGAATCACTTAGATTTCAGAGTACTTGTGCCATGTTATTTAATTAACAACCATTCTTCTTGTGTCCCCTGTTATCTTGATTTGGGGGCAATTCTGGGCAGTGCTAAGCAGCACATACGAAGCTCAGTAGATGTTATACAGTCACCAGCCATCGTATACACAGCTGACAATTATGTAATGCCTTAAGAAGTAATGCTTTGCCAGGTCTTCTCCATTTTTCATATCACAAGAGAAGGTCGCTGTGTTACACATTCTTCGGTTTGTAGGGTAGGGAATGGCTGTCTGACCAGAAGGTTAAAGAACCCGCTGGTAGCTCATGGAGAACTCTGATCAAGGCTCTGACCCCCAGGAGTTCCTCATCTATGGGACACAGCTCCCTGGCTGCAAAAAAATCAAGGTAACAGGGGACCCAAGAAGAATGGCTGTGCCTAAGGAAAGTGACATTCCATGAGGCATTTGGAGGTATGTTTTAAATTATCCTGTTAGGGGGGCTGGAGAGATGGCTCAGTGGTTAAGAGCACTGGCTGCTCTTCCAGAGGACCTGGTTCAATTCTCAGCAACCACATGGCAGCTCACAACTGTCTGTAACTCTGCTTCCAAGGGATCTGACACCTTCATACCAATGTACATAAAGTTCAATAAATTATTTTTTTTTAAAAAAAAGAATCTTGCTATGATTCTCACAGCAGAAGAGAACTTCACAAAATCTGAAGTTCAAACAAGGCAGGGAAGATCAACAGGGCCACCGTCCAAGAATCACAAGCACATTTATAAGTATTACCTTGTGTGTGTGTGTGTGTGTGTGTGTGTGTGTGTGTAGGCCAAAGAAAAACCGTAGCTATTGTTTCTAGGGTGTTGTCTTTCTCTGACCTGTAAGGCACCAAGTAGGCTAGATAGCTGGCCACTAAGTCTCAGAGATCCACATGCCTCCACCTCCCTGAAGCTGGGATTATAGCTTTTTAAAAATGTGGGCTCTGAGGTTCCAACTCAGGTCCCTTGTACTCACAAAGCAAGCACCTGCTGGCTGAGCTACTTTCCTGACCCCCCATGGAGTGTCTTCCATAGTGATGAACAATGATTTACTCTTTCATTTTCATTTCACGCCCCAATCTATACCTTAAGAGTAATTCTCATTACATTGTGCCCTGATTATCTGATTACACATGACACTTCCTTTACAAACTTGCTTACATTTCTTTCCATGTCCACACACACGCACGCAAGCACGCACTCACACATGCACGCAAACACACTCATTTACTCAACCGGTAGGGTATTATCACTTATGACTTAGCAATATAAATTCTCAGAGCCAAGCTTTGAATTACTGGAATCCAGGCAAGTCTGGCTATGTACCACACCCTATATCTATTTTTGCTTACCACCATAAAAATAGTTGATGGTCTGTTTTCAGTCGTGAGACAGAATTCTGCCTGTGCCTGCGATGACTATAAGCAGCCAAGTTCTGTTAGTAGTAGTCTGAAAATGGAAATGAGAGTGGGGGTACAAGTGGACCTGGGAAAAGCTGACACTACACAATTTCTAGCCGTGTGAAAATGAAAACCCAGTAACAGTTTCCACCCACAAGGACAAGAACCACAAGGAGGCCATGCAAACAGAGCTCCCCGTATTCCCTCATCCTACTAGATTGCAAAACTGACTCTGGGGTGAGATAGAGGGGGAAGCAAGAGCCAGAGTGAGACGGAACTAGGCTACTTCTGTAGCCGTCTGCTGCTGGTGAGTGGGGTGGCTTTTAACCACACAGGGCTGGCGGGCCATTTGCTCACCTGACACTTCTGCTACTACCCATACCACACTGGGCTGTGATGACAGTGTAACCGCTCACAGTAACGTGGGACGAGGTGAGGGTCTGCAGTCTCTGGCATCCCAGCGAGAAACGTGGGCTTGGTGCTGTCTGACCCCATGAAGAAAAGCCTGTTTGAACCCTTTACCCAGGCCCGTGCTACATTAAAGACCCACACACATGAGCAAGATCTTTAGGAAAAGTTATTAATGCTCTGACTTTAGTAATTAATATTCCTGGAGGTTTATACTACCCTTCAGCAGTGCCTCCTATGATTGAACATCTGTGGTTCCAGAATTTTAAGTTCTGGAATTTGGTTTAACCTGCTATTTGACAGGTTTGGAAACTGAAGGTCAAAGACCTAAGGTCATCCATGGAAAGGAAGAACCATGGCTGCTGACACCTACCAGCCCAGTGATTTTCTCAATCCATGTTTCCTCTTAGCATATACCTTGTTTGGTCTCTAAGTGTTTGACTGAAGTAAAAAAGGAGGGGGAGAGGAAGGGAGGGAAGGAGGAGAGGGATGCAGCCCAATCCACTCTGTGACAGATTCCGTTTTGGATATTAAGTCCCCTATACTACAGCATCTCTATTTAGACAGAGCTGTAAACAACAGAGGAATGGGGCGGGCTGGTAATAGATTTCCACCAGGATGTGCCTGACCTGCTTTTTTTTTTTTTTTTTTTTCCAAACTCAGTAATTAGAAGGGTGGTGGCTCTGTAGAAATTATTCATATGCAGCAAGAGCCGTGCACTATACATTTATGTTAAACATGTCAAATCTGATTGAAATCATGCCTGCCAGCACCACAGTCCACAAACACACTCTCCCCTCACGGCCTCCCATTAATACTGCCTCTAATAGCAATCTCCCATAGATTCAAACCATGGACGCTCCACTGCACTAATTGCTCCTTGTGAGGTGAGCATCATGATTTAAAAAAAAAGAGAGAGAGAGAGAGAGAGAGAGAGAAAAAAAATTCAGAGTAAAGTCCCTCTGGGCCCTTCATCCAGAAAGGAGAAAGCACTCAACTGCAATTCTAACAGAAAATTCAACAAAAATATACAGAGGAGCACTGGTTAGAGGTTTTTCAGAGCATCGCCATGCCTCTGTTTTAGGCTGAACTGGTGCTCCTCCCCTTTTACAACTGCACTAGCATCCCCTGGTTATCCTCTCTCCAGTCCCCTTAGCCAGACTCAGACACTCTGTGGCTAGAGACCATGGTGGCTACAGCGTTTCAATAACCATCTCACTATGGTTCTTTGCCAACAGTTCAATCTTGTCCCCTAATTATTGGTGATAAAGCACCACACTAATTGTATATCACTTAATTTATAGCAATTAATGATTGACTTGGCTAATCACAGCATTAATCACTGTTCAGTGGGGGACGCTGGGGGCTCTTCAATCTCAAGCGCTCACACTCAAATCCACTCCGGCAGACGACAACAAGGGGTCATGTTCAAGTTTCAAAGGAGAAAACCACAGAGTTGGACAGTGGAAATGGCAGTCCATTAGCAGGCGCTCGGCTTCCAAGAGCCTTCCCATGCTGCCCTGCCCCCGTCCCACCCCCCATACCCCACCCCCACCCTTTGTGGCCTGTGTGTTGACTAAGCATGGCCCTGCTTTTCAGTGGCTTGTACATGTGCCACTGCTCAGCACCATGGAGCCCACAGGTGGCTGGGGCTAGTGGTGTTACTGGACCATGTTTTCACATACAGGAACTCCAGGTCTCCATAATAAGTCCCCTGACCAACTGTTACTTATTAGCTAATGGCCTTCCTAACTTCATACCCAGAGCTCTTTCCATGTCAACAACCTGCTTTGACAGAAGGGAAGTTAGTCTTATCCAGTGTGTGCACAGTAAGCACACAAACATGCCGAGGTGCACGTGGGGGGGGGGTCGGGGGTCAGAGCCGGTTTTCTCCTTCCACTGTGGGGGTTCCAGGGACGGAACTCAGGTCAGCAGGTTTTCTGGGTAAGTCCTTTCACTGACTGAGCCATCTCGATGGCCTGCTACACAACACATTCCCAGCATCGCTGGCCCACTACACACGGCAAGCTCCTAGCAGGTGAGCCAGGTCATTTTGAAGATGCTGGTGCTACCTGTATTGCTGTTTTCACTGTACAACTCTGGGATCTATTCCTTATTCTTGGGTCAGAGAAGCCAACCAGATCAAGTACTTAGACTAAGAAGCCCATTCCCAGGGCAGTGCAGAGCATATTGCTAAGAGAAGGTTCTGCCCTAAGTTCAGGGACTCAAGATAAGGTTCTCAGTCTACCTGTGTACTTTCTCCCTGCCCAAGCTTATTCCGCCTAGGCTTCCTAGCCCCCAAAGGGTAGAGTGGGAGGGTAACTGTTTATACACTATTTCATAGAGAAGGAGTGAGAATCGGTTCTGCCTGTGCCTGGAAAGCAGTCTCGGCACACAGGGAAAATGATGGCAATGGGGACAAAGCAGCAGCAGCTGTGACTGGTGCTGGCTTCAGAAGCCCCACCCACCTAGCTGGGAAGCAGCACCTGGCCACCTATCTGTGCCTGTGGCATACTTAACAGGAAGGTCAGTTTGGAAGCCTCCAAATTTAGCTAGTTCCAGAGTCAGAGTGCCTGTGGTGAATTCTTTCTGGGTTGGCCCTGTTCCTTCTGAGCCACATGTGGCTACTTGAATTTAGATCCATTAAAATGATACAAAATTTAAATTTCACTTCCTCTGAGTACAAGCTCAATGCAGACACTGGACATTTTGGTCACTACACAAGTTCCTGTAATGTTCTTCTGACAAGAGGCGTTCTGAAAGCCCCGGGACAGTGTCACATACCATGATGACAAAGCCTCTCCTAAACTTATGCTCCTTGGAACTCTGCCCAGTGCCTCACATGGGTAGAGGGACTCGGTCACTGGTCCTTCTCTGACAGGTGGCAAGTGGATTCTCATTTCAGGGCCATCCACGGTAACAACCTCACTCTATCTCTGAGAACCCCAATGAGGGACACTCACAAAGGAAATCCCAAGTCTTGTTCCCATAAAAAGCAACAGCTTGTCACTAAAATCTTCAAGATTTTTCCATTCCTGCACAAACCCCCAAACTATATAATCAATAGCTGGAGAAAAATGCCAATTATCCAAACCCACTTGAAGTATTAATTTGCATTAACAGCAGCCACTGATCATCAAAACAAATTGTGAAATCACTGTTTACTTGTTTGTGGGGAGGAAGCAGTCCCCATCGTGCTTAATCAGATCGCAATGGCTCAATTTAGGGAACAAATGAAAGAAATGTAGTTTTTTTTTAAATTACTTATTTTTTTTTTTTAACAAAATACTAAGTATACAAAAAGGAAGGCTCCAGAAAGATTGCTGGCAACTGTATCTATTCCAAGATCAAATTAGTCCCAAGTGCTTCAAGAAAGCCTGCTATTACAAACTCAGATGCCATGGGCAGAAGGACACTTCAGGTCAGAGGGTCATGGGGGTCAGAAAAGAAAGCCGCCTTCTTCCTTTATGTCTGTGTTTCTGGCAAGGTGTACCCCTGAATTGCTATTTCTCTCTGTCTTCTGGAGGCAAAGAGCCAGAGGTGGGCACATTGTGTGGATGGATGCATGCAGGAGAGCCTTGTTATAGGCATGAGCTCTATGGTTCTCGTTTTACGCCTTTTAGTGGCCTCCTGGTTGCTGAGCATGTCCACTGGCACTAAGGTGGAAGACTGGGTTCACTCTGAATCACAAACTCGGAACCAGTTTTAATTGAACTGCCCTCAACAAGGCTTGCCCTATACAGGTTTCATGGATGTGAAAAGCACATGCCAAGCAGCAGTGCAGGATGTTGCACATAGCAGGAGCTTTGTAAGCAATCTTCTTTCATAATGTTTTTAACATCCACATGGGATGCAAGAAACATACACACCAAATTTCAGTGACCAGACCCGGCTAAACCCCTCGGTCGCTTCTGCTAACTTTTCAAAAATTCCTAGGAGCCACCATGGTCAGGGCTGGTGTCATATTTAAAAAGAGAAGGCTAAGAGAGATGGTTACTGGTTTCCCTCAGGCTTCTTGACTAAGCATACCATATACCTGGCTTTCTTCTAAACTTCCTGTATTATGACAGTGCATGGCTGGGCATTATCCTTATCCTCCTCTATCTCATTAAATACAGAAAGTTTAAGAGACGAAGCACTGTCACCTAGCAAATGGCAGGGTCATGACCAGAAACCAAGCACTGCCATCAAGCTAACAAACACACAGGTGACCTGGTAGGTCTTCAGAGCATGTTAGTGAAATGCTCTCCCCTTGGGGCATATGATGTTTAGCTGCCATCTACAATGCCTACTTATATCTCTCACCTTAACGGTTTAGTAAAAACTAAGGATTTGGTGTAGCCAAGGTAACACAGGTAGAAGCACCCCTCCCCACATCCAAGGGGATGTTGCTCACCAATGATCACGCCTTCCTCCCTGGCTCTCCAACACAAACTTCTCCCAGGGCCTCAGCCCTCAGTAACAGAGGACGATCAAGCTCAAAACTCCACAGAGCCTACTTCCAAAGAGGACTCTGAGCCACACGGACAGTGAAATTCACCTGGAATACCCCTCTGTTCAGTCAGCACCTTTACTCCTAGGAAACACTGAACCTCGAAGCATGTCCCCTCCCCCATGGCTGTCCTTATTGACATCTAGAAGCCTCCCAAACTTTACTCTTCTAGGCCACACAGCCCTGACTTCTGCAGGCTCATCACAGAGGCAGGACTTCTCAGCCTTCAGTCATTTTCACTGCTCGCCTCTGGCCTCTCTCCAAGACTCTGCATTTTGTTTAAATAATGAAGGCCAATCCCCAACTCTCAACATGATTTAAGAACAGTCTTTCCTAGAAAAAAAAAACAAAGACCTAACCAATACCGACTCTAGAAGGTAAATATTTTCTTAAAAAAAAAAAAATCAGCTAGGTGTTGGTGGTGCATGCCTTTAATCCCAGCACTCGGGAGGCAGAGGCAGGCGGATCTCTGTGAGTTCGAGGCCAACCTGGTCTCCAGAGCGAGTGCCAGGATAGGCTCCAAAGCTATACAGAGAAACTCTTTCTCGAAAAACAAACAAACAAACAAATCAAAACCAAAATAAAAAAAAAAAAAAACAAAGAATTCTAATACTGAGCATGGTGGTATGAATTAGATTGACCAAACAGAATAATTTCTGTTAGCATTGTGGTGGTGTCTGCAAGACTTATCTGCCCAGTAAATCCTCTCAGAAATGACTCAGCTTCTCTTCCGAACCCTGAGCTTTTCTTCTATCTCAGCTCCTCTCTCCTCAGGACAGAGATCCTGTCATCTTGAGAAATGGCCATTCTCCTCTCTTGGCACTAGCTTTTCCAGAAATAGATAGCACTTCCTGCCCTGGCTTCTTCAATTTGTTCTGCTTTTGCTAAAATAGCCCCCTGCCGGACTACACTGCTGTCCCTCTGTGGGTGCTGGCCCTGGGGGAGGGGAATGCTGGGAAGAGTGGGGGGGGGGGTCCTGTTCAGGTCCCCAGATGCAGAACAGTGCTCACCCTTCACTGCCTCTAATAACCTTGAGGTTGAGAGTCAGGTGACCTCAACCAAAGTCCATGTGACAAATGTCTTTCATAGGCTTTCAGCAGAAGGACAAGGCAACAGTGCTGAGCAGCTGCCCAAGAATCAAGACCTCAAAACTTCAGATGCCCGGTGCTCAATAAAAAGAGTGACTAAAAAGAATATGAAAAAGACAAAGAAAACCAGGGAGGGATGATGCTTGATATTAACGCTGGCAAAGGCAGAGGATCTCTGTGAGTTCAAGGCTAGCCTGGTCTTTATAGTGAGTGAGATGCTGTCTCAAAAAGAAAGTGGGGGGGGGGGTGGTGGAAGGGACACTAACAAAACTCCCTCTCTATCATGCCAGGAGTCAGCATACTTTTGGGAGAGGAGATAAAGGGTGGGTCTGCTCCCCAACTGCCAGCTTTATTTCTCCCAGGGAGAAGGCCTGGGGCGGGCCGAGGATGGCCATGCACGCTACCTGCCCGCTTGCTCTGCCCTTCCTCGATGCCGCTCCCCTGGTCTTTGGCCAGCTCCTCTGGGTCAGCAGGTGGGTCACTGGGTCCTTCAGCATCGTCAACAGCTTCTTCTGAAACACAAGAAAAGCAGAGATGTCAAGGATGAAAGTGGGAAGGTGATGAAGGACTCCTGGCCTCCTAACCCCAAAACACAGATGTCAGGTGACTCTGTCCTTCCTGTCTCCCTAGTGGCCCTGTGAGGTG